>NW_027139612.1:6337500-6669910 GCF_035084215.1 Heptranchias perlo | reverse complement strand
TGAGGGGGAAGAGAGTGCGGGAGGGAGGGGGGAAGAGAGTGCGGGAGGGAGGGGGGAAGAGAGTGCGGGAGGGAGGGGGAAGAGAGTGCGGGAGGGAGGGGGGAAGAGAGTGCGGGAGGGAGGGGGGAAGAGAGTGCGGGAGGGAGGGGGAAGAGAGTGCGGGAGGGGGGGGAGGGTGGGGAGGGAGGGGGGAGAGTGCGGGAGGGAGGGGGAAGAGAGTGCGGGAGGGAGGGGGGAAGAGAGTGCGGGAGGGAGGGGGAAGAGAGTGCGGGAGGGAGGGGGGAAGAGAGTGCGGGAGGGAGGGGGGAAGAGAGTGCGGAGGGAGGGGGGAAGAGAGTGCGGGAGGGAGGGGGGAAGAGAGTGCGGGAGGGAGGGGGGAAGAGAGTGCGGGAGGGAGGGGGGAAGAGAGTGCGGGAGGGAGGGGGGAAGAGAGTGCGGGAGGGAGGGGGGAAGAGAGCGGGAGGGAGGGGGGAAGAGAGTGCGGGAGGGAGGGGGGAAGAGAGTGCGGGAGGGAGGGGGGAAGAGAGTGCGGGAGGGAGGGGGGAAGAGAGTGCGGGAGGGAGGGGGGAAGAGAGTGCGGGAGGGAGGGGGGAAGAGAGTGCGGGAGGGAGGGGGAAGAGAGTGCGGGAGGGAGGGGGGAAGAGAGTGCGGGAGGGAGGGGGGAAGAGAGTGCGGGAGGGAGGGGGGAAGAGAGTGCGGGAGGGAGGGGGAAGAGAGTGCGGGAGGGAGGGGGGAAGAGAGTGCGGGAGGGAGGGGGGAAGAGAGTGCGGGAGGGAGGGGGGAAGAGAGTGCGGGAGGGAGGGGGGAAGAGAGTGCGGGAGGGAGGGGGGAAGAGAGTGCGGGAGGGAGGGGGGAAGAGAGTGCGGGAGGGAGGGGGGAAGAGAGTGCGGGAGGGAGGGGGAAGAGAGTGCGGGAGGGAGGGGGGAAGAGAGTGCGGGAGGGAGGGGGAAGAGAGTGCGGGAGGGAGGGGGAAGAGAGTGCGGGAGGGAGGGGGGAAGAGAGTGCGGGAGGGAGGGGGAAGAGAGTGCGGGAGGGAGGGGGGAAGAGAGTGCGGGAGGGAGGGGGGAAGAGAGTGCGGGAGGGAGGGGGGAAGAGAGTGCGGAGGGAGGGGGGAAGAGAGTGCGGGAGGGAGGGGGGAAGAGAGTGCGGGAGGGAGGGGGGAAGAGAGTGCGGAGGGAGGGGGAGAGAGAGGAGGAGGGGGAGAGAGAGAGAGAGGGGGGGAGAGAGAGAGAGAGAAGGGGAGAGAGAGAGAGAGAAGGGGAGAGCGAGAGAGAGAGAGAGAGAGAGAGAGAGAGAGAGGTTTGGAGGGGGGAGGGGAGAGAGAGAGAGAGAGAGAGAGAGGGAGGGAGGGAGGGGAGAGGAGAGAGAGAGAGGGAGAGAGAGGGAGGGAGGGGAGGGAGGGAGGGGAGAGAGAGAGAGAGAGAGAGGGAGGGGGAGGGGAGGCCAGAGAGAGAGGGGGAGGGGAGGCCAGAGAGAGAGGGTGAGGGGAGAGAGGGTGAGGGGAGAGAGGGTGAGGGGAGAGAGGGTGAGGGGAGAGAGGGTGAGGGGAGGGAGGGGGAGGGGAGAGAGGGGAGGGGGAGAGAGGGGGAGGGGAGAGAGGGGAGGGGAGAGAGGGGGAGGGGAGAGAGGGGGAGGGGAGAGAGGGGGGGGGAGAGAGGGGGGGAGTGGGGAGAGAGGGGGGAGAGAGGGGGGAGAGAGGGGGGGAGAGAGGGGGGGAGTGGGGAGAGAGGGGGGGAGTGGGGAGAGAGGGGGGGAGTGGGAGAGAGGGAGGGGGAGGAGAGAGAGGGAGGGGGAGGAGAGAGAGAGAGAGAGGGGGAGGAGAGAGAGGGAGAGAGGGGGAGGAGAGAGGGGGAGGAGAGAGGGGGAGGAGAGAGGGAGGAGAGAGAGGGGGAGGAGAGAGAGGGGGAGGAGAGAGAGGGGGAGGAGAGAGAGGGGGAGGAGAGAGAGGGGGAGGAGAGAGAGGGGGAGGAGAGAGAGGGAGGGAGGGGGCAGAGAGAGCGAGGTGGGTGGGGTGAGAGAGGGGGGTGGTGGGGGAGGGAGAGGGGGAGAGAGAGAGAGGGGGTAGGGTGAGAGAGAGTGGGGCGAGGGGCAGAGTGAAGTTGGTGAGGTAGGGGAGGTGGAGGAGGAAGGGATGGGGAGAGGAGGGAGAAGGGAAGGGGGAGGGTGCGAATGGAGGGGTTGTGAGGAAATGGAGGGAGTTGGAGGGGAGTGGGGGAGGGGGAAGTGGGGGTGAAGGAGAGGAGGGGAGAGGGGTGTGGGGTGGGAGGGAAAGGGGGAAGGGAGAGGAGCGGAGGGAGAGTAGGGAAGAGGGTAGCGGCAATATTAATAGTGTCAATCGACCCAATATAATGACTAATGGAAACAGATTTGTAATTTCCCAAAGTGGCATTATAGGAAATTCAGACCAAAATGAAACAACGGAGTATAATTATTGCAGAACAGTTGAAATGAACTGAGTGATGTGGGCAGTAGTTTTAATTCTAATTCTAATTCTAATCGATGATATGAAAGGACTGTTTGAAAATCACATTCAATGTCGGTGTGAAACTGCTGAAAATTGTTCACAGTTTCTGAATCACAAAAAAAACAGGAGAATGATTCGAGACAGGAAAAGGCGACTTGGCTCATAGTGCAGGGTAGTGGTTATCTTACTTAACTCAGGATGCAGCATGAGTTAGGAGTTCAAATCCCAACACGGCGGCTGGGGTTTTTAAATCAGTTAATTAATAAAACCTGCAACAAAAGCTCTTTGTTATTAAAAGTTGACCATGAACGCGACCTATTGCCATAAAAACCCATTTAGTTCATTGATGGAGAAAAAAGTCTGGCCTATTTGTGACTCCAAATGCACAGCAATGTGATTGATTCTTAAACTGCCTCTGAATCAGTTCAAGGGTAATTAGGGATGGGTAATAAATGCCTTGCCAGCGACGCCCTTATGCAATTTGATGAAAAAATATAATTATGTCCCTGTCAGAGAAATAGCCCCACCTACCTCTCCTCTAAGTGTATCCACAGAAACACGTTCAGTTACACAGCCCCTTTCGTGTTGTTCCCTGGTAACTGGACTCCTGCTCTCTGACCCTTTGGGTGAGAGAATTACCTTGATTTCCATTCATATTTCTGACTTTCATTTCTCTCCATTTTTCATTATTTTGTTGATTGTGAGCCAGTTTCCTGTATCCGTTGAGTATATTCAAGATGGAGTTTGATAGATTTTTGGACATGAATGGAATCTATGGATATGGGGATAGGGTGGAAAAGTGGATCAGCCATAATCTTATTCAATGGTGGAGCAGGCTCGAGGGACCATATGGCCCACTTCCGCTCCCATTTTATATATTCTTATATTCTTACATCCTTACTAATGATGGAATGTCATTGAAATATTTCAATACCGAAGTCTATTGCCCAAACAAAATACATCAAACACTCTCAACATTCCCTCAACCTAAACTCCTCTAACACCTTAAATCATCTCTCTGATTCCCTTTTGTACCTTCAGAATGGCAGTAATCTTTAACTGTGACACGGTGACGCTAGAGGCACAGCGAAAACCTCAGATGACCTGCTCGGACCCTGAAACAATAAGAATTTAACTCCAGTCTATTCAGTCTGTCCCTCTCTCAGTTCACACAACACCCCAGATAATCTGCCCAATAACAATGGAACTTCTGTCCATTCACAGTCTGTCCTTCTCCCAATGCCCACAATATCCCAGATAACCTGCCCGAGGACTGATACAATAACAGTGGAACTTCTGTCCATTCACAGTCTGTCCCTCTCCCAATGCCCACAATATCCCAGATAACCTGCCCGAGGTCTGATACAATAACTGTGGGACTTCTGTCCATTCACAGTCTGTCTCTCACCCAGTGCACACAATATGCTAATTCCCATTTCCGCAACATTTTACTGAATACTGAAGCGAGTGTGAGAAGTTGTTCTTTTTCAGCCAATACAAACCACTTTCTGTCTGTTCTAATTGAAGATGTTCAACAGAAACACAAGGAAACACTCCGGGTCCAAACTGAAACACTGAGAGTGAACACGATCCTAATAAAGGAGAAGGTTAAGATTTTCCAGCTGGTCACTCTATACACTGAGCTAACGGTCATTTCTACTGTTCGAGATCGGACACTTGTAGAACATGAACTGCTGGCAAGAGGCCGAGACCATGAAGAGTGGAGAGAGAAACATCTCTGGAGAGAACTGGGAAAAATCCGAACTGATCAATTGTTCCAGAGCAGTTTTTCCCGGAGAAAATCCAAATCTGGGAGTTCAGCAGCAGTGAGCGGAGTCCCGGGGATTGGAAAAACAACAATGGTACAAAAGATTGTTTATGACTGGGCCACTGGGAAAATATACCCACACTTTCAATTTGTTTTCAGTTTTAAATTCCGGGATTTGAACGCCATTAACTGTAGAATAAACTTGAGGAATCTGATACTGGATCTGTATCCATACTTGAGGAATATTTTGGCAGAGCTCTGGAAGAACCCAGAGGGATTACTGTTTATATTCGATGGTTTAGATGAATTCAAGGACAGTATCGATTTTGATAACAATCGGATAAATACAGAGGCTGATTACATGTGCACAGATCCTGAAGACCGGTGTGAAGTGTCTGACATTGTGTACAGTTTAATACAGCACAAGCTGCTCCCAGGATGTTCAGTTCTAGTGACCAGCCGACCCACTGCATTACATTTATTGGAAAAGGCTGAGATCAGTGTCTGGGCTGAAATCTTGGGATTTGTTGGTGAGGAACGGAAGGAATATTTCAACAAGTTTTTTGAAGATCAGTCGGTGGCAGCAGCTGTTTTCAAACATGTGGAGGAGAACGAGATCCTGTACACCATGTGTTACAACCCTTCCTACTGCTGGATCCTCGGTCTGTCACTGGGTCCCTTCTTCACACAAAGAGACGGGAAACAGCAGCGAGTTCCCAAGACCATCACCCAACTATATTCCTACTATATTTACAACATTCTGAAAAACCATGGCCGAGAGATTGAATCCCCCCGTGATGTGTTACTGAAGATCGGTGAGATGGCCTTCACTGGAGTCTTCGAGAAGAAGATTGTGTTTGGAAATGGAGATTTAATCAAGTACAATCTGCAACCTTCCCAGTTTCTGTCTGGGTTCATGATGGAACTTTTGGAGAGAGATGATTCTGCCCAGAGTGTGGTTTACACATTCCCGCGCCTCACCATCCAAGAGTTTGTAGCTGCACTCGCACAATTCCTGACTCCAGATCGAGGGGACATCCGGAAACTCCTCAGTGAAGCCCACAGCAAGGAAGATGGACGATTTGAGATATTTCTCCGTTTTGTTGTTGGTCTCTCCTCCCCACAGTCAGCTCGGCCCCTGGAGGAGTTTCTGGGTCCATTTCTTCATCAAACGATCTACGGAGTGATTGACTGGGTGAAGGAGAAGGTTGAAGGACAGATTGGAAACACAGAGAGTCAAACTGGTAAAAGGAACCTCCTGAACGCATTCCACTACCTGTTTGAGTCTCAGAATCAAACACTGGCTAGGGCCACAGTGGGATCTGTGGGAACACTTATATTTGGAGACAGGGACTCAGGGCGAACATTGCAACTGACCCCGATTGACTGTGCGGTGCTGTCTCATGTTATTGGACTCTGTGATACAATAAAACACCTCGATCTAGAGAACTGCTCCATTCAATGTGAAGGACTCCAGCGGCTGGGACCCGGACTGCACAAGTGTCAAGTGTTGAGGTAACTGTTGGGCCAATTGTACAACAGTCACGGATTGTATTGTTGCTCCGTAATGAAGGGAAACAAACAGTTCAGATAAACCAGAGAAAAGCAGATTCAACACAAATATGACAAATGATAAGAGGGTCGGTTAGTAATTCCCTAAGAACTGGAGAATCTGAAATGGATCCTTGTGAACAAGTGGGGATTTTACATTCTTCATCGGATCAGTAAATACAGGTCACTGAAAGAGTCTGATAATTTAATTGCAATAAATGATATTGCTGTTTGTCTCACTGCCTGAGATACGTCCATTGAAGAGACTCCTTCTCACTGTTACTTACACGTAGACCGACACTAACTGCAGCGGTCCTTGTGTTGGATCATTCCACCCTCTTACCGAGGTGTGGGGACAAGTGACGGTCACCGGACTGTCAACATGTGTAGGAGAGGGAAGCAGAAACACCAAACATTCAGTAACAAAGAGCAAAACACAGCTTTCGGGCAGTCAACCGCCAGTGGGTGAGCTGAGCTTTCCCCGCAGGACGTCGGTCCGTTATCTTAACTCATCAATGACACAGCCCTTCACACTCTCCAATACATCCACCATCTCTTCACCCAGCTGGCAGCACTCGTGCCTCTGAGTCAGAAGGTCGTGGATTCAGGCCCCTCGCTCATTAATCCAGGCCGACATTTCAGTAGGATTTGGGAGCTGAAATCTGCCGGTAAAAAGGTTCCAATCTCACGGGTTGAAGGGTATTAGCCCAGGAGTACAGACACACACCGGCCAGCGGTGGGGCCTCACACACAGCGGGAGGATCCTGGGTAAACCAGGGGGCAGTGAACCAGGGAATTTCCCATAATCTGCCCCCCTGTCTGTGATGCCCCGCTCAGCGACGGAACTTCAGAAAATTCCCCATAAATTGCCAGGCCCGTTCAACCTGAAATAAATGTGGAGCCAGTTTAGTGGGAATAAAGAGAGAGCCTCCCCTCCCCTATAAACTTGGAGTAAAGGGACATTTAAAACATGTAACGGGACAGAATAAATTCTCCTTGTCACATGAAATCCTGTGGGACGGATTTTACAGCAGCCGTTAGCGCCGTTTCACAATATAACTCACTCCGAGATATTATACAGATTAATATAATACTGCATAAAGTACAGGAAATCACCGCTTTATCATTTAATGCAGGGAAAATCATCACATTCCCTTAAAATCTGGGCCTTAAGAAGCAGCAGAAATGAGACAAGTTTCCCCAAACATGAAGGGACCGTCCAGGAGGGTAATTCTGATCATTCGGGAATGAAACCGGACTGAAGGACATTTAAAGACTTCACACAGACAGCACTTTATTTAATCAATACATTTACTGACAGTCCGTGAATATATGGGGCATTGGACAGAGAGAGATTCATTGTCAGTGACAGGGAAATCTGGTTATTAATTTCCTGAAGATTTTTCAATTGTTTCCTGTGATATCAGAGAGAAATTGTATCAGATCGGGGATTGGATTCAGTTTGTTTCTCACTCTCTGTCTGTTTGTGTGATTAGACTGGGGAGAAATAAACTGGGAGATTCAGGAATGAAACTACTGTCTGCGGCTCTGGGAAACCCGGACTGTAAAATACAGGAATTGGGGTAAGTTTCAGACTGTGTGAGATTGTGTTTATAATAACCGGATGTCTAACACCGTATATTAATGTCAGTATAAGCAAGCATAATACAAATAAATACTGGGAATTTACTCTGATTCCTGTTTTCTCTGCTCGTCTCTCTCTCTCTCTGATCTATAGGTTATGGGATAACGATCTCACAGATTCTTGCACCGAGGATCTCTCCTCCGCTCTCAGTACAAACCGGTCACTGACGGATCTGAATCTGGGTAATAATAAACTGGGAGATTCAGGAGTGAAACTATTGTCTGCGGCTCTGAGGAACCCGGACTGTAAAATACAGAAACTGCAGTAAGTATCAGACTGTGTGAGATTGTGTTTATAATAACTGAATATCTGACACTGCACTTTATTATTAGTACAAGTAATAGTGCTATTACTAATAACAATGTACAGTGTTTATTATCAGTAATAGTGTTACTAATAATGTACAGTGTTTATTAATATCAGTATTAGTCTTATTGATCAACACTGGGGATTTACCCTGATTCCTGTTATTTCTCTCTCTCCGATCCCCAGTCTGGATGATGTCGGTCTCACAGATTCTTGTACCGATGATCTCTCCTCCGCTCTCAGTACAAACCGGTCACTGACGGATCTGAACCTTGGATCAAACTCCTTCACAGACCGATCTGTCCCCGCTCTCCGTTCCCTCATACTGACCCGCAGGAGTCTGAAGCGGATCCGGTAAGTGTTTGTGTTAATGTTCAATGTAATAAATAAAATATCAATGGGATTCAGTCCCTTTTTTGTCTGTAATTATTATTGAAATATTAACCCCAGTCTCCCTGTTATTTACACTGTTGTTCCATCTGTTTATTTCCTGTTTAATCTTTAATCTGTTTCAGGCTGAGGGGGAATCTGTTCAGTCCAAATGGAAAGAGACACCTGGAGTCACTGCGGGAATCCAGACCCGGACTGAGAGTGGGAGTGTGAACATTTCAATTCATAACCATTCCTGGTCTCATTATATGAACATTTCAATTCATAACCATTCCTGGTCTCATTATATGAACATTTCAATTTATAACCATTCCTGGTCTCATCACATGAACATTTCAATTTATAACCATTCCTGGTCTCATTATATGAACATTTCAATTTATAACCATTCCTGGTCTCATTATATGAACATTTCAATTGAAACCATTCCTGGTCTCATTCCATGAACATTTCAATTTATAACCATTCCTGGTCTCATTATATGAACATTTCAATTTATAACCATTCCTGGTCTCATTATATGAACATTTCAATTAATAACCATTCCTGGTCTCATTATATGAACATTTCAATTTATAACCATTCCTGGTCTCATGATATGAACATTTTTGGCCGATTCTCTGTCCCTCCCCTTTAACCGGCCGCGCTCCAGGTTGAAATCCGAACGGCCCTTTAACGGTTTCCAGCTCGAGCTGAGCGAGCGTCGTCTCCCATTGTGACGTCAGAGGCCCAGCGACAGGGTCACGAGACTCAGTCACCCGGTCCCACAGCGCTGATTCTGCCGGATATCCGGGGCTGGATGGTCCCCAATGGGGCACTGGGTCAATGTACAGACAGGAAGGGCCCAGGGTGGGGCTCAGTCTGGGCTGCAGTGGGACACTGGGTCAATGGACAGACAGAAAGGGCCCAGGGTGGGGCTCAGTCTGGGCTGCAGTGGGACACTGGGTCAATGTACAGACAGGAAGGGCCCAGGGTGGGGCTCAGTCTGGGCTGCAGTGGGACACTGGGTCAATGTACAGACAGGAAGGGCCCAGGGTGGGGCTCAGTCTGGGCTGTAGTGGGACACTGGGTCAATGTACAGACAGGAAGGGCCCAGGGTGGGGCTCAGTCTGGGCTGCAGTGGGACACTGGGTCAATGTACAGACAGGAAGGGCCCAGGGTGGGGCTCAGTCTGGGCTGCAGTGGGACACTGGGTCAATGTACAGACAGGAAGGGCCCAGGGTGGGGCTCAGTCTGGGCTGCAGTGGGACACTGGTTCAATGTACAGACAGGAGGGGCCCAGGGTGGGGCTCAGTCTGGGCTGCAGTGGGACACTGTGTCAATGTACAGACAGGAAGGGCCCAGGGTGGGGCTCGGTCTGGGCTGCAGTGGGACACTGGGTCAATGTACAGACAGGAAGGGCCCAGGGTGGGGCTCAGTCTGGGCTGCAGTGGGACAGTGGGTCAATGTACAGACAGGAAGGGCCCAGAGTGGGGCTCAGTCTGGGCTGCAGTGGGGCACTGGGTCAATGTACAGACAGGAAGGGCCCAGGGTGGGGCTCAGTCTGGGCTGCAGTGGGACACTGGGTCAATGTACAGACAGGAAGGGCCCAGGGTGGGGCTCAGTCTGGGCTGCAGTGGGACACTGGGTCAATGTACAGACAGGAAGGGCCCAGGGTGGGGCTCAATCTGGGCTGCAGTGGGAAACTGGGTCAATGCACAGACAGGAATGGCCATGGGTGGGGCTCAGTCTGGGCTGCAGTGGGACACTGGGTCAATGTACAGAGAGGAAGGGCGCAGGGTGGGGCTCAGTCTGGGCTGCAGTGGGACACTGGGTCAATGTACAGAGAGGAAGGGCCCAGGGTGGGGCTAAGTCTGGGCTGCAGTGGGACACTGGGTCAATGTACAGACAGGAAGGGCCAGGGTGGGGCTCAGTCTGGGCTGCAGTGGGACACTGGGTCAATGTACAGACTGGAAGGGCCCAGGGTGGGGCTCAGTCTGGGCTGCAATAGGACACTGGGTCAATGTACAGTCAGGAAAGGCCCAGGGTGGGGCTCAGTCTGGGCTGCAGTGGGACACTGGGTCAATGTACAGACAGGAAGGGCCCAGGGTGGGGCTCAGTCTGGGCTGCAGTGGGACACTGGGTCAATGTACAGACAGGAAGGGCCCAGGGTGGGGCTCAGTCTGGGCTGTAGTGGGACACTGGGTCAATGTACAGACAGGAAGGGCCCAGGGTGGGGCTCAGTCTGGGCTGCAGTGGGACACTGGGTCAATGTACAGACAGGAAGGGCCCAGGGTGGGGCTCAGTCTGGGCTGCAGTGGGACACTGGGTCAATGTACAGACAGGAAGGGCCCAGGGTGGGGCTCAGTCTGGGCTGCAGTGGGACACTGGTTCAATGTACAGACAGGAGGGGCCCAGGGTGGGGCTCAGTCTGGGCTGCAGTGGGACACTGGGTCAATGTACAGACAGGAAGGGCCCAGGGTGGGGCTCGGTCTGGGCTGCAGTGGGACACTGGGTCAATGTACAGACAGGAAGGGCCCAGGGTGGGGCTCAGTCTGGGCTGCAGTGGGACAGTGGGTCAATGTACAGACAGGAAGGGCCCAGGGTGGGATCAGTCTGGGCTGCAGTGGGACACTGGGTCAATGTACAGACAGGAAGGGCCCAGGGTGGGGCTCAGTCTGGGCTGCAGTGGGACACTGGGTCAATGTACAGACAGGAAGGGCCCAGGGTGGAGCTCAGTCTGGGCTGCAGTGGGACACTGGGTCAATGTACAGACAGGAAGGGCCCAGGGTGGAGCTCAGTCTGGGCTGCAGTGGGACACTGGGTCAATGTACAGACAGGAAGGGCCCAGGGTGGGGCTCAGTCTGTGCTGCAGTGGGACACTGGGTCAATGTACAGACAGGAAGGGCCCAGAGTGGGGCTCAGTCTGGGCTGCAGTGGGGCACTGGGTCAATGTACAGACAGGAAGGGCCCAGGGTGGGGCTCAGTCTGGGCTGCAGTGGGACACTGGGTCAATGTACAGACAGGAAGGGCCCAGGGTGGGGCTCAGTCTGGGCTGCAGTGGGACACTGGGTCAATGTACAGACAGGAAGGGCCCAGGGTGGGGCTCAATCTGGGCTGCAGTGGGAAACTGGGTCAATGCACAGACAGGAATGGCCATGGGTGGGGCTCAGTCTGGGCTGCAGTGGGACACTGGGTCAATGTACAGAGAGGAAGGGCGCAGTGTGGGGCTCAGTCTGGGCTGCAGTGGGACACTGGGTCAATGTACAGAGAGGAAGGGCCCAGGGTGGGGCTAAGTCTGGGCTGCAGTGGGACACTGGGTCAATGTACAGACAGGAAGGGCCAGGGTGGGGCTCAGTCTGGGCTGCAGTGGGACACTGGGTCAATGTACAGACTGGAAGGGCCCAGGGTGGGGCTCAGTCTGGGCTGCAATAGGACACTGGGTCAATGTACAGTCAGGAAAGGCCCAGGGTGGGGCTCAGTCTGGGCTGCAGTGGGACACTGGGTCAATGTACAGACATGAAGGGCCCAGGGTGGGGCTCAGTCTGGGCTGCAGTGGGACACTGGGTCAATGTACAGACAGGAAGGGCCCAGGGTGGGGCTCAGTCTAGGCTGCAGTGGGACACTGTGTCAATGTACAGACTGGAAGGGCCCAGGGTGGAGCTCAGTATGGGCTGTAGTGGGACACTGGGTCAATGTACAGACAGGAAGGGCCCAGGGTGGAGCTCAGTATGGGCTGCAGTGGGACACTGGGTCAATGTACAGAGAGGAAGGGCCCAGGATGGGGCTCAGTCTGGGCTGCAGTGGGACACTGGGTCAATGTACAGACAGGAAGGGCCCAGGATGGGGCTCAGTCTGGGCTGCAGTGGGACACTGGATCAATGTACAGAGAGGAAGGGCCCAGGATGGGGCTCAGACTGGGCTGCAGTGGGACACTGGGTCAATGTACAGACAGGAAGTGCCCAGGGTAAAAATGTCCCTCTGTACAGTGTGTATCGCTCCCAGTGAGGAGTCGGTATCTGTAACAAGTGTCCCTGCAACCCTCCAAAATCTCTGCGTTCCTCCAATTCTGGCCTCTTGCACATCCCCCATTGCCATTGCTCCATCATTGGTGGCCGTGCCTTTTGCTGTCTCGGCCCCAATCTCTGGAATTCCCTCCCTGAACCTCTCCGCCTTTAAGACGCTTGTTAAAAACTATCTCTTTCCCCAAGCTTTTGGTCACTTGTCCGATTACCTCCTTGTGTTGCTCGGTGTCACATGATTCGCTTCTGTGAAGCGCCCTGTGACGTTTTACTACAATAAAGGTGCAATATAAATGTAAGTTGTTGTCTGTGTGCTGTGTCAATAAAACTCCACCACTTACTTCAGCTCAGGCCTGGTCTCGTTATTATTTTAAATGGTGTGAGTGTTTTAAAATATTGACTAAAGGATCCTTGAAATTACATCCCTCCTCCTCCAAACGGCACTGCAGACGTGACTGTTTGGTCTAGTGAACCCTGCGTGTGTGGGTGGGTGCGTGGAGCGGGGAGGAGCCTGACTTGGGAGACTCGATATGAAGTTTACACAAAATGGTGAGTCGGACTTTGAGCAAAAGACCCCACAAAATGGCATTCAGACATGCACACAAAATGGCCGCCATGCACCTGCCGCAAAATGGCTGACGTGAACCCGCAGCAAAATCACAGAATGATCCATCACAAAAGGAAGCCATTCGGCCCATCGTGCAGGTGTCGGCCCTTTTGAAAAGCTCACCAAATAGTCCAATTATCCTGATCTTTCCCCGTAGCCAAAACAGTTTTCCTTTTCCAGGAATTATCTAATTCCCTTTTGAAAGTTACTATTGAATCTGCTTCCACCTCCCTTTCAGGCAGTGAATTGCAGATCATTACATCTCGCTGCATAAAATATAATCCTTCCTCATGTCACCTCTGGATCTTTTAACAATTATTTTGAATCTGTGTCCTCTGATTACCGACCCCCTGCCACTGGAAACAGTTTCTCCTTATTTACTCCATCAAAGCCCCTCAAATCGCCGCTCTGACCCCTCAAAGATGTCGCATCTCCCCGAAACACAAGCATCATTTTGAAAATATAACAAACCCTCGAAGCCCGTACAGGAGTTCACGTTTCCGACGTTAATCTCCTCTCGGCCCCTGTTTGTCTCACTCTGGGTTAACGTGTTTGTATAACATTGCAGGCCGGGCTACTTTAAACCCAGGCTTTAACCTGGTTAAATCACAACGGTCACAATCGAACAGGAACATGTTAAACCGAGGCCCCAAAAACCAGGGCCCAGAGAGGAAATTAAACCCCAGGGCAATAAACAGACCGAACTCACGTGGGCCCTGTTTGGGTGCAGCCTGTGGAGGAGGACTCGGTCGGTCCCCTCTGGTGGAGGCCTCGGCCGCTCCACTCTCAGGGAGGCAATGGGCACCACAGTGTGATCACAGAGTGACAGCTTTTATATTTAGAACACGACCCGAACAACTACAACAGACGGCCAGCAAGGCGACATCTGGGGCAAATGGCGGTAAGTTCGGCGTCCATATTGGACAAAATGGTGGCAAGTACGGCAGCCATCTGGGACGAAATGGCGGAAAGTGCCTCACAGCGTGTCCCCAGTGATACCACAGTGACCCCAGATTGCATGCAGTCACCTCAGAGTGATCGCAGAGTGGCAGTCTTTATATTTAGACCACCACCACAACTACTACTACAACAACAACTTGTATTTATAATATATATACTGTATATGTCTATTTGCAAACGGCCAGCATGTTGGCATTTTGGACAAAATGGCGACAAGTACGACGGCCATCTTGTACAAAACAGAGGCAAGTCCTGCGCACAGATTGCTGAGTGATCACACAGTGACCCCAGAGTACACCCAGTAACACCAGAGTGATTCCTGAGTGAAACGAGTGAAACCAGGGTGCACCAAGTCAACAAAGATTAATCCCAGAGTGCATCCAGTGATCTCGGAGTGCACCCAGTCACCCAAGAGTGATGCCAATGAGCACCCAGGGATCCCGAAGTGCACCCAGTCACCCCAGAGTGACCCTTACATGCACCCAGCGATCCCAGAGTGGCAGTCTTTATATTTAGCCCAACACCACTACTACTACTGCAACAACAACAATTTGTATTTATAATACATATATACTATACACATATATGTTTACACACGGCCAGCATGGCGGCACCTTGGACAAAATGGCAGCAAGTACGGTGGCCATCTTGGACCAAATGCCAGCAAGTACTGCGCAAAGTTTCCCCAGTGATCCCAAAGTGACCCCAGAATGTACCAGTGACCCCAAATTGGCCCCGGAGTGCATCCACTCATCCCAGAGAGATCCCAAGTGGCTGTCGTTATATTTAAAACATCACAACAACTACTACTACAACAAAAACAACTTGTACGGCGGCCATCTCGGACAAAATGGCGGCATGTACGGAGGCCATATAGGGCAAAGTGGAGGCAAGTACGGCAGCCATCTGAGTCAAAATTACCGCACAGAGTGCCCCCATTGATACCTCAGTGACCCCACAATATCCCTGTGACCCCAATGTTAACCCAGAGTCGCACCCAGTGATCCCAGAGTGCACACAGGGATCCCAAAGTGCAGCCAGTCACCCCAGAGAGATCTCAGGGTGCACTCAGGGATCGTAGGGTGCACCTCGTCTCCCCACAGAGTGATTCCAGAGAGCACCCTGTTATCCCAGAATGCACCCAGTCACCCTAGAGTGATACCAGAGTGCACCCGGGGATCCCAGAGTAAACCCAGTCAACCCAAAGTGATCGCAGAGCACATGCAGGGATCCCAGAGTGCACCCAGTCACTCCACAGTGATCCCAGAATGGCGGAAAATATGGCGGCGTCTAGGACAAAATGGCTGTAAGTACAGCGGCCATCTTGGACATAATGGCGGCAAGCACCTCAAGGCTATTAGACAGGAACAGCAGGAGGCCATTGAGCCCTTCGAACCTGCTACACAGTAACAGGAGGAGGTCATTCAACCCCTCGAGCCTGTTAGATAAGAACAGGATGAGGTTTTTCAGCCCTTCGAGTCTGTTATACAGTAACTGGAGGTCATGCAGTCCCTCAAGCCGATGACACTGGGACAGGACGAGGCCATTTAGCCCCTCGGCCCTGTTACACACGAACAGGAGGAGGTCATTCAGCCCCACGAGCCTGTTATATAAGAACAGGAGTGTA
This sequence comes from Heptranchias perlo, assembly GCF_035084215.1. Lineage (NCBI taxonomy): Eukaryota > Metazoa > Chordata > Chondrichthyes > Hexanchiformes > Hexanchidae > Heptranchias > Heptranchias perlo. The sequence goes on along the minus strand of NW_027139612.1, from coordinate 6,654,591 downwards.
CCATTCAGCTCCTTGAGCCTGTCCCGCCATTCAATTAGATCATGACTGATCTGTATCTTAATTCCATCCACCCACCTTGGTTCCAGAATCCTTAATACCCTTGCCTAACAAAAATCTATCAATCTCCGTTTTAAAATTTCAGATTGACCCTCCAGCCTCAACAGACTTTTGGGAGAGAGAGTTCCAGATTCCCACTACCCTTAGTGTGAAGAAGTGCTTCCTGACATCACCCCTGGACGGCCCAACTCTAATTTTAAGGTTATGCCCCCTTGTTCTGGATTCCCCACCAGAGGAAGTAGTTTCTCTCTATCCACCCTATCAACTCCTTCAATCATCTTAAACACCTCAATTAGATCACCCCTTATTCTTCCATATTAAGGGGAATACTAGCCTTGTCTATGCAGCCTGTCCTCATAATATAAACTTTTTAGCCCGGCTATAATTCTGGTGAATCTGAGCTGCACCCCCTCCAAGGCCAATATATCCTTCCTGAGGGTCAGTGCCCAGAACTGAATGCAGTCCTCCAGATGGGCTCGAACTAGAGCTCTGTACAGCTGGAACATAACTTCCGCCCCTTTATATTCCAGCCCTCGAGAAATAAAGGCCGACATTCTATTAGCCTTTTTAATTATTTCTGCAACTGTCCACTAGCTTTTAATGATTTCTGTACTTGGACCCCTAAATCTCTCTGCTCCTCCACAGTTCCGAGCTCCTCACCATTTAGAAAACTCTCTGATCTATCTTTCTTAGATCCGAAGTGGATGACCGCACAGTTCCCCAATTTGAACTCCATTTACCACAGTTTTGCCCACTCACATAATCTCTCAATGTCCTGGGAATGCTTCGTGCTTTTGTTTGTTTGGAGAATGCTTTATATCAGATCGTTATTTTAAAAAGATTAGAATTGAGTTTTATTTCCTACAGTTTGAACAAGATCATTATTCCCCGATCAGTAAAATGCCTGTGTTTTTCAGATAGTGGAGACAGTTCAGAGATAGTTGCCTTTTTGTCTAGTTTAATGAAGTGAAATTTTGCTGATTTAAATGCTTGAAAAGCAGCTCCTCTGTCAGGTGAGGCTTCACTCCCAATGTCTCAGTGTTTCCGCTTGTCCTGATATCAATGTAACATTTGAAGGGCTCCAGGTAATGAACAGTGAAAACCCTTCAGATTATCTCAGCCCACTCGTTCTATCCAGTGCCTAATAGTGCCTGCTCTTCAGAGGGTGACAGATTCACACTACACTGGACCTTGTTTTAGACTTTAACTGCCAAACAATTTGATGAAACAGTAAGAGAATAAACAGAATAGCAGCAGTAAGGCAACAGTTTTACTGTAAAGATCAACCAGATCCTTATTGGAAAAGAAAATAATAAATAATTCACAAATACCTTACGAAACTGTGACCGAACTTTCAAACATCCTGGTTCTTTGTTGTCTTTTTCTCACAGACTATGGAAACTGTCGACTTGATGAACATTCTCAGAGATTCCAAACAGACTCACCAGTTCGAAAAAGACAGGCTGATCAATGGTTTCAAAACAGTGACTGGGAGCCAGTCATTTTAAGCAATGTTCTGTTTAATTCAAAAGAAGCTGCCAATCAAAACTGTACGAGAAGAAATGACCCCGGAGGTTTGTATCTGAATCAAATGTTTGACTTTGTGAGGTGCAGGCTGCCTTTAAGAGGTGCGAACCACTCACGCAATATCAGGGCCCCCTCTGTTGGTGAGAAGCCGCTCAACAGCGCAGCCAGGCCTGACTGCTCGCAGGAATCAGGAACATCACCAGGCAGCACCAATCTCACGGACTGTCTGCATCTCAACGACCGGGTTCAGGTTAATCACGTGGGGGTTAATCGACCCCCGCGCCCGGATTCGGGGGTTATCGAATTTAACCCCGTACATATCTTTATATATATTTCACATAGAATACAGCACGGCACAGAAACAGGCCATTCGGCCCATCTGGGTAATTAAATATCCCACAGTGTTCCCACAGTGACCAAGTGATCCCACAGTGCACCCAGTGATAGTGCCCCATTGATCCACAGTGTCCCAGTGATCTAAAGTGCACCCAGTGATCCCACAGTGATTGCAGAGTGACCCACTGATACCACAGTGCATTCGTGATATTGCTCCAGTCATGCACAGTGTCCCAATGATCCACAGTGCACCCAATGATCCCACAGTGACCCAGACAAAAGTCGCGTGAGTCTAATTGGGTGCAGCCTGTGTTATAGGCCTCAGTCAGTGCCCTTGTGGAGAGAAAGTCTGTAGTTTGTGGTCAACTTACAGTTTGTGGCTTTTTCCAATCAGCCAAAGAGTTCAAACAAATTCATGACATTTAAAACAGCCAAAGCAAAACGTTTTTTAAAAAACCTAACACACAGCATGATCCCTCACTCAGTTACAGGGACAATCTCTCAGCAACATTCATTGACACAGAAATAAAGCCCAGTTTATAAAGGAGAAGAATCTAAGTAGTAAAAGATTGAGAGACAATCTTTATCGACAACTTGTATATCTTACAGCAACTTTAAGGTGAGAGGGGAGAGATACAAAAGGGTCCAGAGGGGAAATGTTTTCACTCAAAGGGTGGTGAGTGTCTGGAACGAGCTGCCAGAGGCAGTAGTAGAGGTGTGTACATTTTGTCTTTTAAAAAGCATTTGGACAGTTACATGGGTAAGATGGGTATAGAGGGATATGGGCCAAGTGCAGGCAATTGGGACTAGCTTAGTGGTATAAACTGGGCGACATGGACATGTTGGGCCGAAGGGCCTGTTTCCATGTTGTAACTTCTATGATTCTATGATTCTATAACTACTACAACATCAATTTGCATTATTACATATATATGTATTTGCATAATACAACTACTATTATAAAGCCTCCATAAAGGATGTGGGGAAAGAGCAAAGGGGGAAATGGGACGAATTCGACAGCCCTTTCAAAGAGCTGGCACGGGCACAGTGGGGCGAAAGGCCTCCTCTTGTGCCATAGTTACCATGAAACCTTAAATCTGTGAAGAACAACTTCAATGTCATGAAGCTGAAACAAAATGGACACCAGTAAGGCATGATGTGGAGATGCCGGTGATGGACTGGGGTTGACAATTGTAAACAATTTTACAACACCAAGTTATAGTCCAGCAATTTTATTTTAAATTCACAAGCTTTCGGAGGCTTCCTCCTTCGTCAGGTGAACGATGTGAAACCTGACGAAGGAGGAAGCCTCCGAAAGCTTGTGAATTTAAAATAAAATTGCTGGACTATAACTTGGTGTGGTAAAATTGTTTACAACCAGTAAGGCAGTCATCTTACTGAGGGGCAATGCGGCCATTTAATTGAGGGGCATGGCGGCCATTCAACTGAGGGGCAAGGCGGCCATTTAACTGAGGGGCAAGGCGGCCATTTAACTGAGGGGCAAGGCGGCCATTTAAATGAGGGGCAAGGCGGCCATTTAACTGAGGGGCAAGACTGCCATTTAACTGAGGGGCAAGGCGGACATTTAAATGAGGGGCAAGGCGGCAATTTAACTGAGGGGCAAGGCGGCCATTTAACTGAGGGGCAAGGCGGCCATTTAACTGAGGGGCAAGTCGGCCAATTAACTGAGGGGCAAGGCGATCATTTAACTGAGGGGCAAGGCGGCCATTTAACTGAGGGGCAAGGCGGCCAAATTACTGGAGGACAAGATGGTCATATTGAACAAATTGGCCGCCATGAAGCTGAAACAAAATGGACGCTTTGATCTTGAATCCTAACAGCCACCAATAAGGCAGTCATCTTACTGAGGGGCAAGATGAAGCTTATTGTGGTGTGAGACACGGAGAGGGTTCATTCGCTGTTCCTGTTAAATCACTGTTGAACTATAGTTAAAGATACAAACGGAGTGAGACTGGCACTAGCTGGTGTTCAACACAAAGACAGAGGAGCAGTGAGGAAATCAAGGACCAAAATGTGAACATCTGCAAAAAAATGGATTAACATTTGAATATTTGGGCGGAATGCTTCTGGAGACAGAGAGACCAGACATTCGGAGGAAAGGTCAAATGAATCATTTTGTGTAGTGTTTGCAATTCTAGCTTCTATCAAATAAATCAGAGTAAAATTGGAATCAATCTGAATGTAGTTCTGATCTAGGATTTGGTTCATTTCTCCATTATTCATATTTTTCTTTCATCTGAAACAATAACAGTACTTGTAACAGTAACAGAACAGGAGAGTGCTGCGGGACTCTGCCCAGTTTAATAATACAGCAGAAGGGGTAAGTGTACATTGTGATTTATTACAGAATCCCAGCAGCTCACTGGGAAAGTTACACATGATACAGATGGAGGAGCAAAAAGGTGCAAAGTGATTTTACACTTTAATTTGGGGCAATGACTTTTTATCTCCAAAAGGTTAAAATTTATGTTTAAATAATGGGCTCTTTATCCTGAAGAAACTTCGGGCACAAACCATGGCTTTATGAACAAAACAATCATTTATTATTCTGAATACACTAGAAAAATTTACATGAGAATTTAATCAACATCTGGGGATTATACCCGATTTAGAATTGCTTTAACACCAATAAAACAACATAGTCTGAATTCCCAAAATGCAGAACCGTTTGGAAATCCAATGTGTGTCTTCGACTAAGCTGATAACGAAAGTTATATCCTTGTGGTAGACTCAATCTTGCCTGGAAGATTCCAGGCGTTTTGATGGATACAGTTGTAGTGTAGCCTGTCTTACTCTGGCATCCAGGTCATCTGCTTCACAGGCAATCTGTAAACCTGCATCGAGGCATCAAGATGGGAGGTAGCGAGCAGTCAGGAAGATTCCAGGTGAGGTGGTGCTGTCAGGAAGCGAAAGGTGAGGTTGGAGCAGCAGTGGTGGATCTGTGTCTCTCCCCACTCAACTTCTGCCCAGCTTCTTTGTAACATAGAACCACACCTCGAGGACAGTACCTTTTCAAAAATAGGTTCCTACAAATACAACCCATGATTGATTGACATTTCACTTGTTTTCTCTCAGTGTCCACAACGTAACCAAGTCAAGCTGGCAGGAGTTCAAACCATCTCTAGCCCTCCTGGAATCGTTATTATTGCGATGGTGATCTATCCTCTGCTGTGTGGTCTTTCACAACGTGTCATTAACAGTCCTTCTAACAGCCCTTCCTCCTTTTAATCGTCCTTTTCCTTCAGACATGCTGAAGCCGATTTAGTCTCAGGCTTTAGTTTATCAGATGAATGTTTACTACACAGAGCAGCTGGGAAACTCCTGCAGTGAGTAATGGTCAGGGTCAGGTACACAAGGCTGAGTGACTTTATTGTGCAGCCTCCTGGCATCACCTCTCTCTTTGTTTCTCGCTGTGGATCTACTTTTCCCTTTTGCTTCTTTCCATCTGTCTCTCCCTCCTTCCATTTCCATCTGTCTTTATTTCATTCTCTTTGCTTCTCACTCTCTCGAGCTTTACTTCTGTCTACTTCTTTCTCTCTGTTTCTATTTGACTTCTCGAACTCTTCTTTGCATCTGTTTCTGTATTTCATTCCATCTCTCTCAGTCTCTGTTTTAATATTTGTATTTCTCCTCATCTCTCCTGTTTTCTATTTCCTCCCTGCTTTCTGTTCCTCTTTTTCTCTTTCTCCTTGTCGTTTTATGTCTGACACCCTCCTGCTCTGACTCTCTCTCAGTGTCTCGTGACTTTGAATTGATTTCTTCTGTCTATTTACCTCTCCTCTCCTCTCACTTTGTAATTATTTGGCAGTGTCTCTCTCTCTCATTATATATATATGTATGCTTCCTTTCTCTCTTTATGTTTCTCTCTGTCTTAATAACTTACTCTTCATTTCTCTCCGTCTCTGAGTAACTCTGTCTCTGCCCCTCTATTTCTGGTACATAATTGGTACATTTATTTTGTCCTTGTTTTCTCTGTCTGTCCCTCTCTCTGTCTCTCATCTCTCTCCCTCTGCCTCTCTATCTATCTCTTTCTCTCCCTCTCTCTGCCCTCTCTGTCTCTCACTCTCTCTGTGTCTCTCTCTCCCTGCCTCTCTCTTTGTCTTTCTCCTGGTCTCTCTCTCGGCCTCTCTCTGTGCCACTCTCTCCGTCACTCTCTCCGTCACTCTCTCCGTCACTCTCTCTCTCTCTTTTCCTCGCTTCCCTCTCTCTATATCTCACTCTCTGTCTCTCTGCCTCTCCTTCTTTCTCTCCCTCTCTCTCTCCCACTCTCTCTCCCTCTCTCGCCCTTTCCCTCTCTCTTCCCCTTTGTCTCTCTCTCTCTGTCTCTCTTTCTCTGTCTCTCTCCAACGCTCTCTTTGTCTCTGACTCTCCCTCTCTCATTCTCTCTGTCTCCCTCTCTCTGTCACTGTCTCGAATTGCCTCGCCCTTTCTCTCCCTCTTTCTCACACTCTCTCTGTCTCCCGTTCTCCCCCTCCCCTCTCTCTCTCTGTCTCTGTCTCCCTCCCTCTCTCCCTTCCTCTCTCCCTCTCTCACACCATTTATGTGAATTACACACATCCTGATCAGGTCCACAGAAGTGAGTTTGATTTCCAACATTGCCCATTTTGTCTTGCGGTCAGTTAATTAAAGTCCAGCTGAGCTCTTTAGTGCCGTCATTTTGAACAACAATTCACGTCTGCAAAGCAAATCCCGCCTCAATAGGTCAGATTATCAATAAAATGTCATCTCAGAATCTGATTTAAGATAATTTCAGGACTCCGTACTGCTAATATAAAATGTACTTTCCGTCCCCTGGGAAGTGTAGGGGATGGAGAATGAAATGGCATTTAGTTCGAGTGCTTGAAACCCTTCAGCTCTTTCTATGATTTCACTAATTTAACAATTAGATTGAGTGGGTATTTCACCGCGTTCTTCAGCTCCTCTCTGAATTTAGTCTGGGTCAGGACATAAATACACGTGTTTGTGCAGGAACTGAGGAGCTGCAGCATCTTTGCTGTGTGATCTGTGAGAAAAACTGGGTCAGTGAAGGAGTAAAAATACCGAATGTCTGCAATTCGCACATAAATGTAAAATACAACCCATGTCAGCCACAACAGTATAAAACTGCCCGATATACTGAAGAGTAAAATGATGGATTTCTTTCGGTTCTCCATCTCTGGATCACTCTGATTCTCTCCATTGCTGCGGCCCCGGAGTCCCCTGCGGACTCGACTGGACACGAAAATACACCTGACCGTCAGAAAATTGAGCAGCAAAATCAGACAGAACGGGATAAAAGGGGTTAAAATGAGGTCAAACATGTCAAATGCGGCCCATGCGAGGGAAGTACGGAAGCTCGGTTTAACCCCACAAAACCAGGGAACATTATCAATTATATAGTAAGGTCCAAATGTAAAGTACCAGGGGACATTCACCAAACAGCCCAGAACACTCACTGTTCCCAGAACCACAGCCGCCGTTCTCTCGGTGCAATATTTAGTTTTCAGCTTCTCACAACAAATGGCCACAAATCGATCAAAGGTGAAAGCGACTGTGAACCAGACAGAAACCACGATGGCTGCACCACTCAAAACGATAATAGAACTACACACAGGAGTAATGTCCAGGAATGGCCACGGTCTATACATCTCATTAATTACCACCAATATGACACGAATGATAACGACCATGAGATCGGCCACTGCCATTCCCACCAGGTAGACACTGATACATTTGGAGAGACCGCACTTTCCTCGGGACAGGATCACAATCGCCACCAAGTTAACTGTAAGAGAGAAAAAAGGAATCAGAGAAATTACTGATCAGACCTGGAGCCAAAGCAGCAGTTTGAGAGGATCTGGGGTGAAATTTCCAGCTTTGTTGCTGCATCGAAGGGTGGAAAGTGATTGATGGACCTGGGCATCGCTTTCGGGCAGAGAGATGTTTTTAAACACAATGATCAATAATGAATCGGGGGATGGATACAGAAAGTGAATAAAGTGAGCACCGGATCCACTGGAAGGGCTGAGTGAGGGCGCAGTGTCGGTGGGGAAGGGAGAAGGGGTTTTACACACCGGGAATCCAGCGGATTAAAGCCGGATTTGGGCTCCAGGTGGACAGGGAAAGAGAGGGAAGTGTCGGAAGGTGAGGGGACAGGGGGAGGTGCAGCTTGTGTGTTGCTCTGGGTTAAGAGAGTCGATAGTGAGTCAGATTGGGAGGGAGTCAATGAAAAGAGTAGTGTACATGAACGTGTCGGAGCTGGAGAGGAGTCAGGAGTAGATGGTTTGGGAGAACGGACAAATTGAAGGAACCGACGAGACAGAGGATTCATTGTAGTGAGAGCAGAGGCTGGGATTCACAGGGAGAGACTGTACACAATCCAACTATTACATTTAACAGTTCATTTCTGTAGTTATTGGTGTCAGGGAACCTGTGTTTGGTACAAAATGTGCTTAATAAATTTAATTTGCAAATTCAATGAAACTTAAAATGAAAAGTATTAATAAAATTAATCACGTTGTTATTGAACTGATCCGAGCTTGAAAAATACAGTTTCCGAATAATTGATTACAATCAAGAAATTTCTGATTCTTTTTTTGAAGTAAATTTTTAATTATGTTTAGTGTTAGGTTGGAAAGCAAGGAACATTCACAAAAACAGACTGAGGACCTGACAGGGATATAAACATGAGGAGCGAGTCCCACAATAAAAACTCACCCAATCTGACCACATCATAATAACAGCTTCAAATCACATTTTCTATATTTAATTGTACTGGAAGTTTCAGCAGTTCATTCTGATGAATTATTCACACCACAGCCTCTCGCTTTCCCTCTCAGTCGCCCTCTCTATCATTCACTCTACTCCCTATCTCAAGTCCATTTTCATATCCGATTAAATCCTATCATCCTGTGCCTGCATTCTGTTCACCAGCCCCGTGTTCCACCGATCCTATTCTCAGTGTTAGTTTGTTAAATAATGAAGCCTCTGTGGAATAGTTTAATGTATCTACAGATCATCCGATTCTCCAGCTGTTCACCTACACCGTTCACTTCATCTACAAATCATGGAATAAACAGAATCGAATCCCTCTCCCAGGCAGATCTCACAATAATTGAGATTCCTTCTCCTGTAATTATAGGGTACAGGGATAGATGGCGGGATTGTTCAATTTACAAAACGCCAACATTATACTGATAAATAACAGGTACATAGAAGGACTGCTGATTCCAACAGGGAAAGTGCAAATTGAGACCACAAAACATCAAAACCTTTAATTTTACAATGAAGCCCAGTGACAGTCAGTGAATTCATCCACAGTGAAGCAGAGAAGGAGATGTGAAAGAGTCAGCAGCAAACTCAGTTCAGTAACCAGACAACTGAAGCGGCCTCAGATACTCACATAATGAAATAATATTTCATAACAGTGATCACCAATAAATACATTGAAATCCCAGTTAAACTGAAGCATGTTATTGGGGAGGGAGGACATTCCGCTGCCTCCTTGCAACACTGAGACCGTGAGCTGTCTAATTATCAATCATTGAAAACATATTGATGAAAACATATTCCAGGACAGGTTAGTTCCACAAAATGAAACTGTTATCATCTCCTGATGGTCTGATCCCAACTCTTAGCCCATTACATTCAGCACAGAGAATAATGCAGTGACAATGCCAGGGTTGGATAGACAAATTCATGACAGATATAATGCAGCGCCTCAATACCGAAAGAGCAGAGACTGAACACATTCCATCATTCAATCAAAACAACAGAACAAGTGACTGTGTAAAATATGCAGGGGGAAAAAAAAACAATTTTCCAATACAGCAGCAGAGTTAACACCGATTTACACCATTAACAGATGAAATAACGGCTTACCCGGAACTCCAATTGCTGCAAGAACTGGATAATAAATACGTTCTATCTGATGGATGACTGAATGTCCCATTTCTGTGAGAAGCACTGACTTCTGTTGGCCTGGAAACCACAGCTCCAGCACGAACTCTGAGCTGATCCATTCCAACAAGCCCTGATTTATACACGGGATAAGTCTCCACTGACACGGTTTTACCCCTGATCATTGCTATTAGTTACAGTCAGTTTAACAAACACATTATGTCAGCAGCTTTGACTCCGCTGTAAATAATGTGGTGAATAAAACACAAACATCTCAAAGTCCACGATATTACTTAATCAGACCTCTCTCAGGAATAAAGTTTAAATCTGATCTCATACAGGACTGATCCAACAATAATAAACGGCTTCATTTACAGTTTTTATGACAAAATTGACCATGTTCACTCCTGGTGTTTCATTTATAATTTAGACAGATGTCTCCGCAGTGTGCACTGAATCCAGGGACACAAGCAGACCCGTTTCACTCTGTTCCTGCAGTTTCCCAGTTAAAATATGAATTGTGAGTCTCTGAGACGAGGACAGTTGAAGGGCAGGTTGAGGATTGCAGCCTAGAAATGACTGGGTGATATTGGGGGACGGACACCTTGGACAAAATGGAACACAGCGCGGCCAACATTTTGGAAAAAAGGCGGCTGTGCCGCTGCCATCTTGCTCAGTTGGCAGCAAGTGGCCAACAGAGTGTCCCCAGTGATCCCGCAGTGAACCCAGAATGATGCCAGGGTGCACCCAGTCAGCCCAGAGTGATGCCAGAGTGGTGGTCTTGATGTTCACACCACCACCTCAACAACAAGAATTACCACAACAATGTCCCAGTGATCCCCCCAGTGTCCCCTGAATGTCCCAGTGATCCCCCCACCAGTGTCCCCTGAATGTCCCAGTGAATCCAGTGTGCACCCAGTGAGCCCAGAGTAACCCAGACATTACTCACGTGCTCCCGATCGGGTCCAGGCTCTGGTGAAGGTCTCAGTCAGTCAGTCCCCAGCGGAGAGAACGATTCTTGTCCCAGGATTTCTCCCACTCCTCCTCCTCCTCACAAAATGTCTCTTTCTGGATCATCTCCTTGCAGCATTTCATCAAAAAGACTCCTGAGGGGAGAGAGAGAGAGAGGGAATTGATTAAAATACAAAAGCAAGGGATTAAAAAGGCACAGCAAGAGCCCAGAACTCCCTCCCTCCCTCTCCCTCTCTCACTCTCTCCCTCTCTCTCTCCACCCTCTCCCTCTCCACCCTCTTCGTCTCTCTCTCTCCAGCCTCTCCCTATCTCTCTCACTCTCTGCCTCTCACCCCTATCCCTGTCTCTCCCTCTCCCTCTCACCCCCTCTCCCTCTCCCCCTCTCTCCCTCCCTCCCTCTCTCTCTCCCTCTCCCTCCCTCCCACTCTCTCCCTCCCTCTACCAATCCCTCTCCCCTCTCTATTCCTCTCCCCCTCCCTCTCCCCTCTCTCTCTCTCTCACCCTCTATCTTTCTCACCCTCTCTCTCTCCCTCTCCCCCCTTCTCGCTCCCTATCCCTCGCTCTCCCTCTCCCTCTTACCCCGCTCTCCCTCTCCGCCCCTCTCTCTCTTCCTGTGCCCCTCTCTCTCTCTCCCTCTCCCCCTCTCTCTCTCTCACCCTCTCTCTTTCTCTCTCTTTCCCTTTCTACATCTCTCCCCCTCTCGCTCTCGATCTCTCTCACACTCTCTCTCTCTCCTCCCCTCTCTCTCTCCCTCTCCCCCTCTCTCGCTCCCTCTCCACCTCTTCCCACTCTCTCTCTCACCCTCTATCTTTCTCCCCCTCTCTCTCTCCGTCTCCCCCCTCTCTCTCTCCCTCCCTCTCCCCCTCTCTCTCTCTCTCTCTTCCCTCTCTCCCTCGTCTCTCTCTCTCACCCTCTCTCTTCCTCTCCCTCTCCCCCTCTCTCCCTCTCCCTCTCTCACCCTCTCTCTCTCCCTCTCCCCCACTCTCTTTCTCTCCCTCTCCCTCTCTCTCCCTCTCCCCTCTCTCTCTCTCTCACCCCCTCCCCCCTCTCTCTCTCTCCCTCTCCCATTCTCCCTCTCCCTCTCTCTCCGTCTCCCTCTCTCCCTCCTCTCCTCTCTCTCTCCCTCTTCCCTCCCTCTCCCCCTCCCTCTCTCTCCCTCTCCCTCCCCCCTCCCTCTCTCTCCCACTCCCTCTCTCCCCCTTTCCCCTCTCTCTCTCACTCCCTCTCCCCCTCTCTCTCTCTCTGTCCCTCTCCCCCCTCTCTCGTTCCCTCTCCCTCACTCCCTCTCCCTCCCTCTCCCCTTCTATCCCTCTCCCTCTCCCTCTCCCTCTCTCCCCCGCTCTCTCTCTCCCACTCCCCCCTCTCCCTCTCCCCCACTCTTTCTCTCTGCCTCTCCCCCTCTCTCCCTCTCCCCCTCTCTCTCCCCCTCTCTCCACCCATCTCTCTCCCTCTCTCTCCCCTCTCTCTCTCTCCCCCACTCTCGCTCTCTCTCTCTCCCCCTCTCTTGCTCTCCCCCTCTCTCGCTCTCTCACTCTCTCTCCCCCTCTCTCGCTCTCTCTCTCTCTCCCCCTCTCTCCCCCCCCTCGCTCCCTCTCCCCCTCTCTCCCCCTCTCTCTCTCTCTCTCCCCCTCTCTCTCTCTCTCTCCCCTCTCAATCTCTCCCTCACTCCCCTCTCTCTCTCCCCCCTCCCTCCCTCTCTCCATCGCTCTCCCCCATCTCTCTCTCTCATCCTCTCTATCTCTCACCCACTCTCTTTCTCTCCCTCTCCCTCTCTCTCCCTCTCCCCTCTGTCTCTCTCTCTCACCCTCTATCTTTCTCACCCTCTCTCTCTCTCACCCTCTCCCCCTCTCTCTCTCCCTCTCCCATTCTCCCTCTCCCTCTATCTCCGTCTCCCTCTCTCTCTCCCTCTCCCCTCCCTCTCTCTCCCACTCCCTCTCCCCCTCCCTCTCTCTCCCTCTCTCCCCCTCTCCCCTCTCTCTCTCACTCCCTCTCCCCCCTCTCTCGTTCCCTCTCCATCACTCCCTCTCCCTCCCTCTCCCCTTCTATCCCTCTCCCTCTCCCTCTCTCCCAGCTCTCTCTCTCCCACTCCCCCTCTCTCTCCCTCTCCCCCTCCCCCTCTGCCCCACTCTCTCTCTCTCTGCCTCTCTCCCTCTCTCTCTCTCTCCCTCTCCCCCTCTCTCTCCCCCTCTCTCCACCCATCTCTATCCCTCTCTCCACGCCTCTCTCCACCCCTCTCTCCCCTATCTCTCACCCTCTCTCTCTCTCTCCCCGCTCTCTCACCCTCTCTCTCTCTCTCTCCAACTCTCGCTCTCTCTCTCTCCCCCTCTCTCGCTCTCTCTCTCTCTCCCCCTCTCTCCCCCCTCGCTCCCTCTCCCCCCTCTATCCCCCTCTCTCTCTCCCCCTCTCTCCCCTCTCTCTCTCTCTCTCTCCCCCTCTCGCTCACTCTCTCTCCCCCTCTCTCGCTCTCTCTCTCTCCCCCTCTCTCCCCCTCTCTCCCCCCCTCGCTCCCTCTCCACCCCTCTCTCTCTCTTTCCCCCTCTCTCCCCTCTCTACCTCTCTCCCCTCTCTATCTCTCCCTCTCTCCCCTCTCCCCTCTCTCCCCTCTCTCCCTCTCTATCTCTCCCTCACTCCCCTCTCTCCCTCTCTCCCCTCTCTCCCTCTCTATCTCTCCCTCTCCATCTCTCCCTCTCTCTCTCTCTCTATCCCTCTCCATCACTCTTCCTCTCTCCCTCCCTCTCCCCCTCTATCTCTCCCTCTCTCTCTCTACCCCTCTCTCTCTCTCCCTCTCTCCCCCTTCTCTCTGTCTCTCCCTGTTTCTCCCTCTCTCTCTATCCCTCTCCCTCTCTCCCTCTCCCTCTCTCCCTCTCTCTCCCTCTCTCTCTCCCTGTCTCTCTCTCCCTCTCTCTCTCTCTCCCCCTCTCTATTTCTCCCTCTCCCTCTCTATCTCTCTCTCTCTATTTCTCTCTCACCCTCTATCTTTCTCACCCTCTCTCTCTCCATCTCCCCCCTCTCTCTCTCCCTCTCCTCGCTCTCGATCTCCCTCTCCCCCTCTCTTTCCCGAATACAGATCAGCAGCTTGGTTCTCCCCTGACCGGTGCCGCACTGTCTGGCTGCGTGTCTGTGCTGCTCAGTGTTTGCTGCAGGGTTCAAACCTCCCCTGGGTTTGTTTGTAAACATTGTTGGAGACGGAGTGAAATACAGTGAAGTGTTTTTAAACACTGAAAGCTGAAAGACCAGGGGAGGCCTCACAGTGTTGGAGACGGAGTGAAATACAGTGAAGTGTTTCCAAACACTGAAAGCTGATAGACCAGGGGAGGCCTCACAGTGTTGGAGACGGAGTGAAATACAGTGAAGTGTTTATAAACACTGAAAGCTGATAGACCAGGGGAGGCCTCACAGTGTTGGCGACGGAGTGAAATACAGTGAAGTGCGTTTAAACACTGAAAGCTGATCCCTGGCCTGTGCTGATTCACTGATACTTTTCTGGGTGAAGGCCCTGATCGCTGGTCTGTGCAGATTCTCTGATAGTTTACTGGGTAAAGGCCCTGATCCCTGGTCTGTGCTGATACTCTGATAGTTTACTGGGCAAAGGGCCTGATCCCTGGTCTGTGCTGATTCACTGATAGTTTACTGGCTAAAGGCCCTGATCCCTGTTCTATGCTGATTCACTGATTGTTTCCTGGGTAAAGGCCCTGATCCCTGGTCTGTGCTGATTCACTGATCGTTTACTGGGTAAAGGCCCTGATCCCTGGTCTGTGCTGATACTCTGATGGTTTACTGGGCAAAGACCCTGATCTCCGGTCTGTGCTGATTCTCTGATAGTTTATTGGGTAAAGGCCCTGATCCCCGGTCTGTGCTGATAATCTGATAGTTTATTGGGTAAAGGCCCTGATCCCTGGTCTGTGCTGATTCACTGATGGTTTACTGGGTAAAGGCCCTGATCCCTGGTCTGTGCTGATTCTCTGATAGTTTACTGGGTAAAGGCCCTGATCCCCGGTCTGTGCTGATTCTCTGATAGTTTACTGGATCAATGCTCTGATTCCCGGGCTGTGCTGATTCACTGATAGTTTACTGGGGAAAGGCCCTAATCCCTGGTCTGTGCTGATTCACTGATAGTTTACTGGCTAAAGGCCCTGATCCCTGTTCTATGCTGATTCACTGATTGTTTCCTGGGTAAAGGCCCTGATCCCTGGTCTGTGCTGATTCACTGATCGTTTACTGGGTAAAGGCCCTGATCCCTGGTCTGTGCTGATTCACTGATAGTTTACTGGGTAAAGGCTCTGATTCCCGGTCTGTGCTGATTCACTGATAGTTTACTGGGTAAAGGCTCTGATTCCCGGTCTGTGCTGATTCACTGATAGTTTAGTGGGAAATGACCCTGATCCCTGGCCTGTGCTGATTCTCTGATAGTTTACTGGGTAAAGGCCCTGATCCCTGGTCTGTGCTGATTCTCTGATAGTTCACTGGGTAAAGGCCCTGATCCCTGATCTGTGCTGATTCACTGATAGTTAACTGGGTAAAGGCCCTGATCCCCGGTCAGTGCTGATTCACTGATAGTTTACTGGGTAAAGGCCCTGATCCCTGGTCTGTGCTGATTCTCTGATAGTTTACGGGGTAAAGGCCCTGATCCCCGGTCTGTGCAGATTCCCTGATAGTTCACTGGGAAAAGGCCCTGATCCCTGGTCTGTGCTGATTCACTGATAGTTTACTGGGTAAAGGCCCTGAACCCCGGCCTGCGCTGATTCTCTGATAGTTTACTGGGTAAAGGCCCTGATCCCTGGTCTGTGCTGATTCACTGATAGTTTACTGGGTAAACGCCGTGATCCCTGGTCTGTGCTGATTCACTGATAGTTTACGGGTTAAAGACTCTGATCCCTGGTCTGTGCTGATTCTCTGATATTTTACTGTGAAAAGGCCCTGATCCCTAGTCTGTGCTGATGCACTGATAGTTTACTGTGAAAAGGACCTGATCCCTGGTCTGTGCTGATTCTCTGATAGTTTACTGGGTAAAGGCCCAGATCCCTGGTCTGTGCTGATTCTCTGATAGTTTACTGGGTAAAGGCCCTGATCCCTGGTCTGTGATGATTTACAGATAGTTCACTGGGTAAAGGCCCTGATCCCTGATCTGTGCTGATTCTCTGATAGGTTACTGAATAAAGGCCCTGATCCCTGGCCTGTGCTGATTCTCTGATAGTTTACTGGGAAAAGGCCGTGATCCCTGGTCTGTGCTGATTCTCTGATAGTTTACTGGGTAAAGGCCCTGATTCCTGGTCTGTGCTGATTCACTGATAGTTTACAGGATAAAGGCCCTGATCCCCGGTCTGCGCTGATTCACTGATTGTTTACTGGGTAAAGGACCTGATCCCTGGTCTATGCTGATTCTCTGATAGTTTACTGGGTAACGGGCCTGATCCCCGGTCTGTGCTGATTCTCTGATAGTTTACTGGGCAAAGGCCCTGATCCCTGGTCTAGGCTGATTCTCTGATAGTTTACTGGGTAACGGGCCTGATCCCCGGTCTGTGCTGATTCACTGATAGTTTACAGTGTAAAGGCCCTGATCCCCGGTCTGCGCTGATTCACTGATTGTTTAATGGGTAAAGGCCCTGATCCCTGGTCTATGCTGATTCTCTGATAGTTTACTGGGTAACGGGCCTGATCCCCGGTCTGTGCTGATTCTCTGATAGTTTACTGGGTAAAGGCCCTGATCCCTGGTCTGTGCTGATTCACTGATAGTTTACTGGGTAAACGCCGTGATCCCTGGTCTGTGCTGATTCACTGATAGTTTACGGGTTAAAGACTGATCCCTGGTCTGTGCTGATTCTCTGATATTTTACTGTGAAAAGGCCCTGATCCCTAGTCTGTGCTGATGCACTGATAGTTTACTGTGAAAAGGACCTGATCCCTGGTCTGTGCTGATTCTCTGATAGTTTACTGGGTAAAGGCCCAGATCCCTGGTCTGTGCTGATTCTCTGGTAGTTTACTGGGTAAAGGCCCTGATTCCCCGGTCTGTGCTGATTCACTGATAGTTTACTGGGTAAAGGCCCTGATCCCTGGTCTGTGCTGATTCACTGATAGTTTACTGGGTAAAGGCCCAGATCCCTGGTCTGTGCTGATTCTCTGATAGTTTACTGGGTAAAGGCCCTGATCCCTGGTCTGTGATGATTTACAGATAGTTCACTGGGTAAAGGCCCTGATCCCTGGTCTGTGCTGATTCTCTGATAGTTTACTGAATAAAGGCCCTGATCCCTGGCCTGTGCTGATTCTCTGATAGTTTACTGGGAAAAGGCCGTGATCCCTGGTCTGTGCTGATTCTCTGATAGTTTACTGGGTAAAGGCCCTGATTCCTGGTCTGTGCTGATTCACTGATAGTTTACTGGGTAAAGGCCCTGATCCCTGGTCTGTGCTGATTCACTGATAGTTTACTGGGTAAAGGCCCAGATCCCTGGTCTGTGCTGATTCTCTGATAGTTTACTGGGTAAAGGCCCTGATCCCTGGTCTGTGATGATTTACAGATAGTTCACTGGGTAAAGGCCCTGATCCCTGGTCTGTGCTGATTCTCTGATAGTTTACTGAATAAAGGCCCTGATCCCTGGCCTGTGCTGATTCTCTGATAGTTTACCTGGAAAAGGCCGTGATCCCTGGTCTGTGCTGATTCTCTGATAGTTTACTGGGTAACGGGCCTGATCCCCGGTCTGTGCTGATTCACTGATAGTTTACAGTGTAAAGGCCCTGATCCCCGGTCTGCGCTGATTCACTGATTGTTTACTGGGTAAAGGCCCTGATCCCTGGTCTATGCTGATTCTCTGATAGTTTACTGGGTAACGGGCCTGATCCCCGGTCTGTGCTGATTCTCTGATAGTTTACGGGGTAAAGGCCCTGATCCCCGGTCTGTGATGATTCTCTGATAGTTTACTGGGTAAAGGCCCTGATACCTGGTCTGTGCTGATTCACTGATAGTTTACTGGGTAAAGGTCCTGATCCCTGGTCTGTGCTGATTCACTGATAGTTTACTGGCTGAAGGCCCTGATTCCCGGTCTGTGCTGATTCATTGATAGTTTACTGGGAAAAGACCCTGATGCCTGGTCTGTGCTGATTCTCTGAAAGTTTACTGGGAAAAGACCCTGATCCCCGGTCTGTGCTGATTCTCTGATAGTTTACTGGGAAAAGGCCCTGATCCCTGGTCTGTGCTGATTCTCTGATAGTTTACTGGGTAAAGGTCCTGATCCCTGGTCTGTGCTGATTCACTGATAGTTTACTGGCTAAAGGCCCTGATTCCCGGTCTGTGCTGATTCATTGATAGTTTACTGGGAAAAGACCCTGATCCCTGTTCTGTGCTGATTCTCTGAACGTTTACTGGGCAAAGGCCCTGATCCCTGGTCTGTGCTGATGCTCTGAAAGTTTACTGGGTGAAGGCCCTGATTCCCGGGCTGTGCTGATTCACTGATAGTTTACGGGGTAAAGACCCTGAACCATGGTCTGTGCTGATTCACTGATAGTTTACTTGGAAAAGGCCCTGAACCCCGGTCTGTGCTGATTCACTGATAGTTTACTGGGTAAAAGCCCTGATCCCTGGTCTGTGCTGATTCACTGATATCTTACTGCATAAAGGCCCTGATCCCTGGCCTGTGCTGATTCTCTGATAGTTTACTGGGAAAAGGCCCTGATCCCTGGTCTGTGCTGATTCTCTGATAGTTTACTGGGTAAAGGCCCTGATCCCCGGGCTGTGCTGATTCACTGATTGTTTACTGGGTAAAGGCCCTGATCCCCGGTCTGTGCTGATTCTCTGATATTTTACTGAGAAAATACCCTGATCCCTGGTCTGTGTTGATTCTCTGATAGTTTACTGGGTACAGGCCCTGATCCCTGGTCTGTGCTGATTCACTGATAGTTTCCTGGGTAAAAGCCCTGATCCCTGGTCTGTGCTGATTCTCTGATAATTTACTGGGTAAAGGCCCCAATCCCTGGTCTGTGCTGATTCTCTGATAGTTTACTGGGGAAAGGCCCTGATCCTCGGTCAGTGCTGATTTTCTGGTAGTTTACTGGGTAAAGGCCCTGATCCCTGATCTGTGCTGATTCTCTGATAGTTTACTGGGTAAAGGCCCTGATCCCCGGTCTGTGCTGATTCCCTGATAGTTTACTTGGTAAAAGCCCTGATGACTGGTCTGTGCTGATTCACTGATAGTTTCCTGGGTTGAAGCCCTGATCCCTGGTCTGTGCTGATTCACTGATAGTTTACTGGGTAAAGGCCCTGATCCCCGGTCTGTGCTAATTATCTGATAGTTTACTGGGTAAAGGCCCTGATCCCTGGTCTGTGCTGATGCACTGATATTTTACTGTGAAAAGGCCCTGATCCCTAGTCTGTGCTGATGCACTGATAGTTTACTGTGAAAAGGACCTGATCCCCGGTCTGTGCTGATAATCTGATAGTTTATTGGGAAAAGGCCCTGATCCCTGGTCTGTGCTGATTCACTGATAGTTTACTGGGTAAAGGCCCTGATCCCTGGTCTGTGCTGATTCTCTGATAGTTTACTGGGTAAAGGCCCTGATCCCCGGTCTGTGCTGATTCTCTGATAGTTTACTGGGTAAAGGCTCTGATTCCCGGGCTGTGCTGATTCACTGATAGTTTACTGGTTAAAGGCCCTGATCCCTGGTCTGTGCTGATTCACTGATAGTTTACTGGCTAAAGGCCCTGATCCCTGTTCTATGCTGATTCACTGATTGTTTCCTGGGTAAAGGCCCTGATCCCTGGTCTGTGCTGATTCACTGATCGTTTACTGGGTAAAGGCCCTGATCCCCGGTCTTTGCTGATTCACTGATAGTTTACTGGGTGAAGGCCCTGATCCCTGGTCTGTGCTGATTCACTGATAGTTTACTGGGTAAAGGCTCTGATTCCCGGTCTGTGCTGATTCACTGATAGTTTACTGGGTAAAGGCTCTGATTCCCGGTCTGTGCTGATTCACTGATAGTTTAGTGGGAAATGACCCTGATCCCTGGCCTGTGCTGATTCTCTGATAGTTCACTGGGTAAAGACCCTGATCCCTGGTCTGTGATGTTTCACTGATAGTTTCCTGGGTTAAAGCCCTGATCCCCGGTCTGTGCTAATTCTCTGTTTGTTTACTGGGTAAAGGCCCTGATCCCTGGTCTGTGCTGATTCTATGATAGTTTACTGGGTAAAGAACCTGATCCCTGGTCTGTGATGTTTCAGTGATAGTTTACTGGGTCAAGGCCCTGATCCCTGGTCTGTGCTGATTCACTAATAGTTTACTGGGTAAAGGCCCTGATCCCTGATCTGTGCTGATTCACTGATAGTTAACTGGGTAAAGGCCCTGATCCCCGGTCAGTGCTGATTCACTGACAGTTTACTGGGTAAAGGCCCTGATCCCTGGTCTGTGCTGATTCTCTGATAGTTTACGGGGTAAAGGCCCTGATCCCCGGTCTGTGCAGATTCCCTGATAGTTCACTGGGAAAAGGCCTTGATCCCTGGTCTGTGCTGATTCACTGATAGTTTACTGGGTAAAGGCCCTGAACCCCGGCCTGCGCTGATTCACTGATAGTTTACTGGGTAAAGGCCCTGATCCCTCGTCTGTGCTGATTCACTGATAGTTTACTGGGTAAAGGCCCTGAACCCCGGCCTGCGCTGATTCTCTGATAGTTTACTGGGTAAAGGCCCTGATCCCTGGTCTGTGCTGATTCACTGAGAGTTTACTGCTTAAACGCCGTGATCCCTGGTCTGTGCTGATTCACTGATAGTTTACGGGTTAAAGACTCTGATCCCTGGTCTGTGCTGATTCTCTGATATTTTACTGTGAAAAGGCCCTGATCCCTAGTCTGTGCTGATGCACTGATAGTTTACTGTGAAAAGGACCTGATCCCTGGTCTGTGCTGATTCTCTGATAGTTTACTGGGTAAAGGCCCAGATCCCTGGTCTGTGCTGATTCTCTGATAGTTTACTGGGTAAAGGCCCTGATCCCTGGTCTGTGATGATTGACAGACAGTTCACTGGGTAAAGGCCCTGATCCCTGGTCTGTGCTGATTCTCTGATAGTTTACTGAATAAAGGCCCTGATCCCTGGCCTGTGCTGATTCTCTGATAGTTTACTGGGAAAAGGCCCTGATCCCTGGCCTGTGCTGATTCTCTGATAGTTTACTGGGAAAAGGCCCTGATCCCTGGTCTGTGCTGATTCTCTGATAGTTTACTGGGTAAAGGCCCTGATTCCTGGTCTGTGCTGATTCACTGAATGTTTACAGGGTAAAGGTCCTGATCCCTGGTCTGTGCTGATTCACTGATAGTTTACTGGGTAAACGACCTGATCCCTGGTCTATGCTGATTCTCTGATAGTTTACTGGGTAACGGGCCTGATCCCCGGTCTGTGCTGATTCTCTGATAGTTTACTGGGTAAAGGCCCTGATCCCTGGTCTGTGCTGATTCTCTGATAGTTTACTGGGTAACGGGCCTGATCCCCGGTCTGTGCTGATTCACTGATAGTTTACAGGGTAAAGGCCCTGATCCCCGGTCTGTGCTGATTCACTGATTGTTTACTGGGTAAAGGCCCTGATCCCTGGTCTGTGCTGATTCTCTGATAGTTTACTGGGTAACGGGCCTGATCCCCGGTCTGTGCTGATTCACTGATAGTTTACAGGGTAAAGGCCCTGATCCCCGGTCTGTGCTGATTCACTGATAGTTTACTGGGGAAAGGCCCTGATCCTCGGTCAGTGCTGATTTTCTGGTAGTTTACTCGGTGAAGGCCCTGATCCCTGATCTGTGCTGATTCTCTGATAGTTTACTGGGTAAAGGCCCTGATCCCCGGTCTTTGCTGATTCCCTGATAGTTTACTTGGTAAAAGCCCTGATGACTGGTCTGTGCTGATTCACTGATAGTTTCCTGTGTTAAAGCCCTGATCCCCGGTCTGTGCTAATTATCTGATAGTTTACTGGGTAAAGGCCCTGATCCCTGGTCTGTGCTGATGCACTGATATTTTACTGTGAAAAGGCCCTGATTCCCGGTCTCTGCTGATTCACTGAATGTTTACTGGGAAAAGACCCTGATCCCTGATCTGTGCTGATTCTCTGATAGTTTACTGGGTAAAGGCCCTGATCCCTGGTCTGTGCTGATTCACTGATAGTTTACTGGGTAAAGGCCCTGATCCCCGGCCTGCGCTGATTCACTGATAGTTAACTGGGGAAAGGTCCTGATCCCTGGTCTGTGCTGATTCTCTAATAGTTTACTGGGTAAATGCCCTGATCCCCGGTCTGTGCTGATTCACTGATCGTTGACAGGGTAAATGCCCTGATCCCTGGACTGTGCTGATTCTCTGATAGTTTACTGGCTTTTGGCCCTGATCCCTGGTCTGTGCTGATTCTCTGATAGTTTACTGGTTATAGGCCCTGATCCCTGGTCTGTGCTGATTCTCTGATAGTTTACTGGGTAAAGGCCCTGATTCCTGGTCTGTGCTGATTCTCTGCTAGTTAACTGGGGAAAGGTCCTGATCCCTGGTCTGTGCTGATTCTCTAATAGTTTACTGGGTAAAGGCCCTGATCCCTGGTCTGTACTGATTCACTGATAGTTTACTGGGTAAAGGCCCTGATCCCTGGTCTGTGCTGATTCTCTGATAGTTTACTGGGTAAAGGCCCTGATCCCCGGTCTGTGCTGATTCTCTGATAGTTTACTGGGTCAATGCTCTGATTCCCAGGTTGTGCTGATTCACTGATAGTTTACTGGGTAAAGGCCCTGATCCCTGGTCTGTGCTGATTCACTGATAGTTTACTGGCTAAAGGCCCTGATCCCTGTTCTATGCTGATTCACTGATTGTTTCCTGGGTAAAGGCCCTGATCCCTGGTCTGTGCTGATTCACTGATCGTTTACTGGGTAAAGGCCCTGATCCCCGGTCTTTGCTGATTCACTGATAGTTTACTGGGTAAAGGCCCTGATCCCTGGTCTGTGCTGATTCACTGATAGTTTACTGGGTAAAGGCTCTGATTCCCGGTCTGTGCTGATTCACTGATAGTTTACTGGGTAAAGGCTCTGATTCCCGGTCTGTGCTGATTCACTGATAGTTTATTTGGAAATGACCCTGATCCCTGGCCTGTGCTGATTCTCTGATAGTTCACTGGGTAAAGACCCTGATCCCTGGTCTGTGATGTTTCACTGATAGTTTCCTGGGTTAAAGCCCTGATCCCCGGTCTGTGCTAATTCTCTGTTTGTTTACTGCGTAAAGGCCCTGATCCCTGGTCTGTGCTGATTCTCTGATAGTTTACTGGGTAAAGAACCTGATCCCTGGTCTGTGATGTTTCACTGATAGTTTACTGGGTAAAGGCCCTGATCCCTGTTCTGTGCTGATTCACTAATAGTTTACTGGGTAAAGGCCTTGATCCCTGATCTGTGCTGATTCACTGATAGTTAACTGGGTAAAGGCCCTGATCCCCGGTCAGTGCTGATTCACTGATAGTTTACTGGGTAAAGGCCCTGATCCCTGGTCTGTGCTGATTCTCTGATAGTTTACGGGGTAAAGGCCCTGATCCCCGGTCTGTGCTGATTCTCTGATAGTTTACTGGGTAAAGGCTCTGATTCCCGGGCTGTGCTGATTTTCTGATAGTTTACTGGGTAAAGGCCCTGATCCCTGGTCTGTGCTGATTCACTGATAGTTTACTGGCTAAAGGCCCTGATCCCTGTTCTATGCTGATTCACTGATTGTTTCCTGGGTAAAGGCCCTGATCCCTGGTCTGTGCTGATTCACTGATCGTTTACTGGGTAAAGGCCCTGATCCCCGGTCTTTGCTGATTCACTGATTGTTTACTGGGTAAAGGCCCTGATCCCTGGTCTGTGCTGATTCACTGATAGTTTACTGGGTAAAGGCTCTGATTCCCGGTCTGTGCTGATTCACTGATAGTTTACTGGGTAAAGGCTCTGATTCCCGGTCTGTGCTGATTCACTGATAGTTTAGTGGGAAATGACCCTGATCCCTGGCCTGTGCTGATTCTCTGATAGTTCACTGGGTAAAGACCCTGATCCCTGGTCTGTGATGTTTCACTGATAGTTTCCTGGGTTAAAGCCCTGATCCCCGGTCTGTGCTAATTCTCTGTTTGTTTACTGCGTAAAGGCCCTGAACCCTGGTCTGTGCTGATTCTCTGATAGTTTACTGGGTAAAGAACCTGATCCCTGGTCTGTGATGTTTCACTGATAGTTTACTGGGTCAAGGCCCTGATCCCTGGTCTGTGCTGATTCACTAATAGTTTACTGGGTAAAGGCCCTGATCCCTGATCTGTGCTGATTCACTGATAGTTAACTGGGTAAAGGCCCTGATCCCCGGTCAGTGCTGATTCACTGACAGTTTACTGGGTAAAGGCCCTGATCCCTGGTCTGTGCTGATTCTCTGATAGTTTACGGGGTAAAGGCCCTGATCCCCGGTCTGTGCAGATTCCCTGATAGTTCACTGGGAAAAGGCCTTGATCCCTGGTCTGTGCTGATTCACTGATAGTTTACTGGGTAAAGGCCCTGAACCCCGGCCTGCGCTGATTCACTGATAGTTTACTGGGTAAAGGCCCTGATCCCTGGTCTGTGCTGATTCACTGATAGTTTACTGGGTAAAGGCCCTGAACCCCGGCCTGCGCTGATTCCCTGATAGTTTACTGGGTAAAGGCCCTGATCCCTGGTCTGTGCTGATTCACTGATAGTTTACTGCTTAAACGCCGTGATCCCTGGTCTGTGCTGATTCACTGATAGTTTACGGGTTAAAGACTCTGATCCCTGGTCTGTGCTGATTCTCTGATATTTTACTGTGAAAAGGCCCTGATCCCTAGTCTGTGCTGATGCACTGATAGTTTACTGTGAAAAGGACCTGATCCCTGGTCTGTGCTGATTCTCTGATAGTTTACTGGGTAAAGGCCCAGATCCCTGGTCTGTGCTGATTCTCTGATAGTTTGCTGGGTAAAGGCCCTGATCCCTGGTCTGTGATGATTTACAGACAGTTCACTGGGTAAAGGCCCTGATCCCTGGTCTGTGCTGATTCTCTGATAGTTTACTGAATAAAGGCCCTGATCCCTGGCCTGTGCTGATTCTCTGATAGTTTACTGGGAAAAGGCCCTGATCCCTGGCCTGTGCTGATTCTCTGATAGTTTACTGGGAAAAGGCCCTGATCCCTGGTCTGTGCTGATTCTCTGATAGTTTACTGGGTAAAGGCCCTGATTCCTTGTCTGTGCTGATTCACTGAATGTTTACAGGGTAAAGGTCCTGATCCCTGGTCTGTGCTGATTCACTGATAGTTTACTGGGTAAACGACCTGATCCCTGGTCTATGCTGATTCTCTGATAGTTTACTGGGTAACGGGCCTGATCCCCGGTCTGTGCTGATTCTCTGATAGTTTACTGGGTAAAGGCCCTGATCCCTGGTCTGTGCTGATTCTCTGATAGTTTACTGGGTAACGGGCCTGATCCCCGGTCTGTGCTGATTCACTGATAGTTTACAGGGTAAAGGCCCTGATCCCCGGTCTGTGCTGATTCACTGATAGTTTACTGGGGAAAGGCCCTGATCCTCGGTCAGTGCTGATTTTCTGGTAGTTTACTCGGTAAAGGCCCTGATCCCTGATCTGTGCTGATTCTCTGATAGTTTACTGGGTAAAGGCCCTGATCCCCGGGCTTTGCTGATTCCCTGATAGTTTACTTGGTAAAAGCCCTGATGACTGGTCTGTGCTGATTCACTGATAGTTTCCTGTGTTAAAGCCCTGATCCCCGGTCTGTGCTAATTATCTGATAGTTTACTGGGTAAAGGCCCTGATCCCTGGTCTGTGCTGATGCACTGATATTTTACTGTGAAAAGGCCCTGATTCCCGGTCTCTGCTGATTCACTGAATGTTTACTGGGAAAAGACCCTGATCCCTGATCTGTGCTGATTCTCTGATAGTTTACTGGGTAAAGGCCCTGATCCCTGGTCTGTGCTGATTCACTGATAGTTTACTGGGTCAAGGCCCTGATCCCCGGCCTGCGCTGATTCACTGATAGTTAACTGGGGAAAGGTCCTGATCCCTGGTCTGTGCTGATTCTCTAATAGTTTACTGGGTAAATGCCCTGATCCCCGGTCTGTGCTGATTCACTGATCGTTGACAGGGTAAATGCCCTGATCCCTGGACTGTGCTGATTCTCTGATAGTTTACTGGCTTTTGGCCCTGATCCCTGGTCTGTGCTGATTCTCTGATAGTTTACTGGTTATAGGCCCTGATCCCTGGTCTGTGCTGATTCTCTGATAGTTTACTGGGTAAAGGCCCTGATCCCTGGTCTGTGCTGATTCTCTGCTAGTTAACTGGGGAAAGGTCCTGATCCCTGGTCTGTGCTGATTCTCTAATAGTTTACTGGGTAAAGGCCCTGATCCCTGGTCTGTACTGATTCACTGATAGTTTACTGGGTAAAGGCCCTGATCCCCGGTCTGTGCTGATGCACTGATAGTTTACTGTGAAAAGGACCTGATCCCCGGTCTGTTCTGATAATCTGATAGTTTATTGGGTAAAGGCCCTGATCCCTGGTCTGTGCTGATTCACTGATAGTTTACTGGGTAAAGGCCCTGATCCCTGGTCTGTGCTGATTCTCTGATAGTTTACTGGGTAAAGGCCCTGATCCCCGGTCTGTGCTGATTCTCTGATAGTTTACTGGGTCAATGCTCTGATTCCCGGGTTGTGCTGATTCACTGATAGTTTACTGGGTAAAGGCCCTGATCCCTGGTCTGTGCTGATTCACTGATAGTTTACTGGCTAAAGGCCCTGATCCCTGTTCTATGCTGATTCACTGATTGTTTCCTGGGTAAAGGCCCTGATCCCTGGTCTGTGCTGATTCACTGATCGTTTACTGGGTAAAGGCCCTGATCCCCGGTCTTTGCTGATTCACTGATAGTTTACTGGGTAAAGGCCCTGATCCCTGGTCTGTGCTGATTCACTGATAGTTTACTGGGTAAAGGCTCTGATTCCCGGTGTGTGCTGATTCACTGATAGTTTACTGGGTAAAGGCTCTGATTCCCGGTCTGTGCTGATTCACTGATAGTTTATTTGGAAATGACCCTGATCCCTGGCCTGTGCTGATTCTCTGATAGTTCACTGGGTAAAGACCCTGATCCCTGGTCTGTGATGTTTCACTGATAGTTTCCTGGGTTAAAGCCCTGATCCCCGGTCTGTGCTAATTCTCTGTTTGTTTACTGCGTAAAGGCCCTGATCCCTGGTCTGTGCTGATTCTCTGATAGTTTACTGGGTAAAGAACCTGATCCCTGGTCTGTGATGCTTCACTGATAGTTTACTGGGTAAAGGCCCTGATCCCTGTTCTGTGCTGATTCACTAATAGTTTACTGGGTAAAGGCCCTGATCCCTGATCTGTGCTGATTCACTGATAGTTAACTGGGTAAAGGCCCTGATCCCCGGTCAGTGCTGATTCACTGATAGTTTACTGGGTAAAGGCCCTGATCCCTGGTCTGTGCTGATTCTCTGATAGTTTACGGGGTAAAGGCCCTGATCCCCGGTCTGTGCAGATTCCCTGATAGTTCACTGGGAAAAGGCCTTGATCCCTGGTCTGTGCTGATTCACTGATAGTTTACTGGGTAAAGGCCCTGAACCCCGGCCTGCGCTGATTCACTGATAGTTTACTGGGTAAAGGCCCTGATCCCCGGCCTGCGCTGATTCACTGATAGTTAACTGGGGAAAGGTCCTGATCCCTGGTCTGTGCTGATTCTCTAATAGTTTACTGGGTAAATGCCCTGATCCCCGGTCTGTGCTGATTCACTGATCGTTGACAGGGTAAATGCCCTGATCCCTGGACTGTGCTGATTCTCTGATAGTTTACTGGCTTTTGGCCCTGATCCCTGGTCTGTGCTGATTCTCTGATAGTTTACTGGTTATAGGCCCTGATCCCTGGTCTGTGCTGATTCTCTGATAGTTTACTGGGTAAAGGCCCTGATCCCTGGTCTGTGCTGATTCTCTGCTAGTTAACTGGGGAAAGGTCCTGATCCCTGGTCTGTGCTGATTCTCTAATAGTTTACTGGGTAAAGGCCCTGATCCCTGGTCTGTACTGATTCACTGATAGTTTACTGGGTAAAGGCCCTGATCCCCGGTCTGTGCTGATGCACTGATAGTTTACTGTGAAAAGGACCTGATCCCCGGTCTGTGCTGATAATCTGATAGTTTATTGGGTAAAGGCCCTGATCCCTGGTCTGTGCTGATTCACTGATAGTTTACTGGGTAAAGGCCCTGATCCCTGGTCTGTGCTGATTCTCTGATAATTTACTGGGTAAAGGCCCTGATCCCCGGTCTGTGCTGATTCTCTGATAGTTTACTGGGTCAATGCTCTGATTCCCGGGTTGTGCTGATTCACTGATATTTTACTGGGTAAAGGCCCTGATCCCTGGTCTGTGCTGATTCACTGATAGTTTACTGGCTAAAGGCCCTGATCCCTGTTCTATGCTGATTCACTGATTGTTTCCTGGGTAAAGGCCCTGATCCCTGGTCTGTGCTGATTCACTGATCGTTTACTGGGTAAAGGCCCTGATCCCCGGTCTTTGCTGATTCACTGATAGTTTACTGGGTAAAGGCCCTGATCCCTGGTCTGTGCTGATTCACTGATAGTTTACTGGGTAAAGGCTCTGATTCCCGGTCTGTGCTGATTCACTGATAGTTTATTTGGAAATGACCCTGATCCCTGGCCTGTGCTGATTCTCTGATAGTTCACTGGGTAAAGACCCTGATCCCTGGTCTGTGATGTTTCACTGATAGTTTCCTGGGTTAAAGCCCTGATCCCCGGTCTGTGCTAATTCTCTGTTTGTTTACTGCGTAAAGGCCCTGATCCCTGGTCTGTGCTGATTCTCTGATAGTTTACTGGGTAAAGAACCTGATCCCTGGTCTGTGATGTTTCACTGATAGTTTACTGGGTAAAGGCCCTGATCCCGGTTCTGTGCTGATTCACTAATAGTTTACTGGGTAAAGGCCCTGATCCCTGATCTGTGCTGATTCACTGATAGTTAACTGGGTAAAGGCCCTGAACCCCGGCCTGCGCTGATTCACTGATAGTTTACGGGTTAAAGACTCTGATCCCTGGTCTGTGCTGATTCTCTAATAGTTTACTGGGTAAAGGCCCTGATCCCCGGTCTGTGCTGATTCACTGATCGTTGACTGGGTAAATGCCCTGATCCCTGGACTGTGCTGATTCTCTGATAGTTTACTTGTTATAGGCCCTGATCCCTGGTCTGTGCTGATTCTCTGATAGTTTACTGGTTATAGGCCCTGATCCCTGGTCTGTGCTGATTCTCTGATAGTTTACTGGGTAAAGGCCCTGATCCCTGGTCTGTGCTGATTCTCTGCTAGTTAACTGGGGAAAGGTCCTGATCCCTGGTCTGTGCTGATTCTTCAATAGTTTACTGGGTAAAGGCCCTGATCCCGGTTCTGTGCTGATTCACTAATAGTTTACTGGGTAAAGGCCCTGATCCCTGATCTGTGCTGATTCACTGATAGTTAACTGGGTAAAGGCCCTGAACCCCGGCCTGCGCTGATTCACTGATAGTTTACTGGGTAAAGGCCCTGATCCCTGGTCTGTGCTGATTCACTGATAGTTTACTGGGTAAAGGCCCTGAACCCCGGCCTGCGCTGATTCTCTGATAGTTTACTGGGTAAAGGCCCTGATCCCTGGTCTGTGCTGATTCACTGATAGTTTACTGCTTAAACGCCGTGATCCCTGGTCTGTGCTCATTCACTGATAGTTTACGGGTTAAAGACTCTGATCCCTGGTCTGTGCTGATTCACTGATAGTTAACTGGGTAAAGGCCCTGAACCCCGGCCTGCGCTGATTCACTGATAGTTTACTGGGTAAAGGCCCTGATCCCTGGTCTGTGCTGATTCACTGATAGTTTACTGGGTAAAGGCCCTGAACCCCGGCCTGCGCTGATTCTCTGATAGTTTACTGGGTAAAGGCCCTGATCCCTGGTCTGTGCTGATTCACTGATAGTTAACTGGGTAAAGGCCCTGAACCCCGGCCTGCGCTGATTCACTGATAGTTTACTGGGTAAAGGCCCTGATCCCTGGTCTGTGCTGATTCACTGATAGTTTACTGGGTAAAGGCCCTGAACCCCGGCCTGCGCTGATTCTCTGATAGTTTACTGGGTAAAGGCCCTGATCCCTGGTCTGTGCTGATTCACTGATAGTTTACTGCTTAAACGCCGTGATCCCTGGTCTGTGCTCATTCACTGATAGTTTACGGGTTAAAGACTCTGATCCCTGGTCTGTGCTGATTCTCTGATATTTTACTGTGAAAAGGCCCTGATCCCTAGTCTGTGCTGATGCACTGATAGTTTACTGGGAAAAGGCCCTGATCCCTGGTCTGTGCTGATTCTCTGATAGTTTACTGGGTAAAGGCCCTGATCCCTGGTCTGTGCTGATTCTCTGATAGTTTACTGGGTAAAGGCCCTGATCCCTGGTCTGTGCTGATTCTCTGATAGTTTACTGAATAAAGGCCCTGATCCCTGGCCTGTGCTGATTCTCTGATAGTTTACTGGGAAAAGGCCCTGATCCCTGGTCTGTGCTGATTCTCTGATAGTTTACTGGGTAAAGGCCCTGATCCCCGGCCTGCGCTGATTCACTGATAGTTCACTGGGGAAAGGTCCTGATCCCTGGTCTGTGCTGATTCTCTAATAGTTTACTGGGTAAAGGCCCTGATCCCCGGTCTGTGCTGATTCACTGATCGTTGACTGGGTAAATGCCCTGATCCCTGGACTGTGCTGATTCTCTGATAGTTTACTTGTTATAGGCCCTGATCCCTGGTCTGTGCTGATTCTCTGATAGTTTACTGGTTATAGGCCCTGATCCCTGGTCTGTGCTGATTCTCTGATAGTTTACTGGGTAAAGGCCCTGATCCCTGGTCTGTGCTGATTCTCTGCTAGTTAACTGGGGAAAGGTCCTGATCCCTGGTCTGTGCTGATTCTTCAATAGTTTACTGGGTAAAGGCCCTGATCCCTGGTCTGTACTGATTCACTGATAGTTTACTGGGTAAAGGCCCTGATCCCCGGTCTGTGCTGATGCACTGATAGTTTACTGTGAAAAGGACCTGATCCCCGGTCTGTGCTGATAATCTGATAGTTTATTGGGTAAAGGCCCTGATCCCTGGTCTGTGCTGATTCACTGATAGTTTACTGGGTAAAGGCCCTGATCCCTGGTCTGTGCTGATTCTCTGATAGTTGACTGGGGAAAGGCCCTGATCCCCGGTCTGTGCTGATTCTCTGATAGTTTACTGGGTCAATGCTCTGATTCCCGGGCTGTGCTGATTCACTGATAGTTTACTGGGTAAAGGCCCTGATCCCTGGTCTGTGCTGATTCACTGATAGTTTACTGGCTAAAGGCCCTGATCCCTGTTCTATGCTGATTCACTGATTGTTTCCTGGGTAAAGGCCCTGATCCCTGGTCTGTGCTGATTCACTGATCGTTTACTGGGTAAAGGCCCTGATCCCCGGTCTTTGCTGATTCACTAATAGTTTACTGGGTAAAGGCCCTGATCCCTGGTCTGTGCTGATTCACTGATAGTTTACTGGGTAAAGGCTCTGATTCCCGGTCTGTGCTGATTCACTGATAGTTTACTGGGTAAAGGCTCTGATTCCCGGTCTGTGCTGATTCACTGATAGTTTATTTGGAAATGACCCTGATCCCTGGCCTGTGCTGATTCTCTGATAGTTCACTGGGTAAAGACCCTGATCCCTGGTCTGTGATGTTTCACTGATAGTTTCCTGGGTTAAAGCCCTGATCCCCGGTCTGTGCTAATTCTCTGTTTGTTTACTGCGTAAAGGCCCTGATCCCTGGTCTGTGCTGATTCTCTGATAATTTACTGGGTAAAGAACCTGATCCCTGGTCTGTGATGTTTCACTGATAGTTTACTGGGTGAAGGCCCTGATCCCTGTTCTGTGCTGATTCACTAATAGTTTACTGGGTAAAGGCCCTGATCCCTGATCTGTGATGATTCACTGATAGTTAACTGGGTAAAGGCCCTGATCCCCGGTCAGTGCTGATTCACTGATAGTTTACTGGGTCAAGGCCCTGATCCCTGGTCTGTGCTGATTCTCTGATAGTTTACGGGGTAAAGGCCCTGATCCCCGGTCTGTGCAGATTCCCTGATAGTTCACTGGGAAAAGGCCTTGATCCCTGGTCTGTGCTGATTCACTGATAGTTTACTGGGTAAAGGCCCTGAACCCCGGCCTGCGCTGATTCACTGATAGTTTACTGGGTAAAGGCCCTGATCCCTGGTCTGTGCTGATTCACTGATAGTTTACTGGGTAAAGGCCCTGAACCCCGGCCTGCGCTGATTCTCTGATAGTTTACTGGGTAAAGGCCCTGATCCCTGGTCTGTGCTGATTCACTGATAATTTACTGCTTAAACGCCGTGATCCCTGGTCTGTGCTGATTCACTGATAGTTTACGGGTTAAAGACTCTGATCCCTGGTCTGTGCTGATTCTCTGATATTTTACTGTGAAAAGGCCCTGATCCCTAGTCTGTGCTGATTCTCTGATAGTTTACTGGGTAAAGGCCCAGATCCCTGGTCTGTGCTGATTCTCTGATAGGTTACTGGGTAAAGGCCCTGATCCCTGGTCTCTGATGATTTACAGATAATTCACTGGGTAAAGGCCCTGATCCCTGGTCTGTGCTGATTCTCTGATAGTTTACTGAATAAAGGCCCTGATCCCTGGCCTGTGCTGATTCTCTGATAGTTTACTGGGAAAAGGCCCTGATCCCTGGTCTGTGCTGATTCTCTGATAGTTTACTGGGTAAAGGCCCTGATTCCTGGTCTGTGCTGATTCACTGATTGTTTACAGGGTAAAGGCCCTGATCCCTGGTCTGTGCTGATTCACTGATAGTTTACTGGGTAAAGGACCTGATCCCTGGTCTATGCTGATTCTCTGATAGTTTACTGGGTAACGGGCCTGATCCCCGGTCTGTGCTGATTCTCTGATAGTTTACTGGGTAAAGGCCCTGATCCCTGGTCTATGCTGATTCTCTGATAGTTTACTGGGTAACGGGCCTGATCCCCGGTCTGTGCTGATTCACTGATTGTTTACTGGGTAAAGGCCCTGATCCCTGGTCTATGCTGATTCTCTGATAGTTTACTGGGTCACGGGCCTGATCCCCGGTCTGTGCTGATTCTCTGATATTTTACTGAGTAAAGACCCTGATCCCTGGTCTGTGTTGATTCTCTGATAGTTTACTGGGTAAAGGTCCTGATCCCTGGTCTGTGCTGATTCACTGATAGTTCACTGGGTAAAGGCTCTGATTCCCGTCTGTGCTGATTAACTGATAGTTCACTGGGTAAAGGCCCTGATCCCCGGTCTGTGCTGATTCACTGATAGTTTACTGGGTAAAGGCCCTGATCCCCGGTCTGTGCTGATTCACTGATAGTTTACTGGGCAAAGGCCCTGATCCCTGGTCTGTGCTGATGCTCTGAAAGTTTATTGGGTGAAGGCTCTGATCCCCGGGCTGTGCTGATTCACTGATAGTTTACTGGGGAAAGGCCCTGATCCTCGGTCAGTGCTGATTTTCTGGTTGTTTACTCGGTAAAGGCCCTGATCCCCGGTCTGTGCTGATTCACTGATAGTTTACTGGGTAAAAGACCTGATCCCTGGTCTGTGCTGATTCACTGATATCTTACTGCATAAAGGCCCTGATCCCTGGCCTGTGCTGATTCTCTGATAGTTTACTGGGAAAAGGCCCTGATCCCTGGTCTGTGCTGATTCTCTGATAGTTTACTGGGTGAAGGCTCTGATTCCTGGTCTGTGCTGATTCACTGATAGTTTACTGGGTAAAGGCCCTGATCCCCGGTCTGTGCTGATTCACTGATTGTTGACTGGGTAAAGGCCCTGAGACTTGGCCTGTGCTGATTCACTGATAGTTTACTGGGTAAAGGCCCTGATCACCGGTCTGTGCTGATTCACTGATAGTTTACTGGGTAAAGGACCTGATCCCCGGTCTGTGCTGATTCTCTGATATTTTACTGAGTAAATACCCTGATCCCTGGTCTGTGTTGATTCTCTGATAGTTTACTGGGTAAAGGCCCTGATCCCTGGTCTGTGCTGATTCACTGATAGTTTCCTGGGTAAAAGCCCTGATCCCTGGTCTGTGCTGATTCTCTGATAATTTACTGGGTAAAGGCCCCAATCCCTGGTCTGTGCTGATTTTCTGATAGTTTACTGGGGAAAGGCCCTGATCCTCGGTCAGTGCTGATTTTCTGGTTGTTTACTCGCAAAAGGCCCTGATCCCTGATCTGTGCTGATTCTCTGATAGTTTACTGGGTAAAGGCCCTGATCCCCGGTCTGTGCTGATTCCCTGATAGTTTACTGGGTAAAAGACCTGATCCCTGGTCTGTGCTGATTCACTGATAGTTTACTGGGTAAAGGCCCTGATCCCCGGTCTGTGCTGATTCACTGATTGTTGACTGGGTAAAGGCCCTGAGACTTGGCCTGTGCTGATTCACTGATAGTTTACTGGGTAAAGGCCCTGATCACCGGTCTGTGCTGATTCACTGATAGTTTACTGGGTAAAGGACCTGATCCCCGGTCTGTGCTGATTCTCTGATATTTTACTGAGTAAATACCCTGATCCCTGGTCTGTGTTGATTCTCTGATAGTTTACTGGGTAAAGGCCCTGATCCCTGGTCTGTGCTGATTCACTGATAGTTTCCTGGGTAAAAGCCCTGATCCCTGGTCTGTGCTGATTCTCTGATAATTTACTGGGTAAAGGCCCCAATCCCTGGTCTGTGCTGATTTTCTGATAGTTTACTGGGGAAAGGCCCTGATCCTCGGTCAGTGCTGATTTTCTGGTTGTTTACTCGCAAAAGGCCCTGATCCCTGATCTGTGCTGATTCTCTGATAGTTTACTGGGTAAAGGCCCTGATCCCCGGTCTGTGCTGAATCCCTGATAGTTTACTTGGTGAAAGCCCTGATGACTGGTCTGTGCTGATTCACTGATAGTTTCCTGTGTTAAAGCCCTGATCCCCAGTCTGTGCTAATTATCTGATAGTTTACTGGGTAAAGGCCCTGATCCCTGGTCTGTGCTGATGCACTGATATTTTACTGTGAAAAGGCACTGATTCCCGGTCTCTGCTGATTCACTGAAAGTTTACTGGGAAAAGACACTGATCCCTGATCTGTACTGATTCTCTGATAGTTTACTGGGTAAAGGCCCTGATCCCTGGTCTGTGCTGATTCACGGATAGTTTACTGGGTAAAGGCCCTGATCCCCGGCCTGCGCTGATTCACTGATAGTTAACTGGGGAAAGGTCCTGATCCCTGGTCTGTGCTGATTATCTGATAGTTTACTGGTTGTAGGCCCTGATCCCTGGTCTGTGCTGATTCTCTGATAGTTTACTGGTTATAGGCCCTGATCCCCGGTCTGTGCTGATTCCCTGATAGTTTACTGGGTAAAAGCCCTGATCACTGGTCTGTGCTGATTCACTGATAATTTACTGGGTAAAGGCCCTGATCCCTGGTCTGTGCTGATTATCTCATAGTTTACTGGGAAAAGGCCCTGATCCCTGGTCTGTGCTGATTCATTGATAGTTTACGGGTTAAAGGCCCTGATCCCCGGTCTGTGCTGATTCTCTGATAGTTTCCTGGGTAAACGCCCTGATCCCTGGTCTGTGCTGACTCTCTGATAGTTTACTGGGTAAAGGCCCTGATCCCCGGTCTGTGCTGATGTTCTGATAGTTCACTGGGTAAAGGCCCTGATCCATGGTCTGTGCTGATTCACTGATAGTTTACTGGGCAAAGACCCTGATCCTTGCTATGTCATGATTCTCTGATACTTTACTGCTAAAAGGCCCTGATCCCTGGTCTGTGCTGATTCTTTGAGAGTTTACTGGGTAAAGGCCCTGATCCCTGGTCTGTGCTGATTCTCTGAAAGTTTATTGGGTCAAGGCTCTGATTCCCGGGCTGTGCTGATTCTCTGATAGTTTACTGGGTAAAGGTCCTGATCCCTGGTCTGTGCTGATTCACTGATAGTTTACGGGGTAAAGGCCCTGATCCCCGGTCTGTGCTGATTCTCTGATAGTTTACTGGGTAAAGGTCCTGATCCCTGGTCTGTGCTGATTCACTGATAGTTTACGGGGTAAAGGCCCTGATCCCTGATCTGTGCTGATTCTCTGATAGTTTACTGGGTAAAGGCCCTGATCCCCGGTCTTCGCAGATTCCATGATAGTTTACTGGGTAAAGGCCCTGATCCCTGGTCTGTGCTGATTCACTGATAGTTTACTGGGTAAAGGCCCTGAACCCCGGCCTGCGCTGATTCACTGATAGTTAACTGGGGAAAGGTCCTGATCCCTGGTCTGTGCTGATTCTCTAATAGTTTACTGGGTAAAGGCCCTGATCCCTGGTCTGTGCTGATTCTCTGATAGTTTACTGGGTAAAGGCCCTGATCCCTGGTCTGTACTGATTCACTGATAGTTTACTGGGTAAAGGCCCTGATCCCCGGTCTGTGCTGATTCACTGATCGTTGACTGGGTAAATGCCCTGATCCCTGGACTGTGCTGATTCTCTGATAGTTTACTGGTTTTCGGCCCTGATCCCTGGTCTGTGCTGATTCTCTGATAGTTTCCTGGGTAAAGGCCCTGATCCCTGGTCTGTGCTGATTCTCTGATAGTTTACTGGGTGAAGGCCCTGATCCCTGGTCTGTGCTGATTCTCTGATAGTTTACTGGGTAAAGGCCCTGATCCCTGGTCTGTGCTGATTCTCTGATAGTTTACTGGGTAAAGGCTCTGATCCCTGGTCTGTGCTGATTCACTGATAGTTTACTGGGTAAGGGCCGTGATCCCTTGTCTGTGCTGATTCTCTAATAGTCTGCTGGGTAAAGGCCCTGATCCCTGGTCTGTGCTGATTCACTGATAGTTTGCTCGGTAAAGGCCCTGATCCGTGGTCTGTGCTGATTCTCTGATGGTTTACTGGGTAAAGGCCCTGATCCCCGGTCTGTGCTGATTCTCTGATAGTTTACTGGGTGAAGGCCCTGATCTCTGGTCTGTGCTGATTCACTGATAGTTTACTGGGTGAAGGCCCTGATCACTGGTCTGTGCTGATTCACTGATAGTTCACTGGGTAAAGGACCTGATCCCTGGTCTGTGCTGATTCTCTGATAGTTTACTGGGTAGAGGCCCTGATTCCCAGTCTGTGCTGATTCTCTGATAGTTTACTGGGTAAAGGCCCTGATTCCCAGTCTAAGCTGTTCTATGATACTTTACTTGGTAAAGGCCCTGATCACTGGTCAGTGCTGATTCACTGATAGTTTCCTGGGTAAAGGCCCTGATCCCCTGTCTGTGCTGATTCACTGATAGTTTACTGGGTGAATGCCCTGATCTCTGGTCTGTGCTGATTCACTGATAGTTTACTGGGTGAAGGCCCTGATCCCTGGTCTGTGCTGATTCACTGATAGTTTACTGGGTAAAGTCCCTGATCCCTGGTCTGTGCTGATTCTCTGATAGTTTACTGGGTAAAGGCCCTGATCCCCGGTCTGTGCTGATTCACTGATAGTTCACTGGGTAAAGGCCCTGATCCCTGGTCTGTGCTGATTCTCTGATAGTTTACTGGGTAAAGGCCCTGATCCCCGGTCTGTGCTGATTCTCTGATAGTTTACTGGGTAAAGGCACTGATCCCCGGACTGTGCTGATTCTCTGATAGTTTACTGAGTGAAGGCCCTGATCCCTGGTCTGTGCTGATTCACCGATAGTTTACTGGGTAAAGGCCCTGATCCCTGGTCTGTGCTGATTCACTTATAATTTACTGGGTGAAGGCCCTGATCCCTGGTCTGTGCTGATTCTCTGATAGTTCACTGGGTAAAGGCCCTGATCCCTGGTCTGTGCTGAATCTCTGATAGTTTACTAGGTGAAGGCACTGATCCCTGGTCTGTGCTGATTCCCTGATAGTTTACTGGGTTAAGGCCCTGATCACTGGTCTGTGCTGATTCACTGATAGTTTACTGGGTAAAGTCCCTGATCCCTGGTCTGTGCTGATTCACTGATAGTTCACTGGTTAAAGGACCTGATCCCTGGTCTGTGCTGATTCTCTGATAGTTTACTGGGTAAAGGCCCTGATTCCCAGTTTGTGCTGATTCTCTGATAGTTTACTGGGTAAAGGCCCTGATTCCCAGTCTAAGCTGTTCTATGGTACTTTACTTGGTAAAGGCCCTGATCACTGGTCAGTGCTGATTCACTGATAGTTTACTGGGTAAAGGCCCTGATCCCCAGTCTGTGCTGATTCTCTGATAGTTTACTGGGTAAAGGCCCTGATCCCTGGTCTGTGCTGATTATCTGATAGTTTACTGGGTAAAGGCCCTGATCCCCAGTCCGATCTGATTCTCTGATATTTTATTGGGTACAGGCCCTGATCCCCTGTCTGTGCTGATTCACTGATAGTTTACTGGGTGAAGGCCCTGATCTCTGGTCTGTGCTGATTCACTGATAGTTTACTGGGTGAAGGCCCTGATCCCTGGTCTGTGCTGATTCACTGATAGTTTACTGGGTAAAGTCCCTGATCCCTGGTCTGTGCTGATTCTCTGATAGTTTACTGGGTAAAGGCCCTGATCCCCGGTCTGTGCTGATTCACTGATAGTTCACTGGGTAAAGGCCCTGATCCCTGGTCTGTGCTGATTCTCTGATAGTTTACTGGGTAAAGGCCCTGATCCCCGGTCTGTGCTGATTCTCTGATAGTTTACTGGGTAAAGGCACTGATCCCCGGTCTGTGCTGATTCTCTGATAGTTTACTGAGTGAAGGCCCTGATCCCTGGTCTGTGCTGAATCTCTGATAGTTTACTAGGTGAAGGCACTGATCCCTGGTCTGTGCTGATTCCCTGATAGTTTACTGGGTGAAGGCCCTGATCACTGGTCTGTGCTGATTCACTGATAGTTTACTGGGTAAAGTCCCTGATCCCTGGTCTGTGCTGATTCACTGATAGTTCACTGGGTAAAGGACCTGATCCCTGGTCTGTGCTGATTCTCTGATAGTTTACTGGGTAAAGGCCCTGATTCCCAGTCTGTGCTGATTCTCTGATAGTTTACTGGGTAAAGGCCCTGATTCCCAGTCTAAGCTGTTCTATCATACTTTACTTGGTAAAGGCCCTGATCACTGGTCAGTGCTGATTCACTGATAGTTTACTGGGTAAAGGCCCTGATCCCCAGTCTGTGCTGATTCTCTGATAGTTTACTGGGTAAAGGCCCTGATCCCTGGTCTGTGCTGATTATCTGATAGTTTACTGGGTAAAGGCCCTGATCCCCAGTCTGATCTGATTCTCTGATATTTTATTGGGTACAGGCCCTGATCCCCTGTCTGTGCTGATTCACTGATAGTTTACTGGGTGAAGGCCCTGATCTCTGGTCTGTGCTGATTCACTGATAGTTTACTGGGTGAAGGCCCTGATCCCTGGTCTGTGCTGATTCACTGATAGTTTACTGGGTAAAGTCCCTGATCCCTGGTCTGTGCTGATTCTCTGATAGTTTACTGGGTAAAGGCCCTGATCCCCGGTCTGTGCTGATTCACTGATAGTTCACTGGGTAAAGGCCCTGATCCCTGGTCTGTGCTGATTCTCTGATAGTTTACTGGGTAAAGGCCCTGATCCCCGGTCTGTGCTGATTCTCTGATAGTTTACTGGGTAAAGGCACTGATCCCCGGTCTGTGCTGATTCTCTGATAGTTTACTGAGTGAAGGCCCTGATCCCTGGTCTGTGCTGATTCACCAATAGTTTACTGGGTAAAGGCCCTGATCCATGGTCTGTGCTGATTCACTTATAATTTACTGGGTGAAGGCCCTGATTCCTGGTCTGTGCTGATTCTCTGATAGTTCACTGGGTAAAGGCCCTGATCCCTGGTCTGTGCTGAATCTCTGATAGTTTACTAGGTGAAGGCACTGATCCCTGGTCTGTGCTGATTCCCTGATAGTTTACTGGGTAAAGGCCCTGATCCCCGGTCTGTGCTGATTCACTGATAGTTTACTGGGTAAAGGCCCTGATCCCTGGTCGGTGCTGATTCACTGATAGTTTACTGGGTAAAGGCCCTGATGCTTGCTCTGTGCTGATTCTCTGATAGTTTAGTGGGTATAACCCTGATCCCTGGTCTGTGCTGATTCACTGATAGTTTACTGGGTTAAGGCCCTGATCCCTGGTCTGTGCTGATTCTCTGATAGATTACTGGGTAAAGGCCCTGATTCCCAGTCTAAGCTGTTCTTTGATACTTTACTTGGTAAAGGCCCTGATCACTGGTCAGTGCTGATTCACTGATAGTTTACTGGGTAAAGGCCCTGATCCCTGGTCTGTGCTGATTCTCTGATTGTTTACTGGGTAAAGGCCCTGATCCCCAGTCTGATCTGATTCTCTGATAGTTTATTGGGTACAGGCCCTGATCCCCTGTCTGTGCTGATTCACTGATAGTTTACAGCAGGTAGGATGACTGAGTGAATCCCTTCCCACACACGGAGCAGGTGAACGGCCTCTCCCCAGTGTGTCTGTGTCGATGAGTTTCCAGCTGGGATGGGTAACTGAATCCCTTCCCACAGTCCCCACATTTGCACGGTTTCTCCATGGTGCGGGTGTCCTTGTGTCTCGACAGGTCGGATGATCAGTTGAAGCCTCGCCCACACAGAGAACACGTGGACGGTTTCTCCCCACTGTGAATGGTGCGATGTTTTTTCAGGCTGTGGAACTGGTTAAAGCTCTTTCCACAGTCAGTGCACTGGAACACTCTCACTCGGGTGTGTGTGTCTCGGTGCTTTTCCAGTTACACTGATGTTTGAAATCTTTTCCCACAGACAGAACCGATGAACATTTCTCCATTTATATTCAAAGGCCGATAATCTTCAGGTGCTGGTGAATTGAGAGACTGTCAGATCTTGATGTGATGTTTGGTTTGAGTTTCCTGTCTGCAAATCCTCCCCTTGTAATACCCTGTAAATGTAAATAACAAAAGTCCTCACTGTGAATACAGGATTGAAATTCAGAACAGGCAAATCTAATTTCTATGGAACATTCTTCCTGCAAATTCCCCCAGATTGTAAATCCTTGTCCCACACACTCACCCTCCTCTTTCTGCTGAAATCCAAACCCATCACACCACCTCCAACATTTGGGTTGGTTTGGAGGCCTTGAATCTGAATTGGGAAATACAATTGGAGAAACATGATGCCATTTAGAAACAAAAACTAATTAAAATCAAATAACATGGATTGTTGTTTTGCGCCAAGTGGGAAACAAATTTTGTTTGGGCTGTGGGTGAGTGTTTGCACCCGGTTACAGAGCGTGTCCCTCTCTCTCCGCTTCAAATGCACTTCTTTCGGTTCACAGTCTTTTTTACACATCTAACTGACTGGAACCATTTAAAGCTCCTCCAGACCCATCTTGTGTTTCTTTACTTGACCCATTACCACCATCCTCCCCCTGCACCATCGTCCCTTTTGTCGCTTTATCACTCCTGCCCTCCACCCTATCACAGACCTTCCCTTTTGTTCTTTCCCTCCCACCGCCCCCCCCACCTTTCCCTGGCTTTCGACTTGCTTAAAAACTGTTAAAACTATAACTTCTTCCATTTCTGACGATACCTTAACTCTATCCTGAAGCGTTAACTCTGTTTCTTTCTGCACGGATGCTGCCTCACTTGCTGAAGATTTCCAGCATCCGCATTATTTTGCTTTTGATTGGATAAACCTCGCCCTTCTAAACCCCATCAGAGAATTATCAGCAAGAGCGGTTTACAATGGCGGATGACATTACCCAGAATTCCGCGCGAGGTAGAATACGGTCTATCTCCATTCGAAGGGGCGCAATGCGCAGGCGCGGCAAGGGCCGCTGGCCGGAGAAATCAGCGCCTCGGAGAGATAGAGGGGTTTCTGGGTCGTGGGGGATTGTGGTGACTCCGGCCGCCATCAGTCGCAGGTTGTGGGTCAGTGTTCTATTGCCCGCGTCGCCCACAGAACCGTTTCTGGAAATACAGACTGAGGAATTCAGAGCGGGTTTGCTGAACAGACACTGACCGTACAATGTAGAACATAGTTTCTCGTTTTTCTAGTGACACAGTGGAAGAAAAACACTTCCCCCAGGGACCTCAAACAATAATAACTTCAGACTGGAGTTTTCATCAAATCCCAATAAAGGTCAGTCCATGCTCGCTCTTCACTTCACTTCAAGTAATAACTAAAATTAGACATCGACGTTGCTTGAAAAACATTTTAAATACAGGATAAATACAGTAAAAGAAGATCAGGTTGAGTTTCGCTTCCTTAATGTGAGGGGTGGGTCTGTCAGTTGGTCATGATCTCGTTCCAATCTGGATCACAGGATGAAAGTGCTTCACGCATCTCAGGTGCGCTGTTGAGTTTCTTTCTCTTGTTTTTAACCTTGTCAAAGTCGAAAATCCCAGTTCGCACATGTAGGTTGTTGTGAACGGCAGCAACAACAGAAAAGTAATCATAACAGAGGATATTCTTTGAAAGTACTGATCCAAAAAGATGACAAACTGAATGACTTGTGGCGTGTTTTCAGTGTGCTCACAGGTGAGTCACACCGGCTCGTGTTCTTGCTCAGGCATCAAGTTTAGCCTCATTATTGATTCAGGATTTTCGAAAGCAAAAGGATCTTTCACCCAACGCTTTTCCTACAAATTTTCAAATCCCTCTGCAGGGAAGTAGCGACTAAAATGGTCAGACAGAGCAGCGAGATGTAACTGTGTGACACATTTCATTTCATTCCCTTTTTCTTCATTGATGCTGTTCTCCTCAATGTGTTGTAACAATGTGAAGCAGTAAATGAGCTCCGCTCCCATTTCTGAGCGTCACTCTTCAAAAACCCTGCAGTTCAGTGAGCTTCCTTCAAGGAAAAAAACATTCTCATTCCAAGCCATTATGGAGAGTGCGGTGCCCAGAACTGAGCACTGAACTCGAAATGATGCCTAACCAGAGCTCTGTATAAAGGTGACATAACTTCCACTACTTTTTATTCCAATTCCCTTGATATAAAGATCAAAATGTAATCTCCATTTTAACATTTTTTTGTGATTTAGTGATCACTTTTAGTGATTTCTGTACTTGGATCCCTAAATCTCTCTCCTCCCCCACAGTTCCTAGCTTCTTGCCATTTAGAAAATACTCTATTTTTTTTAGGTTCAAAGTGGATGACCTCACACTTCCCCACGTTGAACTCCATCTGCCACTGTCTTGCTCACTCACTTAATCTATCAATGTCGGTTTGCAAATTTCTGCTCCCATCTACAATGTTTACTGTGCTACCTAAATTATTGTCGTCAGCACACTTGGAAATAAAGCTCTCGACATAAGAACATAGAACATAAGAAATAGCATCAGAATAGGCCATCCGGCCCCTCGAGTCTGCTCCGCCATTCAATAAGATAATGGCTGATCTTCGATCTCAACTCCACTTTCCCGCCCGATCCCCATATCCCTTGATTCCCCGAGAGTCCAAAAATCTATCGATCTCAGCTTTGAATATAACTCAACGACTGAGCATCCACAGCCCTCTGGGGTGCAGAGAATTCCAAAGATTCACAATCCTTTGAGTGAAGAAATGTTTCCTCATGTCGGTCCTAAATGGCCGACCCCTTATCTTGAGACGATGAGCTCTAGTTCTTGACTCTACAGCCAGGGGAATCAGACTCTCAGCATCTACCCTGTCAAGCCATCTAAGAATTATATACATTCCAATGCGATCACCTCTCATTCTTGTAAACTCCACCGCATATTGGCCAATTTTACACAATATTTCCTCATACTACAATTGCAGCAAGACCTCCTTACCCTGATATTCCAACACCCTGACAATAAAGGCAAACATATCATTTCCCTTCCTCACTCTCATTAGACCCTTGGCAACTCAGTATTTCCAGTATGTTTTTCCTCTTTTCCTTCTATAGGGAAAAGAAATAAAGGTTGATAACATTTTACTATAATTACACCCGATAATGTTTTGGAAACAATATCCAACTGAACTGCATCAAATTCGATTACAAACTTCAGAGTTTCTGATGGAAATAAACTAATAAAAACACTTAACTGCGATGGCCGGGAATCGAACCCGGGTCAACTGCTTGGAAGGCAGCTATGCTCACCACTATACCACCATCGCTGAAAATAATCAACAATAAAATAGTTCCCAAACATCAGATCCTGACCAGACACTGCAGACTGTTGGATTTTTTTCTTCATTTTCACTGGTTTCTGACGGATCCTTTCTCGCTCTGGTGCAGTTCCTGTTTCCGCCCAGTAGATATCGCCAACCCCCAATCAATGGAAATT
Source organism: Heptranchias perlo (assembly GCF_035084215.1). Taxonomy (NCBI): domain Eukaryota; kingdom Metazoa; phylum Chordata; class Chondrichthyes; order Hexanchiformes; family Hexanchidae; genus Heptranchias; species Heptranchias perlo. Next base: position 6,610,538 of record NW_027139612.1, on the reverse strand, counting down.
CCACACCAGCCAGTAATTCTTCACCTGATATCGGACTGAAGAGACAGTCGATACCTGCAATACTTGACCAGCTGGAAATACATTTTACCACAGCTCACATCAGCCATTGAGTAAAGTTAAATAATTCCATTAAATCATTACAGAGACCTGAATATCAACTGGGCAGGAATGACAGCTCAATATTCAAGTCTATAAGATCTTGAGAAAGGACAGGGAAATAGGGAAAGGAGGAGGAGCAGCAATATTACTAAAGGTCAATATTACAGCAGTTCAAAGATAGAATATCAGTGAGGGCGAGCGGGCAGTGTAAACACTCTGAGAGAGACCCATCACAAGTGCCCCCACTGTACTCCTCCAGAAGGTACAAGAAGGGCGAGCGCGGGAGGATTTCTTCATTCTTTGTAAAAGTGTTTGAGAGATTGTGGAAATGTCTGGAAGAGGAAAAACCGGCGGTAAAGCTCTGTCGAAGGCCAAGTCTCGCTCATCCCGGGGCGGACTGCAGTTCCCTGTTACCCGTGTTCACAGGCTCCTGCGAAAGGGGAACTATGCTGAACGTGTGGGTGCCGGAGCCCCGGTCTATCTGGCTGCTGTGCATCAAGTATCTGACGGCTGAAATCCTCGAGCTGCCCGGCAACGCGGCCCTGGACAAACAAGAAGACCCGCCTCACCCCCAGACACCTGCAGCTGGCCATCCGCAACGACGAGGAGCTCAACAAGCTGCTGGGACGGGTGACCATCGCTCAGGGTGTTGTCTGATATCCAGGCCGTGCTGATGCCGAAGAAAACCAGCATTGTGAGCTCCAAGAGCAAGTAAACCGGCCAAGGCTTAATCTGATAACCCAAAGGACAGGACCAACCTTATTGAAATCTTTGAAGAAGGAACAGAAAGTGTAGACAAGTTTAATGCAGTAGATGTGATATATTTGGGTTTTCCGAAGGCCTTCTATAATGTACCACATTGTAGACTCATGGCTAAGTTCGGAGCACGTGGAGTCAGGTCAGTTGGGTACAAAATTGAAAGCCGAGAATAGAGGTTAAGGGTCGCTACTCAGAGTGGCAAAACGTGGGAAGTGGAGTTCCAGGTGATGGGACCACTGTTCTTCACAATTTACATTAACGATTTGGATTCGGGAATCGGAAGTACAATTCCAAAATTTGTGGACGACACCAACTTGGGGGATTTAGTTAATACAAAGGAAGAAAGCATCAAAATGCAAGAGGGCATTAATAAACTTGCAGAATGAAGAATCAGGAGGTCACACACTGCTTGGATAATAAGAGTCTAAACGGGATAGAGGAGCAAAGGGATCTAGTGGTACAGATACACAAATTACTAAAAGTAACGACCCAGGTTAATCAGGTCATAAAAAGACAAATCAAACACTAGGATTCATTTCCAGAGGGATAGAGTTGAAAAGCAAAGAAGTCATGTTAAACTTGTATAGAACCTTGTTTAGACCAGACTTGGAATACTGCGAACAGGTCTCGTCTCCATATTATAGACATCGGGGCATTGGAGAAGGTGCAAACAAGATTCACAAGGATGATACCAGAAATGAGAGGATATTCTTATCAGGAAAGGCTGAACAGACTGGGTCTCGTTTCACAAGAAAAGAGAAGGCTGAGGGTTGATCTGATCGAGGTTTTGAAGATAATGATAGGGTTTGTTCGGATAGATGTAGAGAAAATGTTTACACTTGTGGGGAGTCCAAAACTTCAGGTAATAAATATAAAATATTCACTAATAAATCAAATAGGGAATTCAGGAGAAATTGCTTTACCCAGAGAGTGGTTAGAATGTGGAACTTGCAACTACGAGGTTGTATCTGAGGCAAATAACAGAGGGACATTTAAGGGGAAGATAGATCAGCACATGAGGGAGAAAGGAATAGAAGGATATGCCGATAGGGTTAGATGAAGTAAGGAAGGAGGAGGCTCATCAGCAGCATAAACGCTGGCATAGATTAGTTGGGCAGAATGGCCTGTTTCTGTGCTGTAGGTTCAATGTAACTCGATGTAAAGGCTCTTTTCAGAGCCACCCTCTGTATCTGTGAAAGGACTGGTGACTGTCTGAAGGGAAACGCTAATATCATGCTACCAGTGTGGCTTTGAGCTGCTTTTGTTTCGTTGTGGACGAGATGAGGAATTAATGGGACTGGAGTCGGGGCAGTGACCACAGTCCGGTACTTTAAACGGTGACTTATAGATCCCAGCCCACACATCACCAGGTTTCTTATATTTATTTAAACTACTTGCCATGCTGGGCTCGTAAAGAATCACCAGAACTGCTCGACTAACCTTTCTACATCTGTGGAATTCAGCGCTTCGCTCCGTTTCTGTTCTATTTTGTTGGATTATTTACATAACGCATCAAACTCACTGGGGAATCACTGAAATGTAACTCTGTACAGAAACAAATAACAGTGAATTGCCTGGTGCCCAGGAGATCAGGAACATGACTCGCCTTTCGTCCTGTTAACGAGTAAACCGTGTTTCGATTCCACCGACCCGCTTTGGTTCCATATGGGGGATTAAAAAGAGAAATCGGGAGGGGAGGAGACAGTCAGAGTGACAGAGCGGAGAGTGGCCTCTGATCTTCCAGCTCCACCTCCAGTTCTCTCCATTCGACAGTTTCAAACCGTTTATCGATAATAGAACCGAACCTCAGCGCTCCGCACAAACCCTGACAGACCCGGGCTTCATATTCAAGGATTCCCAAAACCCGAAGCTTTCAAATAAGCCCCGTTACAATGAGAAATCGTTAATATTCCTGCCTAAATACAGTCCATTCAATAACAAATCAACTCGGCTCCTCCATTTCAGTCTGTTTCCTTGTTCGATCTCCCCACACATCCCCTCCCAGACGGGTTCAGCGTTTTACAAACACCTTATTCCAGCTTATTTGGAGAATCTCATGTGTTGGGGTTTGAGTTATGACGTGGAGTTTCTCCGCCAGTGTTACTATCTCACAGAGACTCTCGCCCTGAATCTGTGAAAAGATTATGACCATGAACTGGGACTGGAGCCGAACACATCCCCAGTTACAGTGAGGCCCGGCCCGGACATCTCATTCTCTCTATTTTATATCAGACAGTATCCCACTTTCATGTCCAGCAATAGAGAGAGGGAGAGAGAGAGACAGTATCAGTCTTACACTTCCGAACTGTGTCCAAATCACGCTCAATAGCAGTATCCACCTTCATATACAGCACCAGAGAGAGAGAGAGAGGGAGGCAGACACGGTGAGAGAGACAGAGAGAGCGGTGAGACACAGTGACAGACAGACGTTAACAGTATTAGTTCCGGACTGACCGGTAAAGTGCCGTTTTATCCAGAAAGATTGCGTTGGAGAGACAGAAGATGCAATCTGATCTCTCACTGATATTGTACAAGGGTCAGACACACTATTAATCCCACACTCAGGGACAGTACAGAGAGGGACAGAAACAATGGGTCACATTTAACCCTCTGATGCCTGTTGTACTATCTGCAGTTTTACAGCTCAGGGCTGTTCGATATTACTCTCAGTGACCTACAGTTTCACTCCGGTTAAATTAATCTGCGACTGTTGCTGCCTGATATTAACCCTACACGGTCCCAGCAAATACACCGACTCCCACTTTCCTCCCATGTTTCTCCAGGATTGGTTTGAGAAATCCTCTCTCAGTCACACATTATAGGGGCCATTAATGAAGAGAATCCATTGGCTGATTTCACAGCCGCTCACTTTATCTCTGAAAGGCTCTTTACCATCAAAAGACCCCGAGAGAAACAGCAGGGATGGAAACATCTAGTTTAATCGTTGGAGATTGTAAAGTCAGTCTGGATTCCAGCGTTAGGCACTGGTGGAATCATATCTGTTTCCCATTCTGGTGCCTGTTCCTGCACTGCCTGTGGACCCCATTCCCTCTGACCTTTCCCCCAGACCCACTTCCTTTGCTCAGACTCGGAAAAATTCCAATTGGGGAAAGTTTCCATCGATTTTTGGATTGGGAATTGTGGGCGCCATTCCCTCAGTGAGCGGAAGAAGATGGTTTGAAGCAGCCGGGAATGGAGAGATCACGGCCCCCGCGGGAAGGGAGCAAAGAGCAGCCTCGTTACAGCAGTTCATCGCTTCGGGACCGTGTCCGCGGATGGGCTCAGAGATCGGCATTGAGTCCGGGGGAAGTTCAGGGGGAGTCCGGGGGGCTGTTTGTAAGAGGCGGAGTGGATCAGGAACTGGTCCCTGAACATGGATTGAGAGGGGGGAAGGGAGAGGTCATTCTCGGGCTGTGTGTGTACAGGGTGTGTCCAGGGGAAGGGAGAGAGAATGGGAAGAACCTGCTATTAAAATCATTGTTGCTTTCTCTCCCCAAACCAGTAGTGAATGGTCCTGGTTTATTTCCAGCCTCACCCTATTTATTGTGATTGGACAGTGAAGAGTGGAAACAGAGCTGGACAGTAAGGATGTGGGGAGTTATACAAAGAGCATCTATTGCAGGCTTCAGCTGAGAAGTGTGAAGCTCACATTTTAAACAGCGGCTGTTTGGTTTCGGTTGAACGGTTAGTCCCATGGGAGAGGGGATTAGAAACCTGACCTGTACAAAGGTCCCTGCCCCATCGGGTCGTCCCATTCATGGATCGGTGCAGGGGTTGGGCCGTGTCTGGATGTCATTAAATTGTTGTAAAACAGCCCAACACACCTGGTATGCAGAAGCTGAGTGCTGCAGTACTGCAGTGGAGTCAGACACTGACACTGTTTGTATCACTGGATTTCATTTGTGGATATTCAAAATGATCATTAACAGAGATATTAAACTGATCACTTCTGTATTTTCTACCTCACGTGTTCCTGAGTAACAAGAGATAGTTTTCTTTCTCCAGGCAAACCCTTGAACGATCCAGAATAAATGTGATGCTTCCTCCGCCCGAGGCAGAAGGAACAGTGCAGCCAGCTCCTTCTCACACACAGTCGGTATATTATCACTCACAGAGCACAGAGACACAGACAGGTCATCAGTTCCACAGTCTCAGACAGCAGAAGTAGTCAGTCCCACACTGATCACAATTTCCAGAGACACATTTTCAATCCAACAGTCAAGCAGAGTAGGTGAGGCTGGCACTGTTCCATTCCCCCTAACTCAGTCCCGCTGACAGGTAGATACAAAAATCCCAGTCCAAAATCACACTCTCAGAGTGAAAGGCACTGTGTCAATCTCACAATAGAGCAAAATTAGCTACGAATTAAATACCAGATAGAAATCACACATGGTACCCGATTCAAAGGTACAGAATGAATCCCAATAATGTACCCCGAGATTCAAATTGAATACTGGCCCAGAACTCTCACACATGACTTTAATACATGCAATATCCATTCGAAAAGTGTATCATATGATACAAATTGCACACAAGTCCAAAACTCAGGTAGAGTATCAGATTGAGAAATATTGAAAGATAGTAAACCTGAGAAACAAATTAGATACTTGTTCAGAATGTACTCGTAGAATGAGATTTAAAGATAGATTGTCAATTCTATTAGTGCAGACTGAGATACACATTACATACCAGTCCAAAAATCTCATACAATATTAGATTGAAAGATACGGTGTCAATTCTATTTCTACAGACTGATCTACACATTACATACCAATTCAAAAATGTCACCTTATCAGTTTGAAAGATACATTAATATCCATAACAGTACTCACAGAGATACAGATTTAATAGTACTCTAAAAAGCACACAAATTATCGGATTAAAACCTGCAGCATCATATCCTAAAGTATGTCCATATTTACCAATTAAACAATGAGTAAAACTATTTAAACATCGAGATATTAAAGCTACAATATTGAACGCCATAATGTAATCTGTACAGAATAATTACGTACAGATACAGAATGAATCTCACATTCAGAGACAGTACCAGAGACACAGAGACACAGAATGACTCCAACTCTCACAGATGCAGAAGGAATCCCAAACTCACATACAGTACAAGAGACTGACAGACACACAGTTAATCCCACACTCACACACAGTGCCAGAGACTGACAGGTACAGTATGAATCCCACACTAACATGCATTATGAGTAACTGCATATTTAGGATGAATTCAACTCCCACATACAGTACTGGAGACTGTATATACAGAATGAATCCCACAATCACATGCAGTATGAGTAACTGCATATCTAGGATGAATTCAACTCCCACATACAGTACTGGAGACTGTATATACAGAATGAATCCCACACACACATGGAGTACCAGAGACTGACAGATACCGAAAGATTCCCACACTAACACACAGTTTTATATAAGGAATTAATCACAAACTCTCACACACACTGCTGACAAGATACAGAATCAATTCCAAACTCACACACAGTATCAGAGAGTGACAGATACAGATGAATCCCACACTCACACACAGTACCAGAGACTGACAGATACAGAATGAATCCCACACTCACACACAGTACCAGAGACTGACAGATACAGAATGAATCCCACACTCACACACAGTACCAGAGACTGACAGATGCAGAATGAACCCCACACTCACACACAGTACGAGAGACAGACAGATACAGAATGAATCCCACACTCACACACAGTACCAGAGACTGACAGATACAGAATGAATCCCACACTCACACACAGTACCAGAGACTGACAGATACAGAATGAATCCCACACTCACACACAGTACCAGAGACTGACAGATACAGAATGACTCCCACACTCACACACAGTACCAGAGACTGACAGATACAGAATGAATCCCACACTCACACACAGTACCAGAGACAGACAGATACAGAATGAATCCCACACTCACACACAGTACCAGAGACTGACAGATACAGAATGAATCCCACACTCACACACAGTACCAGAGACAGACAAATACAGAATGAATCCCACACTCACACACAGTACCAGCATGAAATGGTCCTTATCAAAGTCACAAATGATACCCTATGTGACTACCACCTTGATAAACTATCCCTCCTCATCCTTCTCAAATACAATATCTCACCGTGCTGTTATGCTGTTAGACTAGTTTCCTCTCTCTGCTTTTATTTGGAATGTGTTGCTTTTCCATCTGATAACACTTGGTATCATCGTATTATGTTAGTCCACAAGAGGAGATCATTCGGCCCATCGTGCCTGTGCCGGGCCAAACACACGTATTCGTTCAAGATTCGTTCAGAGATAGATTGAGTGCTTTGTTATCAGAAAATTGCCTGAACCCCCACAGTCTACAGCTTTCCTCCTCGCTATCAACCACACGGCCTATTTTTGTGTCACCCGCAAATGTCTTTATCATGCCTCCGACGTTTAAGTCCAAATCGTTAATGTATACCACAAAAATCAAAGGACCAAGTACCGAGCCCTGCGGCACCCCACTGGAAACAGCCTTCCATCCGCAAAAACACCCGTCGGCCATTAACTTCCTGCCACTGAGCCAATTTTGGATCCAACAAGCCGCATTCCCTTGTATCCCATGGGCCTTTACTTTTTTGACCAATCTGCCATGTGGGAACTTTTCAAAAGGCTTGCTAAAATCCACGTAGACTACATCAATTGCGCTACCCTCATTGATCCTGCTCGTCACCTCCTCGAAAAATTCAATCAGGTTCGTCAGACACGACCTCCCCTTGACAAATCCATGTTGACTGCCCTTGATTCATCCGTGACTTTCGAAGTGACAGTTCATCCGATCCCTCAGAATTGATTGCAATAATTCGAAATTGAGTCTTTCTCCTGCTTGCTGTCATGACAGATCAGGCGGTGAACAATACTCAGGCCCGGCCAGCTCAGTCGGACAGAGCACGAAGTTTTTAATCGTGGGTTCGAGCTCCACGTTGGGTGAGTAACATTTTAAACTTTTATGATGCTTTCACTGGCCAACAGTGCAGAAATGATGCAGAATGAAACATGAAATCGGTCGTCAGGATGGCCGAGCGGTCTAAGGCGCTGCGTTCAGGTCGCAGTCTCTTCTGGAGGCGTGGGTTCGAATCCCACTTCTGACATTTGTTATCTTTACTGTTACGTGGAAATATTTTATTTGTGGATTGGGCTGCAGCTGATTTTCCTGCCAAGTCGATTTGCTCCTCCCACAAAAGCAACTGGCTTTGTGATGGAAATGTGACTTGAGAAGTTTCGAACGGTGAAATGGTTCACATATTAATGACCTGGACAAAGAAATAGAACAGCAGTGGGAAACATTTAAAACGGTGATCAATAGAGTCCAGGAGAAATATATCCCACTAAAAAGTAAGAACAAACTAGCCAGAAATGACACACCAGGGATGAATAAAGAAATAAGGTCAAAATTGAAACTGAAGAAAAAGGCCCACACTGGACAATAAAGGAGAGGGGGAATGTGAAAAGACTGGGAAAGAAGTCTAAAGAACTATTAGAAAGGCAAAAAGGAATATCAAAAAAAAGCAAAGTATTCTGGACACATCAACAGCCAAAGAAAGTTTAGGATAGGAATAGGGTCACTAAGGGATACACACGACAAACTCACAGGCAATGACAGCGAAATGGCAGAAATAATAAATAATCACTTTTCTTCAGTATTTACCAGGGAGACCAGCATTGAGTGCATGACAGTGGAAGAAGAGATCAAAAAAATATAAAGACATTTAAGATCGAAAGGGGGGGAGATAATTGATAATCTCATCAAACTGAGAGGGGAAATTTCCTGTTAGGTGCCTAACCAGAGTTTTAAACCGCTCACCCACGCTAATTTCCGTATTACTGTTCAGATTCATTTCACAGGGCCACGATTACTGTGCACCATTTAGAGAGGCTCAGTGAAAGGCGGAAATTGACCTATTAATAGAATCATGGAATAGGACAGCGCCATTCGAATGGCATTCGTCCCATCGTGCCTGTGCCAGCTCTCTGAAAGAGCTGTCCAGTTAGTCCCACTCGCCTGCTGTTTCCCCATAGCCCTGAAAATGTTTCCATTCAAGCGTTTATCCAATTCCCTTTTGAAAACTGTGAGTTAAAAAAACAATATTGAAAGGGGTGCTGGGGCCTCTGCAGCGTCAATGTAGAGTTTGCGATGATTGAAGTTATCAAGATGTTTCTTTACACATGGTATGTTGTGCAATCATCCTGAAATATCTTCAATATCCAACACAAATTGAATTGCAAACCTGACGGACCAACACTGGAAAACAAGTCACGAGTGAACGCAAATCATCTGGGACCCGTTTCAGCCTCACGGCACTTTAAGTAAAGTGAAATAACTTTGCATTGAAAAGATTTGGAACTTGCATCTGTGCCTTTATCTGTTCCATTTCTTAAAGTTGCTGGCGTCTGATGATGTACACGCCTCTGCTCCCTCTATTGAACAAGAAAGGAGATGTTTGACGTTGACGGGACCTGTTGGTTATGAGCTCATCCTTTACATTGAGTGGGTTCACGTCTTTTGAACGGCGTCAACTTTAGCCCAGCGGTGAACTTCACAACAAACAAGTTCATCACCGTCTCACCGCGGGCGCTGACTGACATGTTTATTGTTATTTCTTTCAGACCTAAATAAGTAGTAACCGTGATTTGAAATTTGCACTAAGTGACTTTTAGGTAGTCGCCTTTAAATGTTTCAAAGGCGACTCCTAATTTATGATCGTCCGCCATTTCTCCAGCCGTTTTGAAAACAAAACATGTCTCTGCTTTTCGCGTCTTTTTTCGAAAGGGAAAAAAAATATATTTCCCGTGACCTCTGAAGGATGTACAAGTACATTTCAGAAAGCTGAAGCAAGTTCACCGAGCTTAAATCGTCTGGCCACGTTAAAGGCGCTATATACATATATATAAATATGTATATATATGTAATATATGCAAGTCGTTGCTGTCTGTTTCTGTGGCTGTCTTTTTTATATGTGTGTCCATCTGCAGGTCAATTTTGAATCAATACCAGTGTTCGTGTCAGTTTGTTGCATGAAATAAATGAGAGTATCAGGCGCTCCCCTCCCTGCCATTGGGTCGGTACTGAGTCAGGGTTTAGACAAAACTTCTGGGTTTTTTTGTGAAAAAGCAATTAAAACCTTCATTCGGGAATGATCCAGTCTCATGTGAGCGGTGAAAAAAACACTGACCCCGATGTGATGTGAACACGCAGCCTTTTGATCTGGAGTCAGACCTTTGCACCACGCGCTCTGAAGACAGGATCCTGGATGTTATCATTTATATGAATGTTTCTCAAACACCGTTTCATTTCTCCCACCTTGGTTGAATCGATGGGGCTTATCAAATCTCCGCCAGATCCCACCGGGAATGAGACAGCATTGGAAGCAGCCTTCACCCCGACGATCACGCTGGCTTTCATCGCCTGCTCTCAGCGGACTGCATGAACAGGGCTGGGAGATATGGACTTTGTTCATATTATTCAGCAATGTGAATCGTTAAATATTTACTAATTTTTAATGGGAACAAGGTTTTAAAATGTTTCCGCCTGGTTTCGAACCGGGGACTTTTCGCGTGTAAGGCGAACGTGATAACCACTACACTACGGAAACCTGATGCTGTAAACTCCGTGTTAGGGATATAAACCCTCAGCCAAACTAATTTCCGCATTACTGTCCAGGAGTTCATTTCACAGGGATACATTTACTGCGCTGTATTTAGGAAGGCTGCAGAGAAGGATCGGTGGCGCTGGTCAGGCAGGGAATCCCAGAGCATCGCGCCCACACAAACATTTCACTGTTTTTTATCATGTGCCTGATATCCGACCGCAGTGTAAATTATGGCGAATCAGACATGCTCAGATGACATTGTTCACAGAGTGTTTTCTTGCAGCCAAATCACACATTAGAAAACGTGAAATGAGATGAAGAGATCGGAGCCATTTAAAGTGCTCCCAGTTACTGCAGATCAGGAATTAAAACCTGGCACCGGCTTCAGGTCGATCAGAATGAGGCAATGAATCCGAAAGTGGGAAGAAAAAAAGCGCAATTTTCGTCCCTGGGTGGGCTCGAACCACCAACCTTTCGGTTAACAGCCACAGAAACCGCCCGGTGCTTTTTCTTGCGAGATACACTAAAGCAGCGTGTCACCTAGCCAAAGTTACATGTTGCAGCCACAGAAATGCAATTGTCCACTATCAGTCTTACTTTTCCAGAAATAAAGGATGGGACATTGTTTATGGAAACATGGAAACGGTCTGGTCTCGCTCACAGCATCGATATCACCGCCAACCAGCTCTCCTGCTACCGGCGCGCCCACCGGTGCTTTGTCTGTTATTGAGTCGGACTGTGGGAGAACCTTCGCCACACGGACTCCAGCGATTCGAGAAGGCGGCTCACCACCACCTTCTCAGGGGCAATCAGGGATGGGCAATAAATGCTGGCCTCGCCAGTGACGCCCACAACCCATGAACGAATGAAGAAAAAGTATTCTGAGCGTCCTGACGCTGATATCAGGTTTTGATGCCTGATCTGCAGTAACTGGGAGCGCTTTAAATGGCTCCGACCTCTTAATTTCACCCACAACATCAGAGTAACTGTTCCAGGGGGACATGCCGACTCAACTGCGTCTTGGCCGCCTGTCTGGTCAGTCCTTTAATCGCCTCCAATTCCGTTTCCCAAAGCGTATCTGCAGATTCACAAAGCTCTTTGTCATTTCGGTTCCTTTCGATTTGTCCAGCTCCCGACTGGCAATAATTTGCAAACCTGGTTGCAACCCTCCGCCTTGCATCGTGTCCAGGGATGGGTTATGTGGAGAGACTGGACAAGTTGGGATTGTTCTCCTTCGAGCAAAAAAAAAGGTTAAGGGGAGATTTAATCGAGGTGTTCAAAATTATGAGGGGATTTTGATAGAATGGATGGGGAGAAGTTATTTCCATTGGCAGGAGGGTCGATAACCAGAGGACACAACCTGCATTTATATAGCACCTTTAATGCAGTAAAACCTCACAAAGTGCTTCACAGGAAGAGTTATTAAACAAAACTTGACACTGAGCCACATAAGGAGATATTGGGACAGGTGACCAAAAGCTTAGTCGAAGAGTTAGGTTTTAAGCTATGTGTTAAAGGAGAGAGAGGCGGAGAGGTTTAAGGATGGAATTCCAGAGCTTAGGGCCTAGGCAGCTGAAGACACAGCCGCAAATGGTGGAGCGATTAAAATCGGGGATGCGCAAGAGGCAAGAATTGGAGGAGCACAGAGATTTTTTTTATTCGTTCATGGGATGTGGGCGTCGCTGGCGAGGCCAGCATTTATTGCCCATCCCTAATTGCTAAGGCTGTCTGACACACATAATCACCAGCTCTGAATGATTTAAAGGCCTTGTTATGATTGTCAGAGAATTATTTATATCAAATGGACAATTAACTTACGAGTATTATGATATCAGCTGCAATCCAAGCGTTTCTGGACTTCAGAATCGACTAGTCTCTATGTTAAACATATGCATGCATATAAAATGAAGCAAATCTGTCTTATGATTGTAGTTTCATTCTCCCAACAGAGATTTATACTTCCTTCCTTAAGAGGCAAAAGCTAAAGGTTAATATTACTTCAATATAAAGACTAACTCTTTCCTTACAATACAGATACCCCAAACTAATATAACACCTCAAACTGATAGAGTTTCTCAAACTAATACAGTATCTCAAACTAATACAGTACCTCAAACGTATCGAGAATCTGAAACTCATATAATACCTCAAGCTAATACATCGTCTCATACTAATACAGTACCTCAAACAAATACAACACCTTAAACTAATACAAACCGATACAGAACCTGAAACTAATATAATACCTCAAACTAATACAGCATCTTAATCTAATTCAGTAGCTCAAACTAATAAAGTACCTCAAACGATAAAGAACCTGAAATTAATATAGTACCTCAAACTTATACATCATCTCAAACTAATAAATACCTCAAACCGATACAGAGCCTGAAACTAATCGAATACCTCAAACTAATACAGCATCTCAATCTAATACAGTATCTCAAACTAATAAAGTACCTCAAACTAATACAGTACCTTAAACTAATACAGTACCTCAAAATGACACAGATTCTGAAAATAATACAACACCATAAACTACTACAACACCTCAAACTAATACAGCACCTCACACTAACAGAACACCTCAAACTAATACAACACCTCAAACTAATATAATATCTCAAACTAATACAGCACCTCACACTAACAGAACACCTCAAACTAATAGAGCACCTCACACTAATACAACACCTCAAACTAATACAACACCTCAAACTGATACAGCACCTCAAGCTAATACAGTACCTCGAACTAATATATTACCTCAAATTAGTACAGCATCTTAAAATAATACAGCACCTCAAGCTAATACAATACCTCGAACTAATATATTACCTCAAATTAGTAGAGCATCTTAAACTAACACAGCAATTCAAACTAACGCAGCACCTCAAACTAATACTGTACCTCGAATTAATACAGTGCCTCAAACAAATACAGTACCTCAAAATAATACTGTACCTCAAAATAATACTGTACCTCAAACAAATACAGCACTTCAAACTAATAGTGTTCCTCAAACAAATACAGCACCTCAAACTAATAGTGTTCCTCAAACAAATACATCACCTCAAACTAATAGTGTTCCTCAAACAATCCAGCACCTCAAACTAATACAGTACCCCAAAACTAACCATTAACTGAAATGTCAAAGTCCGAACAGGAGAAGCAGGTTGACCTTGATGGGCGGTGGATCTGTTAAGAGGACATTGAGCTGCAGGAGAAAGTCCCGTTGAGGAACTGCAATTGTATGCAATTAATTTCGAGTCTTTTCTCAACATTAGAGCAGAGAAACACGTGGTGCGTAATATCACCGCAGGGCCTTCCATTGTCGGCCTAATTCAGTGCAACATCCCCAGTACATTTCGTCTGAAGCTCATCACCAGATGCCTTTCAAGTAACCTTTGCTGATTTGTTGCAGTTCAGTTTGGGTTTGAATCGAGTTGTTTCTTTACCAGCATAGCTTCATTGGGGCGAGGGGTATTTGAGTTTGTACCGGGAAATTTGTAGCTGTCCATTGCTAATTGATCTTCAATTGACTCAAATCATTTCAATTAAACTATCACAAAAAGACGGACTATTCCCGCACCCCCCCCGCCACCATCAATGTTCCAACTTATTCCATTTCTCCATCGCTGCTTCTGCCAATCTCTAACTCTGTCTCTAATTATAAATCTGTCCATCGTGCTCTCTTTCTACTAATTTTATGTTTCGTTATCTCTTTCAACTATATCCATTGTTATTTTCACCTTATTAAAAATCAATATCAATCTCCTTCGACCGATTCGAATGTATCATTGTCTCTCCACTGCTTTAAATGTATTTTTTCTATCTATCTATCTTTCTATCCATCTACCTCTCCATTCATCTATCTCTATATCTATATATCTCTCTATCCATCTATCTCTCTATCCATCTGCCTATCTATCTATCTTTCTATCCATATATATCTCTATCAATCTATCTATCCATCCATCTATCTATTCATCCATCTATCTATCTATATATCTCTCTATCCATCTATCTATCCATCCATCTATTTAACTATCTACCTATCTCTCTCTCTATCAGTCTATCTATCCATCCATCTATCTATTCATCCATCTATCTATCTATATATCTCTCTGTCTATCCATCCATCTATTTAAATATCTATCTATCTATATATCTCTCTTTCCATCTATCTATCCATCCATCTATCTATCCATCCATCTATCCATCCATCCATCTATCTATCTATATATCTCTCTATCCATCTATCTATCCATCCATCTATCTATATATCTCTCTATCCAACTCTCTCTATCTATACATCTCTCTAGCCATCTATCTATATATCTACTTACCTATCTATCTATCTCTATCTGTCCATCTATCTATCTATATAGCTATCTATCTGTTTACCTTTATCTCCCTCCACCTGTTTATTGCTCTGTTGTTGTTTCTATATCGCTTTCTGTCTCTCCTTCTTCATTACTCAAGTTTATCAAATAGCTTTCTAATCTTTATCAAAAAAATGCAATATTAAAGCATGAGCATGAGGTAAATTAGCAAATTACAAGGTGGGGTGGACTCAGTATGTTGGTCTGTGAAGACGTCACCGAGCCCTCTTCCTTCTTCAGGCTGCTGATCACAGAAGTCTCCCTGAGCAGCTTCTGGAAGAAGAAGCGCGAGCACTTCTCGTCCTGCTCCACGGAGCGGACTCTGGAACGAAAGATAATCTTTGAGGCCCCTTTAACTGGATGGATCACACCGTGAGATCACAAGGTGAGGCCCCTTTAACTGGACGGTTCACAGCATGAGATCACAGGATGAGGCCCCCTGAACTGGACGGTTCACACCGTGAGATCATAGCATGAGGCCCCTTGAACTGGACAGTTCATACCGTGAGATACGGTCTGTATTGCTTCGAAATTGTGAAATTTAGTTTTAACTCTGTGTATTCTTAAATTTTATGCAGTAATGTATGTTTTGTAATAAAAAAATATTCGCAGAAACTTTCGAATCAAACTGGAATCAAACCTCCACACGTTATCCATTGCTCCACTGGCCCAGTTTTGAAAAAGCATGCAGTAACTCACACTCCCACAGCGCTGGAGAATGAGCAGTTACCGAGTCAGTCTCGTTCATGCCCACGCGATTCCGCGAGTCCGGAAGTGTCAAAAGGTGTACGGTGAACAATCACCAAAGAGAGAGACAGAAGCTGCTTCCTTTCGATCGCTCAGCTTGTAGAGCAGAGGATTTAGTACAATTAACAGATCAAAGGTTGCTGGTTCGAAGTGATAAACGTGCTTTTGGAGTAAGTAGCTCAAGGCCATTGTCTTAATTTTACAGGCAGCCGACAGCTTAACATGTTGGCGCTGAGGCACAGGAGACCAATTTTCCTTTCTCAAACCTTAAAGCTTTCTGTGTCTGCCCGAACACGGCTGTTTTGCTCGAGCATTTGCCTCTGCCCACCAGCAGGGAGTGCCATTGAGCAACAACACGGCAAACCGCTTTCAGGCAAAAAAAGTCTTCTGTCAGTCAGACAGACAGGGCTCTCGCTGCTCCCTCAAGCTCGGGGCCGCTGTTCCTTTCGTGTGATCTCGTCTACCTTCCGCAAGCTTGGGATCTTCTCAGCATCATTCACGATTACTGTGGCTTCCCGTTCGACTGTTGCTCACTTGCTAATGCTCGATACCACCAATTGGAGCAAAGTATTGATTATCGTCAGGGAGGGGGCCAACCCAAGGCGAGATTTCTCTGCTGATCGTGGAGCTGCTTGGAGGCGAGTGCGAAACAACCACTGTGAAGGGCATTGAATAAAGGGGGCAGTAGCAACATGGATACAGAATCGGCTAAGGGACAGGAAACAGAGTAGTGCTGAACGGTTGTTTTTTCGGACTGGAGGGAGGTGAACAGTGGTGTTCCCCAGGGGTCGGTGCTGTGACCACTACTTTCCTTGACATATATTAATGACTTGAACTTGCGTGTACAGGGCACAATTTCCAATTTTGCAGATGACACCAAACTTGTAAGGGTTAAGAACAGTGAGGAGAATAGTGATAGACTTCAGGAGAATATATACAGACTGGTTGCATGGGCGGACACATGGCAAATGAAATTTAACGATGAAAAATTCGAATTGATGCATTTCGGTAGGAAGAACGAGGAGAGGCAATATAAACTAGAGGGCTTAATTCTAACAGTGATACAGGAACAGAGAGATCTGCGGGTATATGTGCACATATCATTGAAAGTGGTAGGGCAGGTTGAGAAAGTGGTTAAAAAAGCATACGGGATCCTGGGCTTTATAAATAGAGGCAGAGAGTACTAAAGTATGGAAGTCATGATGAACCTTTAGAAAACACTGGTTCAGACACAACTGGAGTATTATGTCCACTTCTGGGCGCCGCACTTTCGGAAAGATATGAAGGCGTTAAAGAGGGTGCAGAAGAGATTTACTAGAATGATTCCAGGGATGAGGGACTTTAGTTACGTGGATAGACTGGAGATGCTGGAGATTTGATAGAGATTTTCAAAACCATGAAGGGATTAGACAGAGTATATAGAGAGAAATCGTTCCCATTTGCAGAAGGGTGAAGGACCAGAGGACATAGATATAAGGTGATTGGCAAAAGCACCAAAGATGACATCAGGAAAAACGATGGGACGGTGGAGTGGGACGATCTGGATTGCTCTTGCAGAGAGCTGGTGTGGTCTCGATGGGCCGAATGGCCTCCTTCCATGCTGTAACCTTTCTCTGATTCTAGTCGAGTGCTCGCTGAGCATGTGAGAGATAGCAGGATAGATTCTTGCATTCTCCACTCACCTTTTGACTTGGGTCAATTGTCCAGAAACAAAAGTGGTGTCAGTTTTCAGCGAGCCCATGGTCCATGTCCTTCTTAAGCTTCACTGCATGCTACGGTACAGAGATGTCAAGGGGCAGCAAATCTTTTGGTGTGCTGCAGGAAGCAAAAATTCTTGATTTTGGTCTTGAGCAAAGATGGAAAAAAAAAAGCATTGAACTCAGGACTTTCAGATTATGAGACTGACGCGCTGCCTGCTGCGCTAAGAAGGCACTTGATGCATAAATATCCAGGCAGCACTACCAAGTAGGACAGTTTGCAAGGTGTAAAATCATAAACGAATCGGCAGTTTGCAAAACCTCTCCATCCAGTTGGAAATCGAACCAACAACCTTCTGAATTTTGGTCAGACACGTTCCCCATTGCTCGACTGGCCAACGGTGTGTCGAGTAAGTCGGAGCTCACACGCTCACAGCGCTGCGGTATGAGCAGGTACCGAGTCAGTCTCGGTCATGCCCACACGACTCCACGAGTCCGGGAGTGTCAAAAGGCACACGGTGAACAATCACCAAAGAGAGGGACCTTTGCTGCTTCCCATCGATAGCTCAGCTGGTAGTGTGGAAAACTTGTGGAGATTAAAACTTGAAAGCAAAATCACTCTTTAATCGTTGGTTTAATTCTGGCTCAAAATAGTGAACGTGCTTTCGGAGTAAGCGGTATTGAGCTCAAGGCCGCTCTCTTAACTTTACAGACTGCTTCCTGCTTAAAATGTTGGCGCTTTTCCTTTCTCAAACCTGAAAGCTGTTTTGCTCTAGCATTTGCCTCTGCTCACCAGCAGGGAGTGCCTTTGAGCAACAACACGTCAAACCGCACTCACTTTCAGGCAAAAAAGACTTCTGTCAGTCTTTTGGACAGGTCTCTCGCTGCTCAAAGGAGTGCCGTTGAGCAGCAATTTTAAAAAAAATATTCGAAATATACTTTATTTCATAAATTTAATGATACATACAGTTCAGCGTTGAAGTTCGCAATTTCAATTCAAAACAATACAAAACATATCGCACACACGATGATCCCATTATTTCAATACAATACACAGTACATGTCTTAGAATACATTCTGTATAAATAAAGGTGTGATGGCTTTACACGGTGCTCTTTCCCCATAGGGCCCTTTCGTAGGCCACAACGCGCCTCAGTGCGTCCCGCAGCATGTTCTCCTGGACCTTGGAGTGTGTCAGTCGGCAACACTCGGTCGTGGACAGCTTCTTCAGCTGGAAGACCAGCAGGTTTCGGGCGGACCAAAGGGCCTCCTTCACCGAGTTGATGGTCTTCCAGCAGCAGCTGACATCTGTCTCGGTGTGCCTGCCAGAGAACAGTCCATTAGAGCACAGCGTCCTGTGTTACTGAGGTGTTGGGGATCAGCCGGGACACACACCAACGCATCTCTCTCCAAATTTTCTGCATAAAGGTCCAGTCCACCAGGAGACGGACGACGGTCTCAGTCCCGTTGCAGCCTTGAAGGCAGCTTGAGGTGGTGCTGAGGTACCGTACATGTTGGAAGGACTGCAGGGGAAGGGCCCTTCTCACCACCATCCAGCCCACATCCTGGTGTCAGTTCTGGCGACGAGACGTTCTGCCAAATGGGAACTGACCGATCGGATCCACCCTCTCCTTTTCCTGCAGGACCCCCAGAACGTTCCACTGTCTGACGGCCTTGTGGTCGAAGTGTTTCTTCCTCAGGAACCTCTCCACCTGGGACAGTGGTGGGGGACGGTCCAGCTGGACGGGACGTCCTGCGTCTGTTCGGCTACCATGACCAGACCCAGTTTTCTCAGTGTATTGGACAGGTAGAAACTCAGCACGTAGAGACATTTGGTATTTTTGTACCGGGTCTCTACACACATCCTGAGGCCGCCAAATGCAAAGGTGACCATCAGGATCAGGGCAGCATTGGGGACGCTTCTGCCCCCTTTGCCTGGGGACTTGTACATGGTGTCCCTGTGGACACGTTCTACCTTGGACCTCCAGACGAAGTGGAAGATAGCTCGGGTGACTGTTGCGAAGGAACTGTGGGGAATGGGCCAGACCTGGGCCACATAGAGCAACACCGCGAGTACTTCACACTTCTTCATCAGGTGCCTGTTGGTTATGGAGAGAGAGCGTCCCCCCAACATACCAAGCTTCTGTTTGGCTATGGCGACCCGCTCCTCCCATTTCTTGGTGGAGGCTTGGGGCCCCCCGAACCCGATCCCCAACATCATCAGGTAGCCGGACCTGACGGTTAAAGGGACAAAGGATCGGGTCTCCCACCTGCCATAGAATATGTCCTCACTCTTACTGCGGTTCACTGTGGCCCCCTCGAGGCCAGCTCGAAACGTTCGCAGATGCACATCAGTCTGTGGACCGACTGCTGATTGGAGCAAAATACGGTGACGTCATCCATGTACAGGGTGGCCCAATCCCGAGAATCTGCACTGCATGGGATCGTCAACCCCTGACACCTGTGTACTTCCTGATGGACGGGGTAAATGAACAAGACCACGGAGAGTCGACAGCCCGGCCTGACCCAAGAGCTGATTGGAAAACTCTCTGACTCCCGCCCATTGATTGAGAATGCTCTATGGATGTCCGCGAAGAAGCAGTCGGATCCAATCGCGGATTCCCTCCCCAAGCCCTGTTTTGAAGACCACGTCCATCATGTACGTGTGGAATATCCTGTCAAAGGCCTTCTCCGTGTACAGGCTGATGAGGCAGATGTTCACCGCCTTTCTTGCACGTAGGCGATCGTATACCTGGGCAGCTCAAGGCTATCTGAACTCTTCCTGCCGGGTACAGTGCAGGTCTGATCCGGGTGGATCACCCGCTCCAGAGCAGACTTGAGCCTGTTGGCGATGACCTTGGACAGAATCTTGCATTCGGCATTTAGCAAGGAAATGGGTCGCCAATTTCTTATTTCTTCCCTCTCCCCCTTCTGCTTGTAGATGAGGGTGATGATGCCTTTCGTCATGGACTCTGAAATGCTGCCTGCCAGAAGCAAACTCCCCTACACATCCAGGAGGCCTGGGCCTATCCAGTCCCACAGAGCCGAGTACAACTCAACCGGTAAAACATCATTCCCCGGATTTCTACTATTGTCGAAGGACCGGACGGCCTTTGTCAGCTTTACCAAGGTCAGTGGGCGATCCAGGCTCTGTCAATCGCTGTCCTCTTAGGCCTCCGTAATAGAGGACAGGAAGGGTTGGGACGCCGTGCTGTCTCTGAGCTTTGCGTCATACAGTCCAGCTAAAAGGATTTACTGATCCTCAGTATGTCGGTCTGTGAAGACGTCACCGAGCCCTCTTCCTCCTTCAGGCTGCTGATCACAGAGGTCTCTCTGTGCAGCTTCTGGAAGAAGAAGCGCAAACACTTCTCGCCCTGCCCCACGGAGCGGACTCTGGACCGAAAGCTGATCTTCGAGGCCTCGGAGGCGAAGAGTGAGACTTTCTGGCCCTGCAACTCCCTGAGTTCCTCCCCGACATCGATCCCCATCGACTGCAGCTGGAGCAGATCCTGCACGCTTTAATGGAGCTGGGACAATTTCCTCTGTCTCTCTCTTGCCCCTTGAACTGGACGGGTCAAACCGTGAGATCAGAGGCTGAGGCTCTTTAACTGGATGGGTCACAACGTGAGATCTCAGGGTGAGGCCGCTTTAACTGGACAGGTCACACCGTGAGAGCTCACGGTGAGATAACTTGAACTGGATGGGTCAAACCGTGAGATCTCAGGGTGAGACCATTTTAACTGGACGGGTCACACCATAAGATCTCAGGGTGAGACACCTTTAACTGGACGGGTCAAACCGTGAGATCTCAGGGTGAGACCCCTTTAACTGGACGGGTCACACCGTGAGATCACACGGTGAGACTGCTTTAACTGGACGGGTCAAACCGTGAGACCTCAGGGTGAGGCCGCGTTAACTGGACGGGTCTCACCGTGAGATCACAGGGTGAAGTGCCTTTAACTGGACGGATCACACCGTAAGATCACAGGGTGAGGCCCCTTTTACTGGACGGGTGACACCGTGAGATCTCAGGGAAAGGCTGTGTGATTCCAGGTGGTATTTCCTGGCTCGGCTAATTTAAATATGTGAGGCGATGAAAGTGTTGGAGAAATGAAGGCTTGAGATGGCAGAAGCACAGGGTCTCAGCAGCAATGGGATCAGGACTGTACTTTGTAACTGGTGCAGAGAAACAGCAGTGGGAACAGAAATCACAAAATCACAAGAGACTTCGAGTTCCATGTGTATAGATCATTAAAATGTCATGGGCAGGTACAGAAAATAAGCATAAAAGTCTCATGAATGCTGGCCTTTATATCTGGAAGACCAGAATAAAATGGGGTAGAAGTTATGCTACAACTATACAAAGCCCTGGTTAGAACACACTGAGAGTACAGTGTTCAGTTGTGGGTACCACACCTTCGGAAGGACATATTGGTCTTGGGAGTGCAGCGCAGATTTACGAGAATGTTACCTGGACACTGAGGAGGAAATTTAGATAGGGCCTATTTTTGGGCGGGAGGAGCACGATCCGCTATTACCCCGTGCCCAATGGTCCCTGCGCAGGCAGGACGAGATTTTCGTCAGGCCTGAGGACTCACCTGCAATCTGCGTTGGAAATCAGCGTTGAACGAGGATTGCATGAAATTCGCACTTTCCACCAGCAGGGGGAAGCTCCAATCTCTTAAAGGCAGGCTGTCTGTTAGAAATCTATTAAAGGTAGCTGGTACCTGTTATTTGCTGAATATAACAGCCTGCTGTCTGCAAGGAGTCTGAACGGAGATGAGACATCGCACACATATACCACGGATGCAGGTCCCATCCCTATTTTGACATACTGATGAGTTAATTTAAAATATCGAATAAAGGTTGCACACCACTCAATCCCACATCCTCCAATCTGCATGCCAGAACTCACCAATCTGCCGGTCTGAGAACACGTGCACCAAGTTTCTCTGCTGAATCTCTTGGTGCAAGAGGTGGACTGAAGGAGGGACATCCTATATCCACGGTAGGCAAGAGGTCCTCCAGACATACACCCAAAAGGTAGTGGGAGGCAGTAGGGGATGAGGACAATGCCAGGTGCACAGTATCATGAACACGGATGCAGTACAGGAAGAAGTTCAATGCTTTGACATGAGTGGTCAAGATGAGCGAGGTCAACTTTCAAGTTGGGCCTCCTACCAACTACACCACTAGCCGCACCCATTGCTCCACGCACGACACACCCCTTCACCCATATACCAACACACTCTTTCCATCAGTACTCAACCCTCTCGCCCTAACACATTACCAACATTGCAAGCCGCTCAGCCACAACTCACAGGCCACACACACTGGCAGCTATTCACCATCATAGGAACATCACCAGACACACATCCCGCTTTCTTGCAGGAGAAGCTGGCACATATCAGGAGGCAGCAAGTGGCGGTGGCATTTTGCCCCTCGAGCCTATTCCATCATTCGATCAGATCAGTGTGGGCCTGTGACCTAACTTCATATACCCGCCTTAACCCCATATCCCGTAATACCATTGGTTCACAGAAATCTATCAATCTCTGATTTAGAATTCTTGATTGAGCTCGCATCAACTGCCGTTTTACAGAAGACCGTTCCAAACTTTTCCCACACTTTGTGCGTCGAAGCATTTGCTAACTTCACTCCTGCACGTCCTGGCTCTGAATGTTAGGCCAAGTCCCCGCGTCCTAGCTGAGGTATTAAATGAGTACTTTGCATCTGTCGTTACCAAGGAAGAAGAAAACTCACAGAAAAAAAGGAGGTCGTTGAGATATGGGACAGACTAAAAATTGATAGAGGAACTACTAGAAAGGCTGGCTGTACTTAAATAAATAAGTCACACGGTCCGGCTGGGATGCATCCAAGATTGCTGAGGGAAGTAAGGGTGGAAATTGCAGAGGTTCTGGCCATAATCTTCCAATCATCCTTAAATATGGGGGTGGTGCCCGAGGACCGGAGAATTGCAAATGTTACACCCTTGTTCAAAAAAGGGTGTAAGGATAAACCCGGCAACTATTGGCCAGTCGTTTAACCTCGGTGGTGGGGAAGCTTTTAGAAACGATAATATGGGACAAAATTAATTGTCACTTGGACAAGTGTGGATTAATAAAGGAAAGCCAGCACGAATTTGTTTAAAGCAAATCGTGTTTAACTAACTTGACTGAGTTTTTTGATGAGGTAACAGAAGGTTGATGAGGGGATTGCATTTGATGTGTATATGGACTTTTAAAAGTTGTTTGATGAATTACCGCATAATAGGCTTGTCAGCAGAATTGAAGCCCATGGAATAAAAGGGGCAGTGGGAGCATGGATACGAAATTGGCTAAGTGACAGTAAACAGAGAGTCGTCGTGAACGATTGTGTTTCTGACTGGAGGAAGTGTTCCCCAGGGGCCGGTGCTGGGACCACTGCTTTTCTTGATATATGTTAACGACTTGGAATTGGGTGCACAGGGCACAATTTCAAAATTTGCAGATGGCTCAAAAATTGGAAGTGTAGTGAACAGTGAGGAGGATAGTGATAGATTTCAAGAGGAGATAGGTAGGCTGGTAGAATGAGCGGACACATGACAGATGAAATTAACGCAGAGATGTGCGAAGTGATACATTTTGGCAGGAAGAGGAGAAGCAATATAAACTAAATGGTACAATTCTAAAGGGGATGCAGGAACACAGAGACCTGGGGGTATATGTGCACAAATCTTTGAAGGTGGCAGGATAGTTTGAGAAATCGGTTAAAAAAACATGTGGCGTCTCGGGCTTTATAAATGCAGACATGGAGTACAAAAGCAAGGAAGTTATGTGGAACCTTTATAAAACGCTGGTTCGACCACAGCTTGAGTATTGTGTCCAATTCTGGGCATCACACTTTAGGAAGGAAGTGAAGAAGATAGAGAGGGTGCCGACAAGATTTACTGGAATGTTCCCAGGGATGAGGGACTTCAGTTACGTGGAGAGTCTGAAGAAGCTGAGATTGTTCTCCTTCGAGCAGAGAAGGTTAAGAGGTGATTTGATAGAAGCGTTCAAAATCATTTCAGGTGATTAGCAAAATAACAAAAGGCGACATGAGGAAAAATCATTTTAATGCAGCGAATTGTTATGATCTGGAATGCGCTGCCTGAAAGGGTGGTGGAAGCAGATTCAATCATGGCCTTCAAAAAGGAATTGGATAAATGCTTCAAGTGAAAAACGTTGCAGGGCTACAGGGTAGAGCGGGAGATTGGTTCTAACGGATTGCTCTTACAAAGAGCCGGCACGGGATCGATAGGCCGAATAGCCTCCTCCTGTGCTGTAACAAATGTATGATTCTCTGATTTTGAAGTGTAGTCATTGTGGTAATGTTGGAAATGCTGCAGCCAATTTGTACACAGCAAGATCCCAAATACTGCAATGAGATGAATGACCAGAAAATCGGTTTTAGTGATGTTGGTTGAGGGATAAATATTGACCAGGACACCGGGTAGAACTCGCCTGCACCTTTTAGAATCGTGCCGTGGGATCTTTTTCATCTACCTGGGAAGACAGATGGGGCTTCAGTTTAATGTCTCGTCTGCAAGGCGGCATCCACAACAGTGCAGCACTTCCTCAATACGACCCGTTCGACAGTACAGCGCTCCTTCACTACTGACCCACCGACAGTGCAGCACTTCCTCAATACGACCCGTTCGACAGTACAGCGCTCCTTCACTACTGACCCTCCGACAGTGCAGCACTTCCTCAATACTATCCCTTCGACAGTACAGCGCTCCTTCACTACTGACCCTCCGACAGTGCAGCACTTCCTCAATACTGCCCCTTCGACAGTACAGCGCTCCTTCACTACTGACCCTCCGACAGTGCAGCACTTCCTCAATACTGCCCCTTCGACAGTACAGCGCTCCTTCACTACTGACCCTCCGACAGTGCAGCACTTCCTCAATACTACCCCTTCGACAGTACAGCGCTCCTTCACTACTGACCTTGCCACAGTGCAGAACTACCTCGATACTGTCCATTCGACAGTACAGCGCTCCCTCCGTACTGATCCTCCGACCGTACAGTGCTCCCTCACTACTGACCCTCTGACAGTGTTGCATTCCTGCAGTACTGACCCTCTGACAGTGCAGCAGTGCGTCCATACTGCCCCTCCGACAATGCATCCCTCCCTTAGTATTGTCCCTGCGACAGTGCAACACTCCCTCAGTACTGACCCTCCGACAGTGCAGCACTACCTCAGTATTGCCCCCCTGACAGTGCAGCGCTGCCTCAGAATGGCACTGTTGTGTCTGCCCGTATTATGTGTTCATGTCTCAGGAGTTGGATTTGAATTCACAACCTTCTAACTCAGAGGCGAGACTGCTACCACTGATCCACGTCTGACACCTGAAAGGGGGAGAGAGAGATGGAGCGACTTAGGTTGGGCTTTCTGGAACGTTGAGATGGCTTAAGGCACTGCTGTCAAAAGTAGGGCAAATGGACTGCGGATGCACAAGCGGCCAGAGATGGAGGAGCAGAGTGTTTGGGAGGGGGTATCGGAATGGAGGAGGTGACAGAGACAGGGAGTGGTGAGGCTCTGATGGATTTGAATGGAAGAAAGAATAAAAATAAGCGACAGGCTTTGGAGACTAGAATCCAACGCAGGTCAGTAAGGGCTTTGGTGATTGGTGAGCAACTCACCAATCAAAAAGCCAGCGGTGGGGATGGAATCTGTGGCAAGGATGTGAAGATTTTGGGGCCAAAGATCATGACTTCCCAATTTTTAACTGGAGGAAATTGTGTCTCATCTCAATCAGGGTGTGGGTCTGACAACACAAAGACATTGGAAGGGTCAAGGGAGGCGGTGGTTTTGTCAGCGTCCATCTGAAAGCTGCTCCATGTCTGTGGACTGTGTCACCAAAGGGCAGCATGTAGATGACGAAGAGGAGGGAGCCAAGGATTGGGAAGAGAAGCTTCTCCTGACTATGATCAGATAGGTGAGTGGAACCAATTGAGGGTAGTCCCAGCAAAAGAGGCCAGTGTCTGGAGAATGAGGAGGTAACTGGATGGGTTGTCTGTCGGTAAGGCGGGGTGGGCCATGGAGAGATCTAATCCCAGGAATGAGAATTTTAAATTTAAGGGATATGGAACTGGGAGTCGGTCAGGGTCAGGGAGGCCGAGCAGGACCTGGTGCTGGTTGGACACGGATTACACAGTTTTGGATGAGTTCACGTTTATGGAAGGTGGAGGTTGGGTGGCCGGCCAGGAGTGCCGTAGGAATGGAGTCTGTTGGGGGGGGGGGAGGGTGCAGGGAACTGAGGCATTAATGAGGGTTTCAATGGCAATGGGCTGAAGAAGGAATTGAGGCGGGTGAGGAAATCATGGGGCCTATGTGAAGGAGGTCAAATCGGGTCATGAGCTGATCTCGGTGTTGCACGGGGACAATTTTACTGGAGCCGTTAACCAATGTGGAATAAACGAGTAAACATCTGCAGTAAAATAGCGGAGAGAGGAATGTCAATGGGACACGTTCAGTGTACGTCCCCTAATATCACCCACAGTCATTTCTGTCAAAGACTCACAATTCATATTCTAACTGGGGAAACTGCAGGAACAGAGTGAAACGGGTCTGCTTTTGTCCCTGGATTCAGTCTACACAGCGGAGAAATCGGTCTAAATTATAACTGAATCTCCAGGAGTGAACATGGTCAATACAATTATATAAAAACTGTAAATGGAGCTGCTCATTATTGTTGGATCAGTCCTGTATGAGATCAGATTTAAACTTTATTCCTGAGAGAGATCTGATTAAGTTGATAACCTGGGCTTTGAGATGTTTGTGTTACATTCACCACATTATTTACATCGGAGTCAAAGCTGCTGATATAATGTGTTTGTTAAACTGACTGCAACTAATAACAATGATCAGGAGTATAACCGTGTCAGTGGAGACTTATCCCCTGTATAAATCAGGGCTTGTTGGAATAGATCAGCTCAGTGTGCCTGCTGGAGCTGTGGTTTCCAGGCCAACAGAAGTCAGTGCTTCTCACAGAAATGGAATATCCAGTGATGATTCAGATACAACGTATTTATTATCCTGTTCTTGCAGCCGTTGGAGTTCCGGGTAAGCCGTTCTTTCAGCTGTTAATGGTGTAAATCGGTGTTAACTCTGCTGCTGTACTTGGCAAATTGTTTTTCCCCCTGTATATTTCACAGTCACCTGTTTTGTACTATTGGTTGAATGGTGGAATGTAGGAGGTGCATTATATCTGTCATGAACGTTGTATATCCAACACTGGCATTCTTACTGGATCATTCTCTGTACTGAATATATTGGAATCTGGATTCTGGGCGAAGAGTTGGTATCATACTATCAGGAGCTGTTAAGGTTTTCTTGTTGTGGAACTAACCTGCCCTGGAATATGTTTTCATCAATGTGTTTTCAGTGATTGATAATGAGACAGCTCACGGTCTCAGTGTTACAAGGAGGCAGTGCAATGTCCTCACTCCCCAATAACATGCTTCAGTTTAACTGGGATTTCAATGTATTTATTGGTGATCACTGTTATGAAATATTATTTCATTATGTGTGTATCTGACGCCGCTTCAGATGTCTGGTTACTGAACTGAGTTTGCTGCTGATTCTTTCACATCTCCTTCTCTGCTTCACTGTGGATGAATTCACTGACTGTCACTGGACATCACTGTAAAATGAAATGTTTTGATGTTTTGTTGTCTCAATTTGCACTGTCCCTGTTGGAATCAGGAGGCCTTCTATGTATCTGTAGATTATAAGTGTGATGTTGGCGTTTTGTTAATTGAACAATCCCGCCATCTATCACTTTACTTTATAATTACAGGAGAAGGAATCACAATTATTGTGAGATCAGCCTCGGAGAGGCATTCGATTCTGTTTATTCCATGATTTGTAGATGAAGTGAACAGTGTTGTTGAACAGGTGGAGAATTGAATGATCTGTAGAAACATTAAACTATTCCACAGAGGCTTCACTATTTAATAAACTGACACTGAGAATAGGATCGGTGGAACACGGGGCTGGTGAACAGAATGCAGGCACAGGATGATAGGATTTAATCGATATGAAAATGGACTTGAGATAGGGATTAGAGTGAGTGATAGAGAGGGCGACTGAGAGGGAAAGCGAGAGGCTGTGGTGTGAATAATTCATCCGAATGAACTGCTGAAACTTCCAGTACAATTAAACAGAGAAAATGTGATTTGAAGGTGTTTTTATGATGTGGTCAGATTGGGTGAGTTTTTACTGTGGGACTTGCTCCTCATGTTCATATCATTGTCAGGTCCTCAGACTGTTTTTGTGAATGTTCCTTACTTTCCAACTTAACAGTAAACATAATGAAAAATTTACTTCAAAAATAGAATCAGAAATTTCTTGATTGTAATCAATTATTCGGAAACTGTATTTTTCAAGCTCGGATCAGTTCAATAACAACGTGATGAATTTTATTAATACTTTTCATTTTAAGTTTCATTGAATTTGCAAATTAAATTTATTAAACACATTTTGTATCAAACACAGGTTCCCTGACACCAATAACTACAGAAATGAACTGTTGAATGTAATAGTTGGATTGTGTACAGTCCCTCCCTATGAATCCCAGCCTCTGCTCTCACTGCAATGAATCCTCTGTCTCGTCAGTTCCTTCAGTTTGTCCGTTCTCCCAAACCATCTGCTCCTGACACCTCTCGAGCTCCGACTCATCCATTCACACGACTCTTTTCCTTGACTCCCTCCCAATCTCACTCACTGTCAGCTCTCTTAACCCAGAGTAACACACAAGCTGCACCTCCCGCGTCCCCTCACCTTCCGACACTTCCCTCTCTTTTCCATCCGTCTGGAGCCCAAATCTGGCTTTAATCCGCTGGATTCCCGGTGTGTAAAACTCCTTCTCCCTTCCCCACCGGCACTGCGCCCTCACTCAGCCCTTCCAGTGGATCTGATACTCACTTTATTCACTTTCTGTATCCATCTCCCAATTCATTATTGATCATTGTGTTAAAAAACATCTCTCTGCCCGAAAGCGCTGCCCAGGTCAATCAATCACTTTCCACCCTTCGAAGCAGCAACAGAGCTGGAAATTTCACTCCAGATCCTCTCAAACTGCTGCTTTGGCGCGAGTTTTGAGCAGTAATTTCTCTGCTTCCTTTTCTCTCTCTTCCAGTTAACTTGGTGGCGATTGTGATCCTGTCCCGAGGAAAGTGCGGCCTCTCCAAATGTATCAGTGTCTACCTGGTGGGAATGGCAGTGGCCGATCTTCTGGTCGTTATCATTCGTGTGATACTGGTGTGGATTGGTGGGATGTATTTCAAAGGTTCATTCCTGTTCATTACTCCCGTGTGTAGTTCCATTATCTTCTTGAGTGGTGCAGCCACGGATGTTTTCCGTCTGGTTCACAATCGCTTTCACCTTTGATCGATTTGTGGCCATTTGTTGTGAGAAGCTGAAAACTAAATATTGCACCGAGAGAACGGCGGCTGTGGTTCTGGGAACAGTGAGTGTGCTGGGCTGTTTAGAAAGTGTCCCCTGGTACTTTACATTTGAACCTTTATATATAATTGATAATGTTCCCTGGTTTTGTAATACTAAATCGAGCTTCCGTACTTCCCCCGCATGGGCCGCATTTGACATGTTTCATCTCATTTTAACCCCTTGTGTCCCGTTCTGTCTGATTTTGCTGTTCAATGTTCTGACAGTCTGGCGTATTTTAATGTCCAGTCGAGTCCGCAGGGGACTCCGGGTCCGCAGCAATGGAGAGAATCAGAGTGATCCAGAGATGGAGAACCGAAAGAAATCCATCATTCTACTCTTCAGTATATCGGGCAGTTTTATACTGTTGTGGCTGACACAGGTTGTATTTTACATTTATGTGCGAATTGCAGACATTCGGTATTTTTACTCCTACACTGACCCTGTTTATCTCACAGATCGCACAGCAAAGATGCTGCAGCTTCTAAGTTCCTGCACAAACACTTGTATTTATGTCCTGACCCAGACTAAATTCAGAGAGGAGCTGAAGAACGCGGTGAAATACCCACTCAATCTAATTGTTAAATTAGTGAAATCATAGAAAGAGCTGAAGGGTTTCAATCACTCGAACTAAATCCCATTTCATACTCCATCCCTACACTTCCCAGGGATGGAAAGTACATTTTATATCAGCAGCATGGAGTCATTAAATGAGCTGAAATATGTTTCTGATGTTACATTTTATTGAAAATCTGACCAATTAAGGCAGGATTTATTCTGCAGACGACACATTCATTTTTGCTCGAAATGGCAGCACTAAAGAGCCCAGCTGGACTTCAACTAAATGGTCATCCAGCAAAATGTGCAAAGCTGGGAATCAAAGTAGCTGCTTTGGGCCAGATCAGAATGGGTGCACTCCAAATAAATGGAGAGGGAGAGAGAGAGAGAGACTGAGTCAGGCAGAGATACAGAGAGGGAAGGAGAGAGGGGAGAGTGACTGACATAGAGACAGAGCGGAACATACAGCTACAAAAGAGTGAGAGAGAGCGAGATGGTGACCTGAAGACCGAGGGAGAGACAGAGAGTGAGAGCGAGAGAGAGAGGCAGAGAGCGACACGGGGAGAGCGTGAGAGAGATCAGAGAGAAAGACAGGGAGATAGTGGGACAGAGAGAGTAAGAAAGACAGAAAGACTGGGAGAGAGACAGAGAAAGACAGAAGGAGGGAGAGATGGAGAGAGGAGGGGACTGAGACAGAGAACACAGGGCAAAAGAAATATAATGATTAAATAGCGCAGAAAATTAAAACAGGTTCACATAAAAGGGAGAGTGTCTGTGACAAAGAGAGAGAGATAGAAACAAAGAGGGGTAGAGGAGGCGGTACACAGAGCTGGAGATAAATAAAGTGAGTTTGTTAGACTGGCGAGAAAAAATAAAGAGAGAAAGAAAGAGTGAAAGAAAGCATATATATATGTATATAATGAGAGAGAGAGCAAGCAGACATGGATGGAACGAAAGAGAGAGACTGAGAAAGAATTACAAATTGATGGAAGTACAAGTGGAAATAACAAGATAGAAAAACACACAGAAAATAAAGAGCGACAAACGACATAAACAGAGAACAGACACATTGAAAGACGGACAAAAATAACTGTGTAATCAGCCTGGAGTGTGTGAGAGTGCTGACCAGCAGAACAGCAGCAGATGAAGCAGGCCAGACAGTTCATGTTTGTTCTGGGCCAACACTCTTGTGGATTTAATTTTGCCATTTCTAAAGGTGATGCCTTGAGCTGCACAATAAAGTCACTCAGTCTTGTGTACCTGACCCTGACCATTACTTACTGCAGGAGTTTCCCAGCTGCTCTGTGTAGTAAAAATTCATCTGATAATCGAAAGCCTGAGATTAAATCGGCTTCAGCATGTCTGAAGGAAAAGGACGCTTAAAAGGTGGAAGGACTGTTAGAAGGATTGTTAATGACACATTGTAAAAGATCACACAGCAGAGGAGAGATCACCATAGCAACAAGAACGATTCGAGGAGGGCTCGAGGTCGTTTGAACTCCTGCCGACTTAACTTGGTTACGTTGTGGACACTGAGAGAAAACAAGTGAAGTGTCAATCAATCGTGGGTTGTATTTGTAGGAACCTGTTGTTGAGAAGCCACCGTCCCAGAAGTGTGATTCTCTATGAAAACGGTCTTAAAAAGCTGGGCAGAATTTGAGTGGAGAGAGACACAGATCCACCATAACTGCTCCAACATCACCTTTCGCTTCCTGGCAGCACCACCTCACCTGGAATCTTCCTGACTGCTCGCTATCTCCCAGCTTGATGCCTCGATGCTGGTTTACAGATTGCCTGTGAAGCAGATGACCTGTCTAACAGAGAAAGTCACACTACACTACAACGGTATCCATCAAAATACCTGGAATCTTCTCGGCAAGTCTAAAACTTTCGTTATGGGCTTAGTCTACGATAAACATTTGATTTCCAAACGGTTATTCATTTTGAGAATTGAGAATGTGTTGTTTAATTTTAGCTAAAGCAATTCTAAATCGGGCATAAACCCAAGATGATGTTTAAATTCTAATCTCATTTTTTCTATTGAATTAATAATAAATGAT
Organism: Heptranchias perlo; assembly: GCF_035084215.1. Taxonomy (NCBI): domain Eukaryota; kingdom Metazoa; phylum Chordata; class Chondrichthyes; order Hexanchiformes; family Hexanchidae; genus Heptranchias; species Heptranchias perlo. The sequence continues at coordinate 6,578,094 of NW_027139612.1, read as the reverse complement.
TGCTTTCTTTATAAAGCCATGGTTTGTGCCTGAAATTTGTTTAGGATAAAGAGCCCATTAATTAAATGTAAAACTAAACCTTGTGGAGATAAAAAGTTATTGCTCCAAATTAAAGTGTAAAATCACTTTCCACCTTTTTGCTCCTCCATCTGTACCATGTGTTACTTTCCCAGTGAGCTGCTGAATTCTGCAATAAATAATATGTATTTTTACCCCTTCTGCAGTGTTAATAAACTGGACAGGGTCCCATAGCACTCTCCTGTTCTGTTACTGTTAAAATACTGTTATTGTTTCAGATTAAAGAAAAATATGAATAATGGAGAAATGAATTAAATCCCAGATCAGAACTACATTCAGATTGAGTCCAATTTTACTCTGATTTATTTAATAGAAGCTAGAATTACATTCTCTACAAAAAATGGTTGATTGGACCTTTCCTCCGAATGTCTGGTCTCTCCTTTTCTGTCACCATTCAGTCCAAATAACCAAATGTGAATTCATTTTTTTGGCAGAAGTTCACGTTTTGATGTTTAATTCCCTCACTGCACCGCTGTCTTTATGTTAAACACCAGCTCGTGCCATTCTCACTCAGTTTGTATTTTTAACTACAGTGCAACAGTGATTCAACAGAAAATGCAAATTATCCCTCTCTGTGTCTCTCATCACAACAAGCTCCACCTTGCCCCTCAGTAAGATGGCCGCCTTTCGGGTGCTATTTTGTTTCAGGTTCATGGCGTTGAAGTTGTTGTTCATCGATTCACATTTTGATAGCAGGCACGGTGCAAGAGGAGTCCATTCAGCCCACCCTGCCTGTGCCAGCTCCTTGAAAGCGCGATTCAATCATTCCCATTTCCTGCTCTGCTTTTCCCCCACAGCCCTCATGGATGCTTGTAATAGTAGTTTTGATAATACACACACACATATATATATATATATATATATATACATATGGATACAATTTGCTGTTGTAGGGGGTGGACATATGAGGAGAGGTTGAGTAGATTGGGACTCTACTCATTGGAGTTCAGAAGATTGAGAGGCGATCTTATTGAAACATATAAGATTGTGAAGGGGCTTGATCGGGTGGATGCGGTAAGGATGTTCCCAAAGATGGGTGAAACTAGAACTAGGGGGCATAATCTTAGAATAAGGGGCTGCTCTTTCAAAACTGAGATAAGGAGAAACTTCTTCACTCAGAGGGTGGTAGGTCTGTGGAATTTGCTGCCCCAGGAAGCTGTGGAAGCTACATCATTAAATAAATTTAAAACAGAAATAGACAGTTTTCTAGAAGTGAAGGGAATTAGAGGTTACGGGGAGCGGGCAGGAAATTGGACATGAATTTGAGGTTAGGATCAGATCAGCCATGATCTTATTGAATGGTGGAGCAGGCTCGAGAGGCCGATTGGCGTACTGCTGCTCCTATTTCTTATGTTCTTATATATATATGTATATATAAGTTGTTGTTGTCGATAAAGATTGTTTCTCAATCTTCTACTCTTTCGATTCTTCTCGTTTATAAATTGGGCTTTGTTTCTGTGTAAATGAATGTTGCTGAGAGATTGTCCCTGTAACTGAGTGAGGGATCTTGCTGTATATTAGGTTTTTAAAAAATTGCTTTGGCTCTTTTATATGTCATGAATTTATTTGAAATCTTTGGCTAATTGGAAAAAGCCACAAACTGTAAGCTGAACACAAACTACTGGGCTTTCGTCCACTGCTAATTAAAACAAGAGAAAAGAGCAAAGGGAAAGTTCGTTCACCTTTGCAAACTGCAACATAAAGGGTGAAGTAGAAAAAAATGCCCGGGCTTTTTGTTGCCTGCTCCAGGAACAGAAGAGAAAATGAGCACAGGGGCAATTTGGACGCTGCAGCGAACACTAACCAGGACAGGCAGACAGACCAACACCTTTAAGGGGAGGGGTGATGGGGGATGGGGTGGGTGAGGGAGTGATTGGCAAAGCAGGAGAGAAAACCCTGCAAACTTGTATTAGAGAGAGAGAAAAGCAATATGTGCTCTTCAGTCTGCCTGAGTGTCTTTCTGTCTCTCTCTGTCCCAACTTTTCTTCCTCTTCTTCAGATTCTCTGCTTTGTAACTGGGGAGTGTGTTTGTCAGTGGTGTTTGCTGAGAGATTGCCTGCCTATGGAATGGAATGAGTGAATGACTGAGTGTGAATGTGTGTGTGTGAGTGAGTGTGAGGGAGCTCTGGGCTCTTGCTGTGCCTTTTTAATCGTTTGCTTTGTTTTTAATCAATTAAAGGATTTTTTAGTGGAATTGCTGTAACATGAAGTTGTGGAAAGAGAATTTTTGGGAGGAGGAGGATTCCTTGGACAAGAAGTTTTCTCTCCACAGGGGACTGACCGAGGCCTTCACCACAGGCTGCACCCAATGGGGCTCACGTGAATTGTGTCTGGGTCACTGTGGGATCACTGGGAGCACTGTGGGATCATGGGTTGCTATGGGATCACTGCGATACTGCAGGTTCACTGGGACATTGTGGGATCACTGGGCCACTGTGGGATCAGTGGGACATTGTGGGATCAGTGGGATACTGCAGGTTCACTGGGACATTGTGGGATCAGTGGGCCACTGTGGGATCAGTGGGACATTGTGGGATCAGTGGGATACTGCAGGTTCACTGGGACATTGTGGGATCAGTGGGCCACTGTGGGATCAGTGGGACATTGTGGGATCAGTGGGATACTGCAGGTTCACTGGGACATTGTGGGATCAGTGGGCCACTGTGGGATCAGTGGGACATTGTGGGATCACTGGGATACTGCAGGTTCACTGGGACATTGTGGGATCAGTGGGCCACTGTGGGATCAGTGGGACATTGTGGGATCAGTGGGATACTGCAGGTTCACTGGGACATTGTGGGATCAGTGGGCCACTGTGGGATCAGTGGGACATTGTGGGATCAGTGGGACATTGTGGGATCAGTGGGATACTGCAGGTTCACTGGGACATTGTGGGATCAGTGGGACATTGTGGGATCAGTGGGACATTGTGGGATCAGTGGGACATTGTGGGATCAGTGGGATACTGCAGGTTCACTGGGACATTGTGGGACATTGTGGGATCAGTGGGACATTGTGGGATCAGTGGGATACTGCAGGTTCACTGGGACATTGTGGGATCAGTGGGACATTGTGGGATCAGTGGGACATTGTGGGATCATTGGCTTCCTGTGGCATCACTGGGAAACTGGCGGCCATATTGTTTAAGATGGCCGCCTTACTGGCCGCCATTTTGTTTCAGCTTCATGGGGTTCCAGGAGAAACTACTTTACCCATTCTATGTAATACAGAAATGTTATATATATATACATATATATATATATATATATATAAATACACACACGTTATTTTATACACGCAAGTTGTTGTATATAAAGACAGTCTCTCAAACTTTTACACAAATGCAGTAAACTGGGATACTGGGACCTCTGGGTGCACTGTGGAATTACTGACTGCAATGTGGGATCACTGGGATCAATTAGGGAGCATTGTGGTATTATCACTGGTTGTGCAGCTGGATCACCGGGTCACTGTGATCACTGAGGGATCACTGGGTGCACTGTGGATCACTGGGACACTGTGGATCAATGGGACACTATCACTGGCTGCACTGTGGATCACTGGGACACTGTGGATCACTGGGACACTATCACTGGGTGCACTGTGGATCACTGGGACACTGTGGATCAATGGGACACTATCACTGGGTGCACTGTGGATCACTGGGACACTGTGGATCAATGGGACACTATCACTGGGTGCACTGTGGATCACTGGGACACTGTGGATCAATGGGACACTATCACTGGGTGCACTGTGGATCACTGGGACACTGTGGATCAATGGGACACTATCACTGGGTGCACTGTGGATCACTGGGACACTGTGGATCAATGGGACACTATCACTGGGTGCATTGTGGATCACTGGGACACTGTGGATCAATGGGACACTATCACTGGGTGCACTGTGGATCACTGGGACACTGTGGATCAATGGGACACTATCACTGGGTGCACTGTGGATCACTGGGATACTGTGGATCAATGGGACACTATCACTGGGTGCATTGTGGAATCACTGAGTCACTGTGGGGACTCCATGGGATACTTATTTACCCAGTTGGGCCGAATGGCCCCTGTTTCTCTGCTGTACATTCTGTGTAATTCTATGTAGTATACAAAGATATATAATGTTGTTGTTGTTGGAGTAAAATTGGGAACCCCGGAGAGACTTCTTCACCCAGATGGGCCGAATGGCCTGTTTCTGTGCCGTGCTGTATTCCATGTAAAATATATATAAAGATATGCACGGGGTTAAATTCGATAACCCCGAATCCGGGCGCGGGGGGCGATTAACCCCCACATGATTAACCTGCACCCGGTCGTTGAGATGCAGACAGTCCGTGAGATTGGTGCTGCCTGATGATTTACCTGATTCCTGCGAGCAGTCAGACCTGGCTGCGCTGTTGAGCGGCTTCTCACCAGCAAGGGGGGCAATATTGCGTGAGTGATTAGCACCTCTTAAAGGCAAACTGCACCTCTTAAAGGAAGGCTGCACCTCTTAAAGGCAGGCTGCACCTTACAAAGTCAAAGATTTGATTGAGATACAAACCTCCGGGGTCATTTCTTCTCGTACAGTTTTGATTGGCAGCTTCTTTTGAATTAAACAGATCATTGCTGAAAGTGACTGGCTCCCAGTCACTGTTTTGGAGCCATTTATCAGCCTGTCTTTTTCAAACTGGTGAGTCTGTTTGGAATCTCTGAGAATGTTAATCAAGTCGACAGTTTCCACAGTCTGTGAGAAAAAGACAACAAAGAACCAGGATGTTAAAAGGTTCGGTCACAGTTCCGTATAGTATTTGTGAATTATTTATTACTTTATTTTCCAATCAGGATCTGGTTGAGCTTTACAGTAAAACTGTCGTCTTACTGCTACTATTTGTTTCTCTCTTACTGTTTCATCAATTTGTTTGTCAGTTAAAGTCTAAAACAAGCTCCAGTGTAGTGTGACTCTGTCACCCTCTGAAGAGCAGGCACTATTAGGCACTGGATAGAACGAGTGGGCTGAGATAATCTGAAGGGGTTTCACTGTTCATTACCTGGAGCCCTTCAAATGTTACATTGATATCAGGACAAGTGGAAACACTGAGACATTGGGAGTGAAGCCTCACCTAACAGAGGAGCTGCTTTTCAAGCTTAGAAATACAACTGATTTTAAATAAGAAAAATTTGACTTCATTAAATTAGGCAAAAAGGCAACTATCTCTGAACTGTCACCAGTATATGAAAACCACCGACATTTTACTGATCGGGGAATAATGAACTTGTTCAAACTGTACAAAATAAAAATCAATGTAATCTTTTTAAAATAACGATCTGATATGAAGCATTCTCCAACCAAACAAAAGCACCAAGCATTCCCAGGACATTAAGAGATTATGTGAGTGGGCAAAACTGTGGCAAATGGAGTTCAATGTGGGGAAATGCGAGGTCATCCACTTCGGATCTAAGAAAGATAGATCAGAGAGATTTCTAAATGGTGAGGAGCTCGGAACTGTGGAGGAGCAGAGAGATTTAGGGGTCCAAGTACAGAAATCATTAAAAGCTAGTGGACAGTTACAAAAATAATTAAAAAGGCTAATGGAATGTCGGTCTTTATTTCTCGAGGGCTGGAATATAAAGAGGTGGAAGTTATGTTCCAGCTGTACAGAACTCTGGTTAGAGCCCATCTGGAGGACTGCATTCAGTTCTGGGCACTGCACCTCAGGGAGGATACATTGGCCTTGGAAGGGCTGCAGCACAGATTTACCAGAATGATATCGGGGCGAATAGGTTTAAATTATGAGGACAGGTTGAATGGACAAGGCTTGTATTCCCCTGAATATAGATGATTAAGACGTGACTGCATTGAGGTGTTTCAGATGATGAAAGGATTTGATAGGGCAGATAGAGAGAAACTATTTCCTCTGTTGGGGGAGTCTAGAACAAAGGGGCATAACCTTAAAATTAGAGCTAGGCCGTCCAGGGGTGATGTCAGGAAGCACTTCTTCACAAAAGGGCCGTGGAAATCTGGAACTCTCTCCCACAAAAGTCTGTTGAGGCTGGGGCTCAATACGAAATTTCAAAACGGAGTTTGATAGACTTTTGTTCGGCAAGGGTATGAAGGATTCTGGAACCAAGGCGGGTAGATGGAGTTAAGATACAGATCAGCCATGATCTAATTGAATGGCGGAACAGTTGAGGAGCTGAATTGTCTCCTCCTGTTCCTATGTAACAGGCTCGTGTGGCTGAATGGACTCATCTTGTTCCTTTGTAACATGTGCGAGGGGCTGAATGGCGTCCCGATCCTGTATATCAGTCTCGAAGGGCTGAATGGCCCCCTCCTGTTCCAGTGCAACAAGCTCGAGGGGCTTATTTACCGAATCCTATTAGAGTGTTACAGGCTCGCGCTGCTGAATGGCCTTCAGTTCCCGTATAACACGCTCGAGGGGCTGAAGGGCCTGCTGCTATTCCTATGTAACAGGATTGAGGGGCTGATTGGCCTCCAGGTCTGGTGTAACGCGATCCGGGCTGAATGGCCTCCTCCTGTTGCTATCTGACAGGCTGGAAGGGTTGATTGACGTCAAGTTCCTGTATAAAAGGCTCGAAGGGCTGAATGGCCTCCTCCTGTTCCTATGTAACAGGCTTGAGGGTCTTACTGGCCTCCAGTTCCGGTGTAATGGGCTCGAGGGGCTGAATGGCCTTCAGTTCCCGTATAACACGCTCGAGGGGCGGAGTGGCCTCCTCCTGTTCCTATGTAACAAGCTTGAGGGGCTGATTTGTCACCAGATCTGGTGTAAGGGGCTCGAGGGGCTGAATGGCCTCCTCCTGTTGCTATCTGACAGGCTTGAAGGGTTGATTGGCGTCTAGTTCATGTATAACAGGCTCGAACGGCTGAATGGCCTTCCGTACCAAATAACAGGCTCGAGGGGCTGAATGGCCTCCTCAATTTGCGATTTGACAGGCTGGAGGGGCTGATTGGCCTCAAGTTGCTGTATAACAGGCTCGAAGTGCTGAATGACCTCTTCCTGATTCTATATAACAGGCTTGAGGGGATGATCAGCCTCCAGTAACGATGTAACGGGCTTGAGGGGCTGAATGGCCTCCTCCTTTTCCTGTGTAACATCCTTCAGAGGCTGAATGACCTTCAGTTCCCATATAAGAGGCTTGAAGAGCTTAATGGCCTCCTTCTGTTCCTGTCGAACAGCCGCGAAGGACTTGCCGCCATTTTGTCCAAGATGGCCACCGTGCTTACAGCCATTTTGTCCAAGATGTCCGGCGAACTTGCCACCATTTTGTCTAAAAATTAGAGCCGGACCTTCCAGGAGCAAGATTAGAAAACATTTCTACACACAAAGGGTGGTAGAAGTTTTGAATTCCCTTCTGCAAACGTCAATTAATGCTAGCTCAATTGCTAAATTTAGATCTGAGACAGATAGCTTTTGGCAACCAAATGTATTAAGGGATATGGGCCAAAGGCGGGTGCATGGAGTTAGATCACAGATCAGCCATGATCTTATCAAATGGCGGAGCAGGAACGAGGGGCTGAATGGCCTACTCCTGTTCCTATGTTCCTATGATATTATTTATATGGAATACCGACAGGCATTTGATCAGGTTCCACACAAGAGACTGTTGGCAAAAATGAAAGCGTATGGAACTTGAGGCAATGTATTGACATGGGTAGAGAATTGGTTAGGAGATAGGAGACAGAGAGTAGGGATAATGGGTACATACTCCAATTGGCAGGATGCGACTAGTGGTGTCCCCCAGGGATCTGTAACTGGGGTCTCAGCTTGTCACCATATTTATCAATGACTTAGATGAAGGAACAGGGAGTCGTATATCCAAGTTTGCTGATGACACTAAGTTAGGTGGTGCAGTAAGTAGTGTGGAATGCGATTGGAAATTTGCAAAGGGACATTGATAGATTAAGTGAGTCGGCAAAACTATGGCAGATGGAGTTCAATGTGGGGTTATCCACTTTGGACCGATGGTCAGGGTATTTTCCAAATGGTAAGAAGCTCGGAACTGTGGAGAAGCAGAGAGAATTAACGGTTCATTCACATAAATCAGTAAAAGCTAACGGGCGGGTCCAAAAATAATTTAAAAGGCTAACGGAATGTTAGCCTTTATCTGAGGGGGCTGGAATATAAAGAAGTGGAAGTTATGTTCCAGTTATATAAAGCTCTGGTTAGACTGCGTCTGGAGTAACTGCGTTCAGTTTTGGACACTGCACCTCAGGAAGGATAGATTGGCCTTGGAGGGGGTGCAGAGCAGATTCACCAGAATGTTACCGGGGCTAAAAAGGTTAAATTATGAGGACAGGCTGCATAGACTGAGCTCGTATTCCATCGAGTATGGAAGATTGAAGGGCGGTCTGAGCGAGGTGTTCAACATGTTCAAATGATTCGATAGAATAGAGAGAGAGAATCAATTTCCTCTGGGGAATCAAGAACGAGGTGGACATAACCTTAAAAAATTCGAACCATGCCATTCAGGTTCGAAAACAGGAAGCACTTTTTTACACAAAGGGCAGAAGAAGTCTGGAACGCTGTCCCCCAAAAGGCTGTGGATGCTGGGAGTCAATTGAAGCTTTGAAGACTAAGATCGATAGAGTTTCGTTGGGTAAGGGTATCGAGGGACACGGAGCAAAGGCAGGTTAATGGATTTCAGTTACAGATCATCTCTGATCTAATTGAAGGGCGGAACAGGTTCAAGGGGCTGAATGGCCTCCTCCTGTTCCCAATGGAAATGTTCACAATATGCTTTGTTGAGGCTGTGACGTCTGGGTCAACCCATGTCCAAACAAGGCAGGCCACATTTGGGAGTTTAATAACTTTGAAATGAACATTTTTCTTTTGTGACTTGTGCAACTTCGATCAACTGAATAGTTATGAAAGAGAATCAATGCAGTCATTCGAACTTCTGGCTGATAACCCAAACAGAGGTTTCTGCAGTGTAGCAGTTATCACGTTTGCTTTATACGTGGAAAGTCCCAGGTTCAATCCTGAGCAGAAACATTATGTTGGGGCAAATTTATTTTTTCTCTGTGAAATAGCCGGTCTGTTAAATTTAACACAAATTCGTGGTCTCACGAGCACTGAACATTTTAAACCGAGCCCTTAAAAATACAGTGTGTAAAATGAGAAGGGATAAAAAGTTCATCGCACAAAAGAAATTATTAAAGTTTTCCAACTTCCCTCAGTCGCCTTTCATTCTGCAAAATAACGTTATCGGTTAATTAATGGTGATGAAAACAATGATTGTTTTTTTTTCTTCCCACAGACTTTGAGTCAGTTCATGCGATGAATACAAGTGTTCAAAAGTTGCTTCCCTGACCGGGAATCGAACCCGGGCCGCGGCGGCGAAAGCGCCGAATCCTAACCACTAGACCACCGTTGGTTAATTTATCAGATGTAATATGGATTTCACTTTCTCTGTGATTCAGCTTTTAATTATTTTTAGCTCCTGATTGCGGATATTCCCGTGATTAAATAGGAATAAAGTACAATAGGCTCAGGAAAACCCGGGGAGGTGGCATCCCGCTCACCGAGCCTTTCCAGCAGCATTTATCTTACCAAGCACTGGAGTGAGTGAAACTTTCTCCGGGGGGGTCTCAATGTGGAAAGGGTGGCGAGTGAAGTAGCCATTTGTAAGTCAGGATGGCCGAGCGGTCGAAGGCGCTGTGTTTAGGTCGCAGTCTCTTTTGGAGGCGTGGGTTCGAATTCCACTTCTGACATCAGTTATTTTGACTCCTATTTTATTTGTTGCTGGAGCTGCGGTTGATTTTTCGGCCCAGTTGATTTGCTCTTCCCGCAAAAAGCAACAAGGTCTCGATCCACGGCACGTTTTGCCGCCCACCGGCTCATCCCCAAAACGAGCTTTAAACGAAAATATGCTTTAAACACAAGGCAACAACTATGGAGAGAACAGACACTCGGGGAAATGTACCATCGGAACAGGAGTAGGCCATTCAGCCCCTCGAGTCCGCTCCGCCATTTGATAAGATCGTAGTTGACCTGTGATCTCACTCCACATACCTGCCTTTGGCCCATATCCCTGAATACCTTCGGTTGGCAAAAAGCTATCGATCTCAGATTTAAAAATTGCAATTAAGCAAACATCAATTGCCGTTAGGGGAAAAAAGTTCCAAATTTCTTCCACCCTTTGTGTGTCGAAGTGTTTTCTAATCTCACTCCTGAAAGATCTGGCTCTAATTTTTAGACTGTGCCCCCAAGTCCTAGAATCCCCAACCAGCGGAAATAGTTTCTCTCTATCCAGAAAATGTCAATGACACAGTCAACGAAAGGTGCAGTTCACGAAGGCGGCTCACCAGCACCTTCTCAAGAGCAATTAGGTTATCGGCAATAAATGCTGATCTTGCCATTGACACCCACATCCCATGATTGAAGACAAAAAAAAGTCGCCAGCATGGCCGACTAATTTCCTGCTGCTAAACGACGGGAAGAATGAAACCATCGGCTTCAGTCCTTTGAACGAACTGTATACACTTGCCGTCGAGCTCAATCCCCACTTGGTCCTCTGCCCCGAATATCCACTGCATCAGAAAATCCTCCATAACATAGAATCACAGCATGGAAACATCACAGAAGGAGGCCATTCGGCCCATCGTGCCTGTGCCAACTCTTTGAAAGAGCTATCCAATTGGACCTACTCCCCTTCCCTTTCCCCATAGCCCTGCAAAATTTTCCCCTTCAAGTATTTATCCAGTTCCCCTTTGAATGTTATTATTGAATCTGTTTCCACCACCCTTTCAGGCAGCGCATTCCAGATCATGGCAACTCGCTGCGTAAAAAAAAAATCTCCTCATCTCACCTCTGTTGCCAATTACCTTAAATCTGTGTCCTCTGGTTACCATCCTTTCTGGCACTGGAAATAGTTTCTCCTGATTTATTCTATCAAAACCATTCATGATTTTAAACACCTCTGTCAAATCTCCCCTCAACCGTCTCTGCTCAAAGGAGAACAACCCCAGCTTCTCCAGTGTCTCCACCTCACTGAAGTCCCTCATCCCTGGCACCATTCTAGTAAATCACCTCTGCACCCTCTCCAAGGCCTTGACATCCTTCCTAAAGTGTGGTGGGCAGAATTGTGTGGTGGCCAGCTGGGGCCTAACCAGTGATTTATAAAGGTTTAGCATAAGTTCCTTGCCTTTGTACTCTATGCCTCTATTAATAAAGTCAACGGTTCCGAACACTTTTTTTTCCTCAAACTATTCAACTTGTCCTGCCACCTTCAAAGATTTGTGTACGTATAGCCCCAGGTCTCTCTGTTCCCGCATCCCCTTTAAAATTGCACCATTTCGTTTAAAGAGCTGGTAAAGAGTTGGCACAGGCACGATGGGCCGAACGGCCTCCTGTGATTCTATGATTCTTTCTTTTTGATTACACCTCTATGAAGCGCTTTGGGACATCCCCCAGAAGTGGGAGTCAGCAGTTCACTTTCTCCCTTAACACGTCCATCTGTCCTGGGCTGGAATAAATCAATGTTTTCGTGATGTAATGGTTATCATGTTGGCCTCACACGTGAAAAATTCCCGGTTTAATCCCGGGTCAGAAAAAATTTGCTGGAACTTGCTCCTCACAAACTTCCAGGCGCGAGCTTTCTCTCGTGTAAATTGGGCTGCAATCCTTTCACATTCAACAACGGTTGCACCAGATTCCTGGTCTCATAACCACTGAACACTTTGAAGTAGACTCCTGAAATAAAGTGCGTAAAATGGTCTAAAACTTTGAAAGGAGCAGAAGGTTATTCGGTGTTCAGATTCACAAATCTCTCTGATGAGCTTGAGATTTTGTCAGAGGTTGCTGCCTCCCCGCCATCTCTTGCCCTCTGACGAGGCACTTGCTCCGGTTTCAATTAACAAACTGGGTGAGTTGATGATCGGGTGCAGGAGAGCTGGTTTGTGATCTGAGTCGGAGACTCAGCGGCCCCGGGTGAGACAGAGAAAAAAAAATCAGTCCAGGCCCGGCCCCAATCTGCGGATGTGGAAGAAAACACGGGAGGAGGGTGCGGTGTGAGGTCCCTGTCAAAGCAACTGCCTGAACAAAGCTGGTCACAGTCACAGAATCAGAATGGCTACTTCCGGAGGAGGGGAGGCCGGTTCACGTGGAAAAGGATCCGGTCGAGAATGATCTGATTCATAAGGTTAGGGGAGGGAAATTAGGGAGCTCCTTCGGAACGTTAAATACTTGAAAATAAAGACTTTTTCCTGTGTAACTTGTGTGGTTTTGATGAATGAAATGTTTGTAAAAGTCATCCGTGGAGAAGGATTGAGAGCTTTTAGGACTAGAGGGGAAATGAGGAGATTTTTTTTTCACACAGAGCGTTGTTCCGATCTGGTAGCCACTCCCTGAAAGGCTGGTGGAAGCAGCTTTCATTGGAACTTTCAAAAGGCAATTGGACAGGTACTTGAAGAGGACTGACTTGCAAGGTTACGGGGAAAAGGCTGGGTTTTTTGGACTAAATTGGACAGCTCTTTCAAAGAGTCGGCAGGGCAACACGGCCGAATGGCCTCCTTCTGTGCTGTCATGTTCGATGATTCTATTCCATGATTTTAGTGTGGGACAGGAGAGATGTTGTTTAAAGAGAAGTAAAACTGTCCCAATCAGAACAGACAGAGATGGCTGGTCAGTTCCCCTCTGTTCAGAATAAGTCACCAGCGGTTTTTTGTGGTGTCGTGGTTACCAGTTCGCTTTACACGCGAACGGCCCTGCTTTCGATCCTGGGCGGACAATAAATGTTGCAATTGCTGTTTACATTCTATATTAATGACTTAGATGAGGGGACCGAGTGTCATGTATCCAAGTTTGCTGATGATACAAAGGTAGGTGGGAAATGAAGCCGTGAGGAGGACGCAAAGGGAGGTGGACAGGTTAAGTGATTCGGTAAGAAAGTGGCAGTTGGAGTATAATGTGGGAAAATGTGAAATTGTCCACTTTGGTAGCAAGAATAGAAAAGCAGAATATTTTTCAAAAGGTGAGAGTCCAATAAATGTTGTTATTCAGAGGGAGTTGGGTGTACTTGTAAACAAATCACAGAAAGTTAACATGCAGGTTCAGCAAGCAATTAGGGAGAAAAATGGTACGTTGGCCTTTTTGCAAGGAGGTTGGAGTATAAGAGTAAGGAAGTCTTGCTGCAATTAAATAGAGCTTTGGTGAGTACACACCTGGAGTACTTTGATGTAGTCTGGATGGATTTTAGCAAGGCTTTCGACAAGGTCCCAATTGGCAGACTGGTCAAAAAAGATGTAATTGCACGAGAGAGGTTGCATAGGAGATTTACGAGGAGGTTGCCAGGGCTGGAGAATTTTGGCTGTGAGGAAAGATTGGATAGGCTGGGGTTGTTTTCTATGGAATCGAGGAGGCTGAGGGGTGATTTAATTGAGGTGTACAAAATTATGAAGGGCCGAGATAGAGTGGATGGGAAGGACCTATTTACCTTAGCAGGAAGGTCAATAACCAGGGGGCATAGATTTAAAGTGATTGGTGGAAAGATTAGAGGGGAGCCGAGGAGAATTTGTTTTCACCCAGAGGATGATGGGGTTCTGGAACTCACTGCCTGAAGGGATGGGAGAGGCAGAATCCCTCATTACATTTCAAAAATACTTGGATATGCACCTGAAGTGGTGGAACCTGCAAGGCTGCAGACCGTGTGCTGGAAAGTGGGATTGGGCTGGGTGGCTCATTTTCGGCCGGCGCGGACGCGATGGGACGAATGGCCTCCTTCTGTGCCGTAAATTTGCTATGATTCGACAAAATTGTCAATTGTTTTTTGAAGAGCAAACGCCCTGACCGGGAATCGAACGCATGCCGCAGCGCTGAAAGCGCTGAATCCTAACCACGTGGGAAGGCACAGGAAGCGCTAAAACATATCTGGGAGCGTTTGTATTAGGTCCAAATAATATTTCTGGTTTAGTGACTCTGTTCGTTGCAAATATATTTACATGAATCTGTATTCTGCATTTATCTATTGGGGTGTATATATTGTAAAGCTACTTCTGGCGCTGATAAGAATCTGTATAATTCCGCAATTAATGCTTTACTTGCGTTTTCACAATAACAAGTCTGTCTCACTGGTTCCCCAGCGTCAGGGACGGAAGTGTCTGATGCCCTCTTTTATTTATTGTTACAAACAGAAGACAAACACTCGTATTCGTTCAAAATCAACCTGCAGTTGGACACACACACACAGATGAACACAGCCAATGATATGGACGTTGTGTTGGGATTGCTGTGCATGGACACCCAGGAGCGAGCTTACAGACAAGAGTGGCTGCGTTTTTCAAGCCAGACTAGCTCAGTCGGGAGAGCATGAGACTCTTCCTTTTAGCGTCGTGGGGTCGATCCCCACGTTGGACACATTCTCTTTCAAACTTTTTATGTTGCTTTCAGGGACTAATCCCAGCTCTGACTCCCCCCTCCCCCGCCCCCCTCGACCTCCCGTGCAGTGTCACCGCACACATTTTGGCCGCTCCCGGGCAGATTTCTCTCTGTCTCACCCGGGACTGCTGAGTCTGCTGTACCCTGATCACCATCTCACCCAGTTCGGAAATTTAAACCTGAACAGGTGCCTCACAAAGGGCAAGAGAAGTTGGGAAGGCTGCAACCTCTGACAAAATCTCATTCCCATTCGAGGTTTGTGTATGTGAACCCCGAACACTTTCTGCACCTTTTAAAAGTTATGACATTCACTGTACAGAACGCGACACCAAGAGACTCGTCTCTGACATTCAGTGATGCGTCGGGCCGTTTTCACACGTGAAATAGCGATTGTGATATTGTGATAGACTACCTCACCAGTGGAAAGGGTTTGTCTATCTACCATTCAAAATCCTAAAAAGCCTTCGATATTCCAGGGAATACAAGTGTGTAACCGCTGCTCATAATTTAACCCTTCGAGCCCTGCTAACATTCTGGTAAATCTGAGCTGCGGTCCTTCCAAGGCCAAAAAACCCTTTTAGAGTAAAAGGGAATAAAACTTGAAATGAGCGTCACTGAGGATCAGTTTTCTCTCACTCAAAGTTATCTGTTTAGTGAAGTAAAAGATGCAGCTTTTCTAGAATAAGGGAGCAGCCACTGTCGCCCTTTTTGGCAGGAGAAAAAACTCCTTTCTGGATGTTTATGGAGAGCAAGTTTCAACATGATGTTTACGCTCGGGAACCTTTAACGTGTAAAGCAAACGCGATAACCGCTACACTACGGAACCCGCTGCTATCTCATTAAAAACAATGGGGAACTGGCTTAGTCTCCTGTCTCTGTTCTGATTTGGAACGTGTTGCTTCTCCGTCCAGCAACACTTAATATGTTGCAACACAGAAGGAGATCATTCGGACCATCGTGCCTGTGCTAGCTCCTTGAAAGAGGTAGCCAAGATGTCTCACCACCCATAAGCTCTTTCCTCATAAGCCCTGCATTTTTTTTCCTTTTAAAGTATTTATCCAATCCCCATTTGACAGTTACTATTGAATCTGCTTCACCCGACCTTTCAGGCGGCGCATTCCAGATCATAACAACTCGCTGCATAAATTATGTTCCCTCATGTTGCCTCTGGCTCTTTTGCCAATTACCTTAAATCTGTGTCCTCTGGTTACCGACCCTTCTGCCACTGAAAACAGTTTCTCCTTATTTGCTCTGTCAAAACCTTTCATAATTTTGAACACCTCTATCAAATAATCTCCTCTTAACCTTCTCTGCTCCAAGGGGATAATCCCAGCTTCTCCATTCTCGCCACATAACTGAAGTCCCTCATTCCTGATACTATTCCAGCAAATCTCCTTTGCATCCTCTCCAAGGCCTTGACCTCTTTCCTAAAGTGCGGTGCCCAGAAGTGAACACAATAATCCAGCTGCAGCCGAACCAGTGTTTTATAAACGTTTAGGATAACTTTGTTACTTTTGTACTCTATGCCTTGATAAATAAAGTCCATTTTACCCGGCTGTCTATGTCTTCCTGAAATCTGATGCGATCCACCACATTGTTTACTACATTCCCGAGTTTCGTGTCATCTTCAAACTTTGAAATTATACCCTGTATACCCAAGTCCAGCTCATTAATGTATGTATCAAAAATGAAAACATTTTGCTGTGTGACCTGTGCGATTTTAAGCCTAGTTTATAGAACATCTTCTCATAATTTAACGCATTGCACCCTGGTAACAATCTGGTGAATCTGTGCTGCACTCCTTCCAAGGCCAATATATCCTTTCAGATTCAAAGGGTATAAACTTGAAATAAGCCTCAATGTGGATCAGTTTTCGCTCACTCAAAGTTATCTGTTGAATGAAATAAAATAAATCGTTTTTAAAGAATAAAGAAGCAGCCATTATCGCCCCTTTTGACAAGCCTATTTTGTGGCACTTTATTAAACGCCTTTTGAAAGACCATATACACAACATCAACCACATTGCCCTCATCAGCCCTCTCTGTTAACTCATCACAAAACTCAATCACGATTTGCCTTTAACAAATCCACAGTGGCTTTCTATTATCAATCCACACTTGTCCAAATGACTGTTAATTTTGTCCCAGATTATCATTTCTAAAAGCTTCCCATCACCTTGGTTAAACTGACTGGCCTCTAGCTGCTGGGTTTATCCTTACACACTTTTTTGAACGAGGGTGGAACATCTTCAATTCTCCAGTTCTCTGGCACCAAAACCTATATCAAAGGAGGATTGAAAGATTATGGCCAGGACCTCTGCAATTTAAACCCTTACTTCCCTCAGCAACCTAGCATGCATCCCATTCGGACCAGGTGACTTATCTACTTTAAGTACAGCCAGCCTTTCTAGTATCTCCTCTTTATCAATTTTCACCTCATCCAGTATCTCAACTACCTCTCCTTTTACTGTGATTTAGGCAGCACTTTCTTCCTCCGTAAAGACAGATGCAAAATACTCATTTAGTACCTCAGCCAAAATACTCATTTAGTACCTATGCCTTCATGCGTAGATCTCCTTTTTGGCCCCTGATCGGTCTCACCCGTCCGCTTACTACCCGTTTACTATGGATATACCTATGGAAGACTTTTAATGACTTGATGAAGGGATCGAGTGTGATATATCCAAGTTTGCTGATGATTCAAAGCTAGATGGGAAAGTAAGCTGTGAGGAGGACACAAAGAGTCTGCAAAGTGATATAGACTGATTAATGTGTGGGCGCGAAGGTGGCAGATGCAGTATAATGTCGGGAAATATGAGGTTATTCACTTTGGTAGGAAGAACAGAAAAACAGAATATTTTTGAAATGGTGAGAAACTATTAAATGTTGATGAACAGAGAACTTGGGTGTCCTGGACACCTGAACTCCAGGTTGTGCTAACCTAGTATAAGCATCTAAAACCTAATGACAGAGAAAGGCTAAATAAACGCTAAGACATGAAACAATCCTTGGTGGTTTCTGAGAGTCAGCAAAGTGGGATGGTTTACGACCATGAGTTAAGATCAGTGGTGCTTACGTACAGAACAATGCAGCCGAATCGTATAAAGATAGGGCATGGTCCCTTCTCAAATGTTCGAGCTCTCAATAGGGGACAGTCAGAAGTCGATTGCCACAGGCAGTCCGCAAAGGTCAGGTCTGATATACCTGGATTCGCAGACAGTTCAGGTTGTGTTGATTGCTTGTCATTAATGTAATCTGTAGACAGTTGTAGTATAATAATACTATTGAATGTAAAGTTGAAGACAGCTGTAGTGCAACTCTGTTGTAAGTCAATCTATTAAACTTGCTATTTTGTAACCACTCGGACTAAAATCAAGCGGAAGTTACTTATTGTTGATGGATTAACAACCCATAGTTGCGACAGTGACGGGAGAAATCCGCTAACATTCACTTTATATATAAACATCACACCCATAGTTTAAATTTTCACTCGTTCTTTTTTGCAGTTCTAACCAAAGTCCAAACATCGAAAGTCCACGTGTCTTACAGAAGTTTCCCGTCCTGTGATGTATTTTGAGCAGTTTCCTACAAGGATAAACATCACACCCATGGTTTATATTTTCACACGTTCTTTTTTGCAGTTCTAATCGAAGTAGAAACACCGAAAGTCCACGTGTTTTTCAGAAGTTTCCCCTCCTGTTATGTATCTTGAGCAGTTTCCCACATCTTTTTCCTGTGATCTGATAATTCTGGGTGCAGGATGAATGTAATTGAATTTGCTGCAGTCCGCTGACAGCAGGCGATGCAAGCGAGCGCCATGCTGCCGCTGACAGGTGAAGGCTCCTTCTGATGCTGCCTGACATCCGGTGGGAGTGGGCGGGGATTTGAAAGCCAACACATTCCACGAATATCGGAGAAATAAAGTGGTGCTGGATAAACATTGATATAAACAAACAACCATTATAGCACCCACACCTCGTAGCACAACGGTAGCGCGTCTCACTCCGGATCAAACAGTTGTGTGTTTAAATCACGTCGGGATCACAGTTTTTTCCCTTTGAGCTGGTTTGTATAATTCCGCAATTAATTTTTTCTTTACGTCTTCACAATTAACAGAACCCTGCTCGAAACTCTGCCTCTGGTTCCCCATTATCAGGGAGGGAAACACCTGATGCCCTCATTTATTTAATGTAACAAACAGAAGACAAACACACGTCTTCGTTCAAAAACCACCCTGCAGGTGGACACATAGTGAGATAAACACAGGGCAGAGATGCAGACAATATCCGGAAACATCGAGAAACAGACAAGAGAAATAGATTGAGCGCTTTGTTAACAGAAAATTGTCTGAACCTCCACGGTCAATAAAAAGGCTTTTGTTGGTCGGTTTCCATTGCACCTTAGAATTCAGGAGAACTTGGCACATGATTGGTTAGGTTCCCTTGTCCCCCACCAGCGGAAAAGGTACGTCGATCCCACCCGACTAACTCCTTTCAAAAGCCACTCTGTCCAAAGCTGACACGTCCTTCCAGATTAAACGGGAATAAAACTTGAAATGAGCGATACTGTGGATCAGTTTTCTCTCACTCAATGTGATCTGTTTAATGAAGTAAAAGATGCAACTCACAAAGAAGAAGGGAATAGCCACTGTCTCCCTTTTTGGCAGGAGAAGAAAATCGTTCTGGATGTTTATGGAGACCAAGTTCCGACATAATGTTACTACTCTGTATCGAATCGGGAACTTTCCACATTTAAAGCAAACGTGATAACAGCTACACTACAGAAACCAATTGCATTTTAGGAAACACAATGGGCAACTGAATGGTGTCCTCTCTCTGCTCGTACTTGGAATGTGTTGTTTCAAGTTTAGCAAGAGATACAGACAGTGGCTGGTTCCCCCTTTTCTTTAAAAACTCTCAGGGTAGTGGGTTTGAGCCCCACGTTGGGCGAGTACCGTTATAAACTTTTATGTTGCTTCCACCGGTGACCTCGAGCTCTGACACTTCCCCCAACCCCCCTCCGTGTCACCGCGCACGATGGGGCCGCGCCCGGGCTGAATCTCTCCAATTAGCTTTCCGCCCCTGTCGCAGCATGAAATGTTCCTTATCAAAGTCACAAATGATACCGTATGTGACTACCACCATGATAAACTATCCCTCCTCATCCTTCTCAAATACAATATCTCACCGTGCTGTTATGCTGTTAGACTAGTTTCCTCTCTCTGCTCTTATTTGGAATGTGTTGCTTTTCCGACTGACAACACTTAGTATCATCGTATTATGTTAGTCCACAAGAGGAGATCATTCGGCCCATCGTGCCTGTGCCGGGTCAAACACACATATTCGTTCAAAATTCGTTCAGAGATAGATGGAGTGCTTTGTTATCAGAAAATTGCCTGAACCCCCACAGTCGAGAGCTTTCCTCCTCGCTATCAACCACACGGCCTATTTTTGTGTCACCCGCAAATTTCTTAACCATGCCCCCTACGTTTAAGTCCAAATTGTTAATGTATACCACAAAAAGCAAAGGACCTAGTACCGAGCCCTGCGGCACCCGACTGGAAACAACCTTCAAGCCGCAAAAACACCCATTGACCATTACCCTTTGCTTCCTGCCACTGAACCAATTTTGAATCCAACAAGTCACATTCCCTTGGATCCCATGGGCCTTTACTTTTTCGACCAATCTGCCATGTGGGAATTTTTCAAAAGCCTTGCTAAAATCCATGTAGACTACATCAATTGCGCTACCCTCATCGATCCTCCTTGTCACCTCTTCGAAAAATTCAATCAGGTTAGTGAGACACGAACTCCCCTTAACAAATCCATGCTGACTGTCCTTGATTCGTCCGTGCCTTTCGAAGTGACAGTTTATCCTGTCCCTCAGAATTGGTTCCAATAATTGAAATGGAGTCTATCTCCTGCTTGCTGCAATAACAGATAAGGCGGCAACGTATATGCATGCCCGGCTAGCTCAGTCGGTAAAGCATGAGACTCTTAATCTCAGGGTCGTGGGTTCGAGCCCCACTTTGAACGAGTACCTTTTTAAACTTTCATGCTGCTGTCACTGGCGAACAGTGCAGAAATTATGCAGAATCAAGTGCAATGTCGGTAGTCAAGATGGCCGAGCGGTCTAAGGCGCTGCGTTCAGGTCGCAGTCTCTTCCAGAGGCGTGGGTTCGAATCCCACTTCTGACAGTTCTTACTTTTACTGAGACGTGGAAATATTTTATTTGTGGATTGGGCTGCAGCTGATTTTTCTGCCAAGTTGATTTGCTCCTCCCACAAAAGCAACTGGCTTTGTCATGCACATGTGACTTGAGAAGTTTCGAACGGTGAAATGTTTGACATATTAATGACCTGGACAAAGAAATAGAACAGCAGTGGGAAACATTTAAAACGATGATCAATAGAGTCCAGAAGAAATATATCCCACTAAAAAGCAAGAAGAAACTAGCCAGAAATGACACACCAGGGATGAATAAAGAAATAAGGGCAAAATTGAAAGTAAAGAAAAAGGCACACACTGGACAATAAAGGAGAGAGGGGAATGTGAAAAGACTGGGAAAGAAGTCTAAAGAACTATTAGAAAGGCAAAAAGGAATATAAAAAAAAGCAAAGTATTCCAGAGACATCAACAGCAAAAGAAAGTTTCGGATCGGAATAGGGCCACTAAGGGATACACACGACAAACTCACAGGCAATGACAGCGAAATGGCAGAAATAATAAATAATCACTTTGCTTCAGCATTTACCAGGGAGACTGGTATTGTGGGCATGACAGTAGAAGAAGAGATCATAAAATGTGTAAAGTCATTTAAGATCGAAAGGGGGGGAGATAATTGATAAACTAATTTAACTTAGAGAGGAAATTTCCTGTTAGGAGCCGAACCAGAGTTTCAAACCGCTCAGCCACGCTAATTTCCGTATAACTGTTCAGGAGCTCATTTCACAGGGACACGATTACTGCGCTCCATTTAGGGAGGTTCAGTGAAAGGCGGAAATTGATCTATTAATAGAATCATAGAATAAGACAGCGCCATTCGGCCCGTCGTGCCTGTGCCAGCTCTCTGAAAGAGCTGTCCAGTTAGTCCCACTCGCCTGCTGTTTCTCCATTGCCCTGAAAATGTTTCCATCCAAGCGTTTATCCAATTCCCTTTTGAAAACTGTGAGTTAAGAGAAACAATATTGAAAGGGGTGCTGGGGCCTCTGCAGCGTCGATGTAGAGTGTGTGATGATTGAAGTTATCAAGATGGTTGCTTTACACGTGGTATGTTGTGCAATCATCCTGAAATATCTTCAATATCCAATACAAATTGAATTGCAAACCTGATGGACAAACACTGGAAAACAAGTCACGAGTGAACGCAAATCATCTGGGACCCGTTTTCAGCCTCACGGTACTTTAAGTAAAGTGAAATGACTTTGCATTGAAAAGATTTGGAAATTGCATCTGTGCCTTTATCTGTTCCATTTCTTAAAGTTGCTGGCGTCTGATGATGTACACGCCTCTGCTCCCTCTATTGAACAAGAAAGAAGGTGTTTGACGTTGACGGGACCTGTTGGTTATGAGCTCATCCTTTACATTGAGTGGGTTCGCGTCTTTTAAACGGCGTCAGCTTTAGCCCAGCGGTGAACTTCGCAGCAAACAAGTTCATCACCGTCTCACCGCGGGCACTGACTGACATGTTGATTGTTATTTCTTTCAGACCTAAATAAATAGTAACCGTGATTTCAAATTTCCACTAAGTGATTTTTAGGTAGTCGCCTTTAAATGAATCAAATGCGACTACTAATTTATAATAGCCCGGCCATTTCACCAGCCGTATTGAAAACATAACATTTCTCTGCTTTTCGCGTCTTTTTTCGAAAGGCAAAAAATATATTTCCCGTGATCTCTGAAGGATGGACAAGTACATTTCAGAAAGCTGAAGCAAGTTCACCGAGCTTAAATCGTCTGACCACGTTAAAGGCGATATATATATATATATATATGTATATATGCAAGTAATTGCTGTCTGTTTCTGTTGTCTCTTTTCTGTGTGTGTCCATCTGCAGGTCGATTTTGAATCAATACTAGTTTTCTTGTCAGTTTGTTGCATGAAATAAATGAGGGTATCAGGCGCTCCCCTCCCTGTCACTGGGTAGGTACTGAGTCAGGGTTTAGACCAAACATCTGTTTTTTTTGTGAAAAGGCAATTATAACCTTTATTCGGGAATTATCCAGTCTCAAGTGAGCGGTGAAAGATACAGTGACCCCGATGTGATGTGAACACGCAGCCTTTTGATCTGGAGTCAGACCTTTGCGCCACGCACTCTGAAGACAGGATCCTGGATGTTATTATAGAAATGAATGTTTCTCAAACACCGTTTCATTTATTGGTTGAATGGATGGGGCTGATCAAATCTCCGCCAGATCCCACCGGGTGTGAGACAGTATTGGAAGCAGCCTTCACCCCCAATATCACGCTGGCTTTCATCGCCTGCTCCCAGCGGACTGCAATAACAGGGTTGTGAGATATGGACTTTGTTCACATTTAATCAGCAGTGTGAATCGTAAAATATTTACTCATTTTTAATGGGGACAAGGTTTCAAAATGTTTCTGCCTGGTTTCGAACCAGGGACTTTTCGCGTGTGAGGCGAACGTGATAACCACTACACTACAGAAACCTGTTGTTGCAGTCGCCGTGTTAGGGACATAACCCCTCAGCCAAACTAATTTCCGCATTGCTGTCGCGGAGCTGATTTCACAGAGATACATTTACTGCGCTGTATTTCGGAAGGCTGCAGAGAAGGATCGGTGGCGATGGTCAGGCAGGGAATCCCAGAGCATCGCGCCCACACAAACATTTCACTGGTTTTTGTTCATGTGCCTGATATCCGACCGCAGTGTAAATTATGGCGAATCAGGCATGCTCAGATGACATTGTTCACAGAGTGTTTTCTTGCAGCCAAATCACACATTTGAAAACTTGAAAAGAGATGAAGAGATCGGAGCCATTTAAAGTGCTCCCAGTCACTGCAGATCAGGAATTAATACCTGGCACCGGCTTCAGGGCTATCAGAATGAAGCAATGAATCCGAAAGTGTGGAAAAAAGGTGCAATTTTCGTCCACTGGGTGGGCTCGAATCACCAACTTTTCGATTAACAGACGAACGCGCTAACCGATTGCGCCACAGACCATCCGGTGTTTTGTTTTGCAAGATACACTAAGGCAGCGTGTCACCTAGCCAAAGTTCCATGTTGCAGCCACAGAAATGCAATTGTCCATTGTCAGTGTTCCTTCTCCAGAAATAAAGGATGGGACATTGTTTGTGGAAACATGGAAACGGTCTGGTCTCGCTCACAGCATCGATATCACCGACAACCAGCTCTCCTGCAACCGGCGCGCCCACCGGTGCTTTGTCTGTTATTGAGTAGCACTGTGGGAGAACCTTCACCACATGGACTGCAGCGGTTCAAGAAGGCGGCTCACCACCACCTTCTCAAGGGCAATTCTGGATGGGCAATAAATGCTGGCCTCGCCAGCGACACCCACATCCCATGAACGAATAAAGAAAAATCATTCGGAGCGTCTGGATGCTGATGTCAGGTTTTGATCCCTGATCTGCAGTAACTGGGAGCGCTTTAAATGGCTCCGACCTCTAAATTTCACCCACAACATCAGAGTAACTGTTCCAGGGGGACATGCCGACTCAGCTACGTCTTGGCCGCCTGTCTGGTCAGTCCTTTCTTCGCCTCCAATTCCGTTTCCCAAAGCATATCTGCAGATTCACAAAGCTGTTTGTCATTTCGGTTCCTTTCGATTTGTCCAGCTCCCGATGGCAATAATTTGCAAACCTGGTTGCAACCCTCCGCCTTGCATCGTGTCCAGGGATGGGTTATGTGGAGAGACTGGAGAAGCTGGGGTTGTTCTCCTTGGAGGAAAAAAAGGTTAAGGGGAGATTTAATAGAGGTGTTAAAATTTATGAGGGGATTTTGATAGAATGGATGTGGAGAAGCTGTTTCCATTGGCAGGAGGGTCGATAACCAGAGGAGACAACCTGCATTCATATAGCGCCTTTAACGTCGTAAAACGTCACAAGGTGCTTCACAGGAGCGTTTTTAAACAAAACTTGACACTAAGCCACAGATGGAGATATTGGGACAGGTGACCAAAAGCATAGTCGAAGAGGTAGGTTTTAAGGTATGTGTTGAAGGAGAGAGAGGCGGAGAGGTTTAAGGATGGAATTCCAGAGCTTAGGGCCGAGGCAGCCGAAGGCACAGCCGCTAATGGTGGAGCGATAAAAATCGGGGATGCGCAAGAGGCCAGAATTGGAGGAGCACAGAGATTTTTTTAATTCGTTCATGGGATGTGGGCGTCGCTGGTAAGGCCAGCATTTATTGCCCATCCCTAATTGCCCTTGAGAAGGTGGTGGTGAGCCGCCTTCTTGAACTGCTGCAGTCCGTGTGGTGACGGTTCTCCCACAGTGCTGTTAAGTAGGGAGTTCCAGGATTTTGACCCAGCGACGATGAAGGAACGGCCGATATATTTCGAAGTCTGGATGGTGTGTGACTTGGAGGGGAACGTGCAGGTGGTGTTGTTCCCATGTGTCTGCTGCCCTTGTCCTTCTAGGTGGTAGAGGTCGCGGGTTTGGGAGGTGCTGTCGAAGAAGCCTTGGCGAGTTGCTGCAGCTGCAGTGCATCCTGTGGATGGTACACACTGCAGCCACAGTGCGCCAGTGGTGAAGGGAATGAATGTTTAGGGTGGTGGATGGGGTGCCAATCAAGCGGGCTGCTTTGTCTTGGATGGTGTCGAGCTTCTTGAGTGTTGTTGGAGCTGCACTCATCCACTCCTGACTTGTGCCTTGTGAATGGTGGAAAGGCTTTGGGGAGTCAGGAGCTGAGTCACTCGCCGCTGAATACCCATGCTCTGACCTGCCCTTGTCGCCACATGATCTGGGAGGGTTGTAGGTTACAGAGGTTGGGTGGGGCGAGGGCCATGGTGGGATTTGAAAGCAAGGATGAGAATTTTAAAATCGATGCGTTCCCGGACAGGAGGTTTGACTGGAACGTCACACCGTCCCATCCCGTGTTTACTTCCACAAACTTACATTGGGACAGGGCTAGGGCGGATTTTTCTGTGTCTCACCTGGGGCCGCTGAGTCTCCTGCAGTCCCCCCGATCACCAACTCACCCAGTGTGTACATTTAAACCGGAAAAAGTGCCTTGCAAAGGGCAAGAGATGAAGGCAAGGCTGGAAACTCTGACAAAAAAAATGATTATCCACCAGCGAGGTTTGTGTACCTGAATCGCTAACTCTTCTTTCAAAGTTTTGACATTCATTGGACGACACGCGGTACCTACAGACTTGTCTCTTGCACTCACAGTGAAGAGGAGGGCCCTTTTCACTCGCACGCCAGCAACTGTGATATCAAGAAAAAGGTGGCGTAGAAATTCTCCATTTCAGCGAAAATGGAGCGCTGGGGTCCGCTCATGAGTGCAGCATAAAAGTTGAAACTCGCACCCACAATCCTGTGGTTAATGCCTCTACCGACTGAGCTCGCCAAGCCTGAGGAAACTGCTACTTCCTTGTCTGTCGGGCCCATCAATGTGTCAGAATCAAGCACCCGGGCGTTTAAGCAACAACCAACTGAACTAAGACGGTTCACTCACTTGTCCCAACACCTGCTGTGCCTTAACTTGCTCACCGCTACCAGTAGTTTATTTTGAAATGACGCTTCCCTCCCTGGCACCGCAGAACTAGTGACCAAAGTTCCGTTTATTGTTAAAAAGCATTAATTCCGAAATTATCCAGGCTCCTATGAATGGTAAGATAAATAGTAACTTCGACGTGATTTGGACACGCAGCTTTCTGATTTGGCGTTAGATGCGCTACAGTTGCGCCACGAGGTTAACTGAAGGCATAGATTATATATGTATATATACTTATTACTTACTTAAATATATATGATTGATGCAGTGTTCCCTTGTGGTTGGGAATAGTTCATTGCGCAAAAATAATTCCAGTCTGTGAGTCACTTATTGTTCTTTTCAATCACCATTAATACGTTCTGTTACACACTGAAGGGAATGCTAACTTGTTTGCGAACTGACAATTGAAACGTTAATGAATATTTGCGCTTTGCATTTCATGAACTTTTATCTCTTCCCATTTTACATACTGTATTTTAGGAGTCTGCTTAAAAATGTTTAGTGCTTATTATACAAGGAATCTGGTGCAGCCGCTGTTAAATTTAAAAAGGTTTGTATCCCCTTTCACACTTGAAGAAACTCGACCCTGGAGGTTTATGGGGAGCAAATCCCAACAAAATGCTTCCCTCCGAGATCAAATCGGGGACTTTCTGCATGTAACTGGTGAACATGATAACCGCTACACTACGGAAACGACAAACTTTTCGGTCTCAGGGCTGAAGGAAGTGTCTCAGGAAAACATGAACTGCTGACTCTCTTTACACTGACTCTTTTCACGAACATTTCATCGATCGAAACTACACAAGTAACAGGGAAAAAATGTCACAGTCATTAAACTCCCGAATTAGCCCCAAAATCTATCAATCTCAGTTTTGAAATTTTCAATTGATGCCCAGCCTCAACAGCTTTTTAGGGGAGAGAGTTCCAGATTTCCACTCCCCTTTGTGTGAAGAAGTGCTTCCTGACATCACCCCTGAACGGCCAAGCTCTAATTTTAAGGTTACGCCCCCTTGTTCTGGACTCTCCCCACCAGTGGAAATAGTCTCTATCTGTCCTGTCAAATCCTTTAATCATCTTAAACACCTCAATTAGATCACCCCTTAATATTCTATACTCAAGGGAATGCAAGTCTCGTCCATGCAACCTGTCCTCATAATTGCTGATCAAGGATAGCCACCAAAAAGGGTTTTCCGATGGCTGGCTCTTGAGTGCACTGGTCTTTATCAGTGGGCTCGTTGGTCAATGGGTATGATTTTCGCTTTGGCGATTGTTAGTCCAAATATGTGAGAGGTCCCGGATTTGATCGAATTTGCTTTGGATCTTCAAATTCCAAAGACAGAAAAGTACCCAAATCAGCCCACATGAGTGAAACAATACCTATGTTTCATACTATTACCTAACACAACTGCCCAACTTGGTTCTGATGAAAGGACATTGACCTGAAACCTTCACTCTGTTTCTCTCTCCACAGCTGTTGCCTGACCTGCTGAGGGTTTCCAGCATTTTCCATGTTATCAGAGTATCACTTCCCTCATCACCTAACTCCACTCCTCCACTAGATGTCGCCTTGTGGTGCAAACAGGCTCCTTCCGCACAGCCAGGTGTTCTGCTTTAGGCATTAATTATAACTATAACTTTTGAACTTGATAGTTAAAACATATGGTCTTGCCCATTGACCAGAAAGCAGAATGGTGTTTATCTCTCACCAGTACAGCCCTTTCCCGCTGCGTCAGCTTGGAACGATACGTAGCAATCATACAGATGTCACACCTCTCCTGCTTCCCTGTGAAGCTGGTAAGACGAATAGCACACAATGCTGTCTGACACACATACACACCAGCTCTGAATGATTTAAAGGCCTTGTTATGATTGTCAGAGAATTGTTTATATAAAAAGGATAATTAAACTTACGAGTATTATGATATCAGCTACAAACTAAGATTTTTTGGATTTCAGAATCTACCAGTCTCCATATTAAACATATGCATGCATATAAAATGAAGCAAATCTGTCTTATGATTGTAGTTTCATTCTCCCAACAGAGATTTATAGTTCCTTACTTAAGAGGCAAAAGCTAAACGTTAATATTACTTCAATGTAAAGACTAACTCTTTCCTTACAATACAGATACCCCAACCTAATATAACACCTCAAACTGATAGAGCTTCTCAAATTAAAACAGTATCTCAAACTAATACAGTACCACAAACGGATAGAGAATCTGAAACTAATATAATTCCTCAAGGTAATACATCATATCAAACTAATAAAGTACCTCAAACTAATACAGTACCTCAAACTAATACAACAGCTTAATCTAATACAGCACCTCAAACTGATACAGAACCTGAAACTAATATTTTTTTATTCGTTCATGGGCTGTGGGTGTCGCTGGCGAGGCCGGCATTTATTGCCCATCCCCAATTGCCCTTGAGAAGGTGGTGGTGAGATTCCTTCTTGAACCGCTGCAGTAAGTGTGGTGAAGGCTCTCCCACAGTGCAACTTGGTAACAAATAAAGCATCGGTGGGCGCGCCGGTTACAGCAAAAGCTGGTTGGCGGTGATATCGATGCTATGAACGAGACCAGACCGTTTCCCTGTTTCCACAAACAATGTCCCATCCTATATTTCTGGAAAAGTAACACTGATAGTGGTCAATTGCATTCTCTCTGACTGCAACATGAAACATTGGCCAGGTGATACGCTGCTTTAGTGTATCTTGCAAGGCAAGGAAGCGGACGGTCTTTGTGGTGCAATCGGTTCAAGCGTTTGGCTGATTGATCGTAAAAGTTGGAGGTTTGAGCCCACCCAAAGACGAATGTTGCGCCTTTTTTCCCACTTTACAATTCATTGCCTCATTCTGATCGCCCTGAAGCCGGTGCCATGTTTTAATTCCTGATCTGCAGTAACTGGGAGCACTTTAAATGGCTCCGATCTCTTAATCTCATTTCAAGTTTTCTAATGTGTGATTTGGCTGCAAGAAAACACTCTGTGAACAATGTCATCTGAGCATGCCTGATTCGCCATAATTTACACTGCCGTCGGATATCAGGCACATAAAAAAAAACAGTGAAATGTTTGTGTGGGCGCGATGCTCTGGGATTCCCTGCCTGACCATCGCCACCGATCCTTCTCTGCAGCCTTCCGAAATACAGCGCAGTAAATGTATCTCTGTGAAATCAGCTCCGCGACAGTAATACGGAAATTAGTTTGGCTGAGGGGTTATGTCCCTAACACGGAACTTCAATCATCACGTTTCTCTACTATAGTGGTAATTGCATTCGCCTAATACATAAAATGTCTCCGGTTCGAAACCGGGCGAAAGCATTTTGTAAACCTTGATCCAATTAAAAATGATTAAATATTTAACGATTCACATTGCTGAATAATGTGAACAAAGTCCATTTCTCCCAGCCCTGTTATTGCAGTCCGCTGAGAGCAGGCGATGAATGCCAGCGTGATATTGGGGGTGAAGGCTGCTTCCAATACTGTCTCACACCTGGTGAGACCTGGCGGAGATTTGACCAAGGTGGGATAAATGAAACGGTGTTTGAGAAGCATTCATATAGATAATAGCATCTCGGATCCTGTCTTCAGAGTGCGTGGCGCAAAGGTCTGACTCCAGATCAAAAGGCTGTGTGTTTGAGAATGTCTAACGAATGAGGACGTCTAAGTGGCAAAAGTATGAGAATGTATAAGTGGCAAAGTATAGAATGAGAATGTCTCAGTGGCAAAGTAGAAAAATAGTAATAGGACAAGCAAGGGTTAATTAGAAGCTGCCTAGGTTAGAACAATGGGCCCCTTCAAGGTTAATAGTGAGATGAGTAACTCGTTAGATGTTGGGGTCTGCTTATGCTCATCATTGACATGTTGCCATTCGGGAGTAGGGAGTTTGGTGTAGGTGTCTCTGTGCAGCTGGGTGATCAATAGAAATAATGAGCTTAGTGAAGCCAGAGACCATTCCAGGTTAGCTGATAAGGATGTGGGATGATTGGGGGAAAACATTCCAAGCTAGGAGATGAAGAGACATTCATCTATGTCTGTCACTGCGGCGTGATCAGCTGACTGTATTGTCCATGATTGGCCTGTAGTGAGGTAACCCCTCATGGCCAACCTTTGCCAGGCTTATGATTGGTAACAATGTTCCAACCCCGATTGAGCTGTATAAACGTATGTATTTTCTGTATGTTCTTTGTCTTGTTCTGCCAGCATAGGTGGGACTCTATCGGGAGTCCAGATCAATGCTGCAGACCAAGTTCCAAGTTCGACTCTAATAAAGTTATTGTTGAACCGCAACGGTGTGTTCGACTCCGAATTTGCTGAACCAGACTGAGGGAAAAGAATCGAGTTCATCATTTGGCGTAGTCGGCAGGATCTCAACGGTCGATCACCGAGAGTTCGCGGAGTAAGAGGCGGATTGTCTCGGACACGGATGAAGGAGCAGGCGCCCCCGGGGTGAGTAAAGCTTTCTTTTACCACTTCCCATTTCCTGAATCTGTTAAGTCTGACGACGAATCGTCCACTCGCTAGCACTCGTGTGGCGTCCTTACGAGATTCAGGTCAGTCTGGCGAATAGAGTCATAGAGTCATAGAGTTATACAGCACGGATAGAGGCCCTTCGGCCCATCGTGTCCGCGCCAGCCATCAGCCCTGTCTACTCTAATCCCATATTCCAGCATTTGGTCCGTAGCCTTGTATGCTATGGCATTTCAAGTGCTGATCCAAATGCTTCTTGAATGTTGTGAGGGTTCCTGCCTCCACAACCCTTTCAGACAGTGAGTTCCAGACTCCAACCACCCTCTGGGTGAAAAAGTTCTTTCTCAAATCCCCTCTAAACCTCCCGCCTTTTACCTTGAATCTATGCCCCCTTGTTATAGAACCCTCAACGAAGGGAAAGAGCTCGTTAGTATCCATCCTATCTGTGCCCCTCACCGAGATAGGTCAGTGATTCGACATCACTGAGTGTCAGCTTCGGCTGAGGGTCAGCTTCGGCTGAGGGTCAGCATAAGTGCTGAGGGTCAGCTTCGGCTGAGGGTCAGCAGAAGTGCTGAGGGTCAGCTTCGGCTGAGGGTCAGCATAAGTGCTGAGGGTCAGCTTCGGCTGAGGGTCAGCATACGTGCTGAGGGAGTAATTAAACTTAGGTCGGTGATCAAAATTATCACTGAAATTCAAGGTTCGAGTTCCTGGTAACTGGATATAAACAGGAATTTCGAATACGGTGCGTTAGTGATCAAAATATCACTAGGCTCGAGTTCCTGATAATTGGATATAAACAGGACCTTGGAACACGGTGGGTCAGTGATCAATATCACTAAGAGTTAGTGTTCGAGTCTCTGGTGATTGGGTATAAACCAGAACGTCGAATACTTGGGGAGTGGATATAAACAGGAGCTGATTGCTTGTGCTGACCGACTACAGAAGGAAGTGCCGATGTCACACGCTCAGCCTTAGACTGGTTGTTAAGATAGGAGATCCCCCACGCGAAGGTCAGGACCCTGAAGTGGGCGCAGACACCAAGGGCACTTCGGATTGTGACGCACAAGCGGTCAGGACCATAATTAAATCCAGGAAGCGACTGGGGGGCGATAATACGGTTGTGTTAACTAGTTGATTAAGCGTAAGGGAAACGAGAGATAAAATGGGTAATTGTCTGGATGTCACTGCAGAACCCGGCAGTGCCTTACAGATTTTGTGTGAAAAATATCCAGACAAGGCAAAACAATTTAGACAATTGTCAGGCGGGTTGAATAAAAGACTGGGAAATGTTCAATGGCCATTGGGAGGAACTAAAGACCTAGATACTGCCATAAAAGCAGAGGAAGTAATTTGGAAAAATAATGCAGCTAAACCAGCCAAAGGGTTAATTGCTTTATGGAGACAGTCCTGTCAAGAATTGAAAGAAGCTTCGGTATTAGCAAGTTGGCAAGATAACGCGTTGAAGTTCGGAATAACACTCACTGAGGGAGCAGTCTGTAGAGGTTCTAAAAGGAGAATGTAAAAATGAGAGACACTCTAAACAGAAGTCTGAAAAGACTTCGGGTGAGCCAAAAGGGCTTGATAAAAGTGGATTACGTAATGCAATGATTGGCCTTTGCTTGGCTGAGGAAGACGATGATGATTTGGATGAGTGGAATTGTTGGTCCCGTGTAGCTCCCCAGGGTCCTAGTGCTCCTCCTGTGTACGGGAATCTCTATCCTTCGGTGCCGACGGAACTGGCTGTTCAAACCCCTGCGATAAGACCTCAAATTGTCTCCCCGGTCTCCTCCCGTACCAGAAGTAAAACTACGGAATTATTGGCTCCAACATTTCAATTCTCAGCCAGCCCACTTAGTTTTAGAAAGCAGAGAGATCAGAGACTGGACAGTCAGGAACTTAGAGACACAGACAGTGGAGCAGCAGGAGACGACTTGACATTGCTAAACTCAGAACATCGTACTGAGACACTAGTTAGGTGTGAATCGACCCCTCATCAGTTACCGATGAAACAGGTGCTTAATCCCGCCTATGACCTGGCTAAATTCGGAGCACCCGGCAACCCCCAATTGATAAATGTGTACTGTCCCTGGAGACCTCACGAGATGATGGCCATTCTCGCCGGGATGCCGGATAGAAAGAAATCACCTACCCGGTTTGTAGACTTTCTTCGGACTACCATTTCCGTTTATAATGCAGAACCAAGAGACTTGTGGGCATTAGTGCAGCAAATTTTAACCCCTGCTGAACGCATTCGGTTTTTGGGTCACATACAGTATGCGAATTATACTGAATTGGCAAACGCTCAGGCACAGAATGGTGATCGCGAACAGTCTATACTCAACGCCTTGACCACCACCCTACAAAAACCAATTGACCTAAATAAGATCTTAGACACCAGGCCTAAAAAGGGCGAGGGAGCAGACGAATATTTGGAAAGATTCTCTGAAATATACCAGAATCAGTCAGGAGATGTAGCATACCGTGAGGGAAGAAACTCACCACTGTACTGCGCTACACTACTGAACTGCCTGCCGACTCAGGTTGCTCAAGCAATTAAGACTAATAATATGAACTGGTCAGAGAATACTCCCAATCAGATGGATAGGGCAGTGAAATACTACTGGACGGAAAATAAGCACCACGAAGGTCAAGCCCAGGTTAGAGTCAAAACTGAGTATGTGGTAAAAAAGGAAGAGCCGAAACACACCCCAGACAGAACAGGATATCAGATGGAGCCTCAGTATTGTGTCCCAGGATGGTTTGACGAAGAAGGGAATGGGTACATTACACACCCTAACGGACCAACCGCTCCTAATTACGGCCCACCCTATGTTCCCCCGAGACGTGATTTTGAAGTAAGAGGAGGAGGGGGGAGAAAAACAGGGTCAGATGCCTGTTTTAATTGTGGTCAGCCAGGCCACTGGAGCAAGCAATGTCCCTCCCGTGGACAAGGAAATGGTGGCCATATGCAAGGGCAGCGAAGAGGAGGTTGGCAAGGGAATCGAGGACGAGGAAGATATACGGACTTTTCCCAAAACAATTCGTTCCCCCAGTATTCACTAGCTAACCTTGTGGTAAACGGGATCCAGTCAGAGCAGGAGCCCGTTCTGTCACTGATGATTAAAGGAAACCCACATACATTCTTAGTAGACACCGGAGCAACTATGTCATCTGTCCGATCGGAGCTCAATCTCCCTGAGTCCGGGGAAAAACAGAGTCTGTCTGGTTTTCAGGGACAAGTGAGCCAATACTCGATATCTGAACCAGTGGAAGTACAATTTGGAAATGAGTCAGTAAAACACCAATTTGTAATTACAAGTGGATTAGACTGCAACCTCATGGCTAGAGACTTGCTATGTGCATTCCACCTGAGCATTGAGTGCGGGGACGTGGGACTGACTGTGAAACCATGGGCCCCTAAAATGCAGTGTTATGTTTCCATCACCCCACAATGGTGGTCTCTAGACTTCAAAGATGAGAGTTCCCTTCATGTAACCTTGGCTTACGATATGAGTGGGAAAAATAAGGAATTGGAGGACTTTTACCGAAGCTGTGTAGGAACGGAATGGGAAGTTATCCGTCGGGCTATGGTTACAGGTCCAGAAGGGAGAGCAGAGTATGTTGAGATCCCCTCAGAGTTATGGAAGGAAGCACCTACTACAGGTTACATCACTCGGGGTGCTGCGAAGACAATGGGATGGGATCCAGGATACTTTGAAATAAAGGGAGCTCCACATATCACCCGGGAGGTGAATTACCCGTATCATGCGAAAGATTTAGGACCCATGGTAAAACAGACAGTCTAACAAGCTGATCCAAATAACCGACAGAAACAGACCCTGTCATGCGGCCGGACTATTCTGTTTTACCAGACACCAAGGGTTAACAGGGCACAATTGCGCCACCATGTGGGCAATGAAAAACCAGAATATGTTAATCCGCAAGTGTGGGCAGAGGATCCCACACAGGTAGGATGCGTTAAAATGACTCCTATTCATATTGCCCTGCAGGAAGATGTTGCACTACCCTCTATTCGACAATATCCACCAAAGCAACAGGCGATACCAAGCATTGACAAACTGATCGCTGGGTTGTTAACGCAAGGGATTTTGATCAAATTTCAGTCCCCGTGTAACACGCCCATACTGGCAGTTCCGAAGCCAGGCAAGCCAAACCAGTACAGATTAGTACAGGATTTGCGATCAATCAATGCCATTGTACAGCCGCTGCATGCTCTAGTGCCCAATCCAGCTCACATTCTGGCTCAAGTTCCTGCAACAGCCAAAGTCTTTGCAGTAGTCGATCTCCAACACGCCTTTTTCGCTTTGCCGCTGGACCCATCAAGTCAGTACCTTTTTGCCTTCACTTACAAGGGACAGCAATATATGTGGACCCGACTGCCACAAGGCTTCGTTAATTCACCAACGTTATTTTCTAGATGCTTACAGGAGCAATTACAGACATTGACTTTAAAACAAGGGTCTGCTCTCGTCCAGTATGTGGATGATTTGTTGATAGCCAGCCCTGATGAGCAGAGTAACCGAAAAGACACTGCCCAACTGCTAAATCACTTATCCTCACTAGGATACATAGTATCCCAATCGAAAGTACTGTTGGGCCAACAGAGGGTTAAGTTTCTTGGAGTCATGCTCTCAGCAACTGAGCGGAGCTTAGAAAGAAGCAGGATTGAACCAATCTGTCAATTCCCTGTACCTCACACTGCAAAGGAGGTTCGGCAGTGGATGGGAATGGTAAACTATTGCAGACAGTCGATCCCCAACATTGCTTTGGACACTAAATTATTAACTCCGTATACCAGCTTAGAGGGCAAATTTCAACTAGATTCTGACGCCTTAGGGGCATTTAAGAGATTAAATGAAGCTTTGTCACAAGCACCCGCATTGGGGAGACCGCTGTATGACAGACCATTTCAGTTGTACTGTACTATCCTCACTGATTGCTCGATTGCTGTTTTAACTCAAAAACATGGAGACAAGCATAGACCGGTAGCGTACTACTCTTCGAAGTTAGACCCGGTAGCACTGGGACATCCAGTTTGTACTCAGATTTTAACGGCCATTTACAATAGCCTGCTGTCGGCTGCTAATCTGACTTTACAACAGGACATCACTGTATACAGTTCACACTCGGTAACTGCATTATTAGGCCAGCTGCAGACTCAACATCTTACCATGGCTCGACAGAATAAGTATGAGATATATCTGCTGAATAATCCTAAGCTGCGATTTAAACATTGTACCACCATCAACCCAGCATGTTTTCTCACAGAGCCACCCCTTGAACAGACTGATCCAGGACACGATTGTTTATCTTTGATTAAGGAAGACACTTCTGTCAGAGACGATCTGTCTGATATCCCAATAAAAGATCCGGACATAACTATGTATGTAGATGGGAGTGCCTCTATTGGTTCCTTTGGGGAGAAACTTTCAGGTTATGCAATAGTGGACCAGGACGGTAAAACTGTCGAATCTGCTGCTTTTGAATTTCCATATTCTGCCCGACAAGCGGAACTGTTTGCACTGATAAGAGCTTGTGTCCTCGGAAAAGACCAAAGGGTCAATGTGTATACAGATTCCAGATACGCTTTCGGGGTAATTCACGATTTTGGACAGTTATGGAAAAACAGAGGGTTTCTGACTTCTGCAGGTACGCAGATTTCCCATCAGAAGTTAGTCTCAGATTTGTTACAAGCCCTTATGCTACCAAGACAGATCTCAGTTATAAAATGCTCCGCCCGCACGACAGGACAGACCCCAGTAGATATAGGGAATAGATATGCTGATCAGGAAGCTAAGGAAGCGTCCCAGACACAGAGGGTGGTTGTCCCTAGAATGATGAGTCAGACTAAAAGCTCAAACAAAAGCAAGTCTCCCTCTGAAAAGCCAATGCCAACCATCCAAGACGTCATTAAATTACAGGAGGACGCTCCTGACTGTGATAAGCCATTGTGGGAACAACTTGGTTGTACTTATGACTGTGTATCTAAATTATGGGTACCCCTGTGGGGCAGACCTGTATGTCAGATGAATTAGCAGTATGGGTTATTGAATGTGTACACTTTGCAACTCATTGTGGTGCCAAAGCTGTTAGTGGTACGCTGCTGGCCACTTGGTGGCATCCTATGTTGCAAGCCCTAGCCCAGAGTATTAGCAGTCGCTGTCTCATTTGTCAACAATACAACCCTGGGAAGGGAGTGCCTTGCGAATGGGGAACGACCCCTTTGCCGGAAGGTCCCTTTGAGACCCTCCAGATGGACTTCATTGAGTTGCAAAGATGTCAGGGTTATAAATATGTCCTAGTTATTGTTGATGTATTTAGTAAATGGATAGAGGCCTATCCGACAACAGATAACAAAGCCTCCACTGTTGTAAAAGTTCTGATGAAAGAGATCATCCCGAGATACGGAATCCCAAATCAATTGAGTTCAGATAACGGCCCTCATTTTGTGGGTCAGGTGAACAAGGAATTCTGCACCCAAATGGGCATTAAACAACAGTTACACTGTGCCTACAGGCCACAGGCCGCTGGGTTGGTCGAACGAGCTAATCAGACTTTGAAATATAAACTGGCTAAACTGCAGGCAGAGACTGGTACTACTTGGCTTAAACTTCTTCCTATCGCCTTATTTCAGATACGTACTACTCCGGCTGGGGTAGCACGGTTAAGTCCTGCTGAAATTATATGCGGGAGACCCCTCAAGACCCCGTGGAATCAAAATGTTCCGAAAACTGTCCACTTTCACCACATGACGACAGAAATGACTAATTATATTTTGTCATTAACTAAGGCATTGAGAAGCCTCCACTCTCGGGTACGAGCTGCCTACGTCGAACTTCCTCCTATAGCCAGTCCATCTAAAATTGAACCGGGAACGTACGTGTTAATCAGGAATTGGACAAGGAAA
The DNA here is from genome assembly GCF_035084215.1 of Heptranchias perlo. Lineage (NCBI taxonomy): Eukaryota > Metazoa > Chordata > Chondrichthyes > Hexanchiformes > Hexanchidae > Heptranchias > Heptranchias perlo. The sequence goes on along the minus strand of NW_027139612.1, from coordinate 6,540,534 downwards.
GGACTGGAACCTCGTTGGGAGGGACCCTATCAGGTTCTACTCACCACCCCTACCGCTGTGAAGGTAGAGGGGAAGAGTGCTTGGGTTCACCTCCACCACTGTAAAACTATCAGTCCCACGTCTCAAACTTAAAATGCTAACTTTTCTTTTCTTCTAAGAAATCTTCCCTATTTCGGTATCGTGACCAGTTATGAAAGTGTTCCCTTGGATCTTCTGCCTTGAACTCTTCCTGACCCTGGGAGTAACCAAAGAGAGAACATGTCGACGGGACCAGCCTCAGCACATACACCACCTATGCAAAGGAGACGTACTTCGATGTAATGATAATGACCCAGACGGATTCGGAAGGTGGAACATCACCCGGACAGACGGATGTGCCGGGCTCCTGAGGCAGCCCCACCGCTCGATAGAGTTCGGAATATCGCATGGAGGAATACCTTGTTATTGGACTGAGTGCAAATATGATTATGTTTGTAAACGTGAAGGGGAAAAGACCTCTGAGTTGTGTGAACAAGAGAGAGATACACAGAGGTATGTTCGGTACCTGAGATTTAACCAAGGGAGAAAGCGTAATGGGTTAGCCCCCATAGAGATTTTTAACTATCTAAGATTAGAGGGTTCTCTGCTACAGAGATGTAAGAGAGATCTCCAACTCCAAAAGCGCGAACTGCACGTTAACACCTTCCTGTACATGAGTTATGTGTATGCCAAACGGCATGGTATCTCTAGCTGTTGGGTGTGTTCCCACATTCCTATCCATTCCAAGGGAGGTATCCCTTTCAAGCCGATTCCCTTTACGTCCCATGAATCTGCGGAATGGGTCATAAGACGAAACAATTCGGGAAATGCGATAGGAACCCCGGAAACAATAGAATGGGCATAAGCGGGGTATAGTCTCAATGAGTTTAGAGGATGGTACCAGCCTAATTAAAATCAAGCCCATAAGCCCCCGTTCCTGCTCTTGACCAACACGTCTAGACCAAACGGGACGATATGTTGGAATAAGAATGCCCCAAATAATGGCCCTTTTATGGGACATAGTGATTGCAGCACCACCCACTATTGGCTACCGCCCATAGTCAACCTGACTACTCAGGGCATGTTCCAGGGCCAGTGGGCCCCAACGCTTAATAAAACCAGTGGGTTGCCGTGTAATCACCTTGACTCTCAGCCTTTTATATATATGGCTAAAGAGGGAAATTTAACTGCATATAATGAGACATATGTCATATGCGGCCATAAGGCATACCCATGGTTGCCTCAGAACTGGATCGGGTCCTGCTATTTCGGAAATGTAGTACCATATGTTTATCACTTGCCTTCCCTAGCGGATCACCACCATTATAGGCCAAAAAGGGCAATTACAGAAACGGAGCGATATTTCGCTATTTTGTTTCCCGGGTATGGGGTAGCCAGGACAATCAAGGAAATTCGGCAGGTGGCTTCGGTATTAGAGGATGTAGCCAATGAAACTGCAGTAGCATGAAGGATATTAATGCAGAAATGATAGCCATTCGGACAGTGGCCTTGCAGAATCGCATGGCTCTAGACTACCTGTTAGCCGCAAAAGGGGGAACATGTGCACTGATTGGATCAGAATGCTGCACCTGCATACCAGATAACTCGGAAAATATAACTAATCTGGCTGAGCATATACAGAAAGCTGTAACAAAATTACACCAAACCTCAGGAGAAGGTTGGTTAGAATGGCTTCTCAGTGGCTCATTGGGATCGTATTTGATGCACGGACTAATTAATCTAATTGTAGCAATATTTACTTTTGGCCTGATCGTTGCTTACGTCAAAATTTGCTGTCAGGTAGCAATGGAACAAATTCGAGTATGAGACTCTGCTCAGGCAGAACTGCTGAGTGAGCGAAAATTAGTTATCATGGAATGATAAAAGGGGGGGATGAGAATTTATACGTAGTGCCCCTTTAATGAAATGCCTTTGTAGTCAGTTTTCAGTAAAGTATTAAAACGCCTACGTGGCAAAGGAGCAGAATGCAAAATGGTTAGGAAATGGTTAATTAGTTAGTAACTGAGATTGGTACAGGTGGCCCCCCTGCTAGGCCATATGTTGTGTGGTCAGCAGGCCTGCATTGTCTTATCAATGTAGAAGTCTTTGATGTGTTTCAGGGTCTGGTCTGAGTGTCTCCATGTTGCGAGCTAATCAAGATTGGTCACAGCTTAGCAAGACCAAAAGGACATTCCTAGTGAGAAGAACAGGATACATCCATCAGTGTCTGTCACTGCGGCATGATCAGGCCATGGGATACCTGGGATTGGCTTGAAATCATGTCACCTCTCATGGCCAACCTATGCCCAGCTTATTATTGGTGCTGACCCTTGTGTTAACAATGTTCCAACCCCTATTGATCTGTATAAAGGTATGGATTGTTGTATATATCTTTGTTTTCATATTCTGTTAGGTTCGTCCGGACTCCCTCAGGAGTCTGAATCGAAGCGACAGACTGAGTCCTGCTATTAAACTTGTGTTGAACTTTAAAGGTGTATTCGACTCAATGTTTCCTGCAACAGACTGAGGGGTAAAGAATCCGGTTCGTCAAAGTGAATGGGCAAGAAGGTGGCAGATGGAGTATAATGTGAGGAAATGTGAGGTTATTCACTTTGGTAGAAAGAATAGAAAAACGGAATATGTTTTAATTGGTGAGAAACTATTAAATGTTGGTGTTCTGAGAGATTTGGTGGACCTCCGCCACAAAACAGAAAGTTAACATACAGGTACAGCAAGCAATTAGGAAGGCAAATGGTATGTCGGCATTTATTGCAAGGGGGTTGGAGTACAAGAGTAAGGAAGTTTTGCGATAATTGTACAGGGATTTGGTGAGACCACACCTGGAGTACTGTGTACAGTTTTGGTCTCCTATCTAAGGAAGGATACACTTGCCTTCGGGGCAGCGCAACGAATTTTAACTGGATTGATTCCTGGGAAGAGAGGGCTGTCATATGAGGAGAGATTGAGAAGAACAGGCACGTATTCTCTAGATTAGAAGAATGAGAGGTGACCTAATTGAAACTCATATCATTCTTAGAGGGCTTGACAGGGTAGATGCAGAGAGTCTGTTTCTCCTGGCTGGAGAGTCCAGAACCTTGGGTCATAGTCTCAGGATAAATGTTGGGCGATTTCGGACTGAGATGAGGAGGAATTTCTTCACTCAGAGGTTTGTGAATGTTTGGAATTCTCTACCCCAGACGACTGTGGATGCTGAATCGTTTAGCATATTCAAGGCTGAGATCGATGAACATTTGGACTCTAAAGGAATCACGGGATATGTGGATCGGCCGGGAAAGTGGAATTGAGTTCGAAGATCAGCTGTGATCTGATTGAATGGCAGAGCAGGCCCGAGGGGCCGTATGGCCGACACCTGCTCCTTATTCCTCACGTTCTTATGACCATTCGACAGCACAGTGCTCCCTCAGTAATGACCATCCGATAGCACAGTGTCCCCTCAGTACTGACCCTCCGACAGCACTGCGCTCCCTCAGTGTCAGCCTGGATTATGTGTTCAGGTTTCTGGAGTGGGACTTGAACTCATAACCTTCTGAGTCACAGGTGAGAGTTGTACCACTGAGCAACGGCTGATGCCTGAAACGGGGAGAGGGAGATAGAGGGGCTTACGGAGACCACACTGGAGCGTGGATATGGCTGAAGGCACAGCTGTCAAAAGTAGGAAAAAATGGACTGTGGATGCACAAGTTGCCAGAAGTGGAGGACCGGAGTGGTGAGCGACTCACCAATGAAAACGCCGGGGGTGGGATGGAATCTGTGGCTCGGACTTCCCAATTTTTAATTGAAGGAGATTGTGTCTAATCTAAAACAGAATGTGTGTCTGACAAATACAAAAACATTGGAGTCATAGAATCATAGAAAGGTTACTGCACATAAGGAGGCCATTCGGTGCATCGAGTATGTGCCTGCTCTATGCAAGAGCAATCCAGCTGGTTCGACTCCTCCGCTCTTTCTCCGTTGTCCTGCAATTGTTTCCTTTCAAGTACTTATCCAGTTCCCTTTTGAAGGCCATGATTGAATCTGCTTCCGCCACCCTCTCGGGCAGTGTATTCCAGATCCTAACCACTCGCTGTGTAAAAACGTTTTTACTCGTGTCATCTTTGGTTCTTTTGCCAATCTCCTTAAATTGATGTCCTCTGATTCATGAACCTTCCGCCAATGGGAACAGTTTCTGTCTATCTAAGCTCTATCTACAACCTTCATGATTTTGAACAACTCTCTCAAATCTCCTCTCAACATTCTCTGCTCCAAGGAGAATAACCCCAGCTTCTCCAATCTATTCACGTAACTAAAGTACCTCATCCCGGGAATCATTCTGGTAAATTTCTTTTGCACCTTCTCGAAGGCATTCACATTTTTCCTGAAGTGCCGTGCCCAGAACTGGACACAATACTCTAATTGTGGCCGAACCAGTGTTTTATAAAGGTTCATCATGACATCCTTGCTTTTGTGCTGTTTGCCTCTATTTATAAAGCCCACGATCCCGTATGATTTTTTAACTCCTTTCTCAACCTGCCTTGCCAGCTTCAACGATTTGTGCACATATAATCCCAGATCTCTCTGTTCCTGCACGAAGGGTCAAGAGAGGCGGTGGTTTTGTCAGCGTCCATCTGAAAGCTGGTCCGTGTCTACGGACTGTGTCGCCAAAGGGCAGCATGTAGATGAGGAAGAGGAGGGAGCCAAGGATTGAACCTTTAGAAACATCAGAGATAACGGTGATAGGGTGGGAAGAGAAGCTTCTCCTGGCTCTGATCAGATAGGTGAGTGGGAACCAAGTGAGGGCAGTCCCAGAAAAAGAGGCCAAAACTAATGAATGAGGAGGCCATTGGTGGGTTTGCTGCAGGTATGGCGATGGGAAGGGGTGGGCCATGGAGGGATTTAAACCCAAGGATGAGAACTTTAAATTTAAGTGATATGGAACTGGGAGCCAGTGAGGGTCAGTGAGGCCTAGCAGGACCTAGTGCTGGTTGGACACGGACAACAGAGTTTTGGACGAGCTCACGTTTATGGAAGGTGGAGGTTGGGTGTCCAGCCAGGAGTGCATTGGAGGAATGGCGCCTGGAGGGGACAGAGGCATTGATGAGGGTTTCAATGGAAATGGGCTGAGGAAGGAATGGATGCGGGTGAGGGAATCACGGGGCCTTTGTGAAGGAGGTCAAATCGGGTCATGAGCTGAGCTCGGTGTTACACGTGGCCAGTTTTACTGGAGCCGTAAACCGATGTAGAATAAACGGGTAAATATCTGCAGTAAAATAGTGGAGAGAGGAATGTCAATGGGAAACGTTCAGTGTCCGTCCCCTAATATCACCCACAGTCATTTCTAGGCTGCAATCCTCAACCTGCCCTTTAACTGTCCTCGTGTCAGAGACTCACAATTCATATTTTAACTGGGAAACTGCAGGAACAGAGTGAAACGGTTCTGCTTTTTTTTATTCGTTCATGGGATGTGGGCGTCGCTGGCGAGGCCACCATTTATTGCCCATCCCTAATTGCCCTTGAGAAGGTGGTGGTGAGCCGCTTTCTTGAACCGCTGCAGTCCATTTGGTGATGGTTCTCCCACAGTGCTGTTCGGAAGGGATTTCCAGGACTTTGACCCAGCGACGATGAAGGAACGGCGATATATTTCCAAGTCGGGATGGTGTGTGACTTGGAGGGGAACGTGCAGGTGGTGTTGTTCCCATGTGCCTGCTGCTCTTGTCCGTCTAGGTGGCAGAGGTCGTGGGTTTGGGAGGTGCTGTCGAAGAAGCCTTGGCGAGTTGCTGCAGTGCATCCTGTGCATGGTACACACTGCAGCCACAGCTTGTGTCCCTGGATTCAGTCTACAGTGTGGAGAATCGGTAATATTTACAAATGAATCACCAGGAGTGAACATGGTCAATACAATTGTATAAAAATTGTAAATGAAGCCGCTCATTATTATTGGATCGATCCGGTATGAGAACAGATTTCAACTTTATTCCTGAGAGAGGTCTGATTAAGATAATGTCCTGTTTTTTGAGATGTTCGTATTATATCCACCACATTATTTACATCATAGTCAAAGCTGCTGATATAATGTGTTTGTTCAAGGCACTGTAACTAATAACAATGATCAGGAGTATAACCGTGTCAGTGGAGACTGATCCCCTGTATAAATCAGGGCTTGTTGGAATGGATCAGCTCAGAGTGCCTGCCGGAGCTGTGGTTTCCAGGCCAACAGAAGTCAGTGCTTCTCACAGAAATGGGATATCCAGTAATATTTCAGATAGAAGACATTTATTATCCTGTTCTTTCAGCGGTTGGAGTTCCAGGTAAGCCGTTATCTCATCTGTTAATGGTGTAAATCAGCGTTCACTCTGCTGCTGTACTTGGCATATGATTTTTTTCTACCACCGCGTTTAACACAGTCACCTGTTCTGTTCTATCGGTTGGATGATGGAATGTGTTCAGTCTCTGCTCTTTCGGTCTTGTAGGAGTTGAATTATATCCGTAATGACCCTTTTATATCCAACCCTGGCATTGTTACTGGATTATTCTCTGTACTGAATGTATTGGAATCAGGTGTTTGCGCGAAGAGCTGGTATCAGACCATCAGGAGCTGTTAACAGTTTCATGTTGTGGAACTGACCTGTCCTGGAATATGTTTTCATCAATGTATTTTCAGTGATTGATAATGAGACATCTCACGGTCTCAGTGTTACAAGGAGGCAGTGGAATGTCCTCCCTCCCCAATAACATGCTTCAGTTTAACTGGGATTTCAATGTATTTATTCGTGTTCACTGTTATGAAATATTATTTCATTATCTGTGTATCCGACGCCGCTTCAGATGTCTGATTACTGAACAGAGTTTGCTGCTGACTCTTTCACATCTCCTTCTCTGCTTCACTGTGGATGAATTCACTGACTGTCACTGGACTTCATTGTAAAATGAACTGTTTTCATGTTATGCTGTCTCAATTTACACCGTGTCTGTTGGAATCAAGAACCCTTCTATTTATCTGCAGATTAGAAGTGTGACTTTAGCGTTTTGTTAATTGAACAATCCCGCCATCTATCCCTTTACTTTATAATTACAGGAGAAGGAATCTCAATTATTGTGAGATCTCCCTGGGAGAGGCATTCGATTCGGTTTACTCCATGATTTGCAGATGACGTGAACAATGTCGGTGAAGAGGTGGAGAATTGAATGATCTGTAGAAACATTCTACAGAGGCTTCACTATTTAACAAACGAACACTGAGAATAGGATCGGTGAAACACGGGGCTGGTTAACAGAATGCAGGCACAGGATGATAGGATTTAATCGGATATGAAAATGGACTTGTGAAAGAGAGTAGAGTGAGTGATTGAGAGGGCGACTGAAAGGGAAAGCGGGAGGCTGTGGTGTGAATAATTCATCAGAATGAACTGCTGAAACTTCCAGTACAATTAAACATTGAAAATATTATTTGAAAGTTTTATTACGTTTTGGTCAGATTGGGTGAGTTTTTATTGTGGGACTCGCTCCTCATGTTTATATCCCTGTCAGGTCCTCAGTCTGTTTTTCGTGAATGTTCCTTGTTTTCCAAATTAACACGAAATATAATTAAAATTTACATCAAGAATAAAATCAGTGACTTATTGATCGTGATGAATTATTCATATACTGTATTTTTAAAGCTGGTCTGAATTCAATAAGCAACGAGGTTGATATAATTAATACCCAACACAGCTTCACTGACACCAACAACCAGATAAATGAACTGTTGAATGTATTAGTTGGATTGTGTTAGTGGGGCCTATAGATTAGATTTCATCTAACACTCTGCTGCAGTCTCTCCCTCTGAAACCCAGCCTCACCTCGCATTGCATTGAATCCTCTGTTTCCTCATCCCTTCCTTCAGTTTATCCAAATTTCCAAATTATCTGCTCCTGAATCCCCTCCAGCTCCGAGATGTCCTTTTCCTTGTCTCCCTCCCAATCGCACTCACTGGGACGGTCTTCAGCCGCCTTACTGCCAGCCCCTGTGGGATCCCTTAAGCCAGAGCAAAAAAACGGCTTCACCCCCCCCCCCCCAGCCCCGTCCCCTCACATTGCCGACCTTTCCCTCTCTTTCCTCTCCGTCTGGAGCCATAATCTACTTTAAACCGCTGGATTACCGGTGTGTAAAATCCCTTCTCCCTTCCCCACCGGCACTGTGCCCTCACTCAGCCCTTCCAGTGGATCCGGTGCTCACTTTATTCACTTTCTGTATCCAACTCCCAATCCATTATTGATCATTGTGTTTAAAAACATCTCTCTGCCCGAAAGCGCTGCCCTGGTCAATGAATCATTTTCCACCCTTCGATGCAGCAACAAAGCTGGAAATTTCACTCCGGATCCTCTCAAACTGCTTCTTTGGCTCCAGGTCTGATCAGTAATTTCTCTGCTTCCTTTTCTCTCTCTTACAGTTAACTTGGTGGCGATTGTGATCCTGTCCCGAGGAAAGTGCGGTCTCTCCAAATGTATCAGTCGCTACCTGGTGGGAATGGCAGTGGCCGATCTCCTGGTCGTTATCATTGGTGTGATATTGAATTGGATTGGTATGATTTATTTCAGAGATTCATTCCTGCTCATTACTCCCGTGTGTAGTTTTATTATCTTTTTGAGTGAAGCAACCACGGAGGTTTCTGTCTGGTTCACAGTCGCTTTCACCTTTGATCGATTTGTGGCCATTTGTTGTGAGAAGCTGAAAACTAAATATTGCACCGAGAGAACGGCGGCTGTGGTTCTGGGAACAGTGAGTGTGCTGGGCTGTTTACAGAGTGTCCCCTGGTATTTTGCATATGAACCTGGTGATATAATTGATCATGTTCCCTGGTTTTGTGTGATTAAATCGAGCTTTCGTACTTCTCCCGCATGGTCCGCATTTGAGATGTTTCACCTTATTTTAACACCTTGTGTACCGTTCTGTCTGATTTTGCTGTTCAATGTTCTGACTGTCAGGCGTATTTTAATATCCAGTCGAGTCCGCAGGGGACTCCGGGGCCGCAGCAATGGAGAGAATCAGAGTGATCCAGAGATGGAGAACCGAAAGAAATCCATCATTTTACTCTTCAGTATATCGGGCAGTTTTATACTGTTGTGGCTGACAAAGGTTGTGTTTTTAATTTATCTGCGAATTGCAGACATTCGGTATTTTCACTCCTACACTGATCCTGTTTTTCTCACAGAACACACAGCAAAGATGCTGCAGCTTCTCAGTTCCTGCACAAACACGTGTATTTATGTCCTGACCCAGACTAAATTTAGAGAGGAGCTGAATAACGCGGTGAAATACCCACTCAATCTAATTGTTAAATTAGTGAAATCATCGAAAGAGCTGAAGGGTTTCAAGCACTGGAACTAAGTCCCATTTCATACTCCATCCCTACACTTCCCGGGGGACGGAAAGTACATTTTATTTTGCAGCACAGAACCATTAAATGATCTGAAATATGCTTCTGATATTATATTTTGTTGATAATCTGAACTTTTGGGGCAGTGTTTATTCTGCACGCGACACATGCATTTTTGCTCGATATGACGGCACGAGAGATCTCAGCTGTACTTCAAATAAATGTCCGTCCAGCAAAATTTGCAAAGCTGGGAATCAAATTAACTGCTGCGGGCCAGATCAGAATGGGTGCACTCCACATAAATGAAGAGGGAGAGAGATGGGGAGAGAGTGAGGGAGAGAGTAAAAGACAGAGAGATGGGGAAAGAGGGATAGGGAGAGAGACTGAGACACGGAGAGATACAGAGAGGGAAAGAGAGGGGGGAGAGTGAGTGACATAGAGACAGAGAGAAACACACAGGGATAAGGAGTGAGAGAGAGACTGGGATAGTGATTTCGAGACAGAGAGAAACAGAGAGAAAGAGAGGGAGATAGTGGTACAGCGACAAAGAGAAAGTGAGAAAGACAGAGAGAGAGAGACAGAGAGACAGAGGGAGGGAGAGAGAGAGAAATAGAGAGACAGAGGGAAAGAGGGAGGCGGAGAGAGGAGGGGACAGTGAGAAAAAAAAACACAGGGAAAAAGAAGTATAATGATTAATATATAATGAGAGACCAAGCAGACATTGATGGGACGAGATAGAGAGAGACTGACAAAGAATTACAAAGTGATGGAAGTAGAAGTGGAAATAACAAGACAGAAAAACAGACAGAAAATAAACAGAGACAAACGATATAAACAGAGAACAGACACAATGAAAGACGGACAAACATATAAAGAGATAGGAGGGTAGAGACAGGAGTGAGAATAGAACACAGAAATAACCAAACAAACTTTGTAATCAGCCTGGAGTGTGTGAGAGCGCTGACCAGCAGAAGAACAGCAGATGAAGCAGGCCAGACAGTTCATGTTTGTTCTGGGGTAACACTCTTGTGGATTTAACGTGTGATATTTCTCAAGGTGAAGCCTGGAGGCTGCACAATAAAGTCACTCAGTCTTGTGTCCCTGACCCTGACAATTGCAGCTGCACTGTGTAGTAAACATCCATCTGATAAACGAAAGCCTGAGACTAAATCGGCTTCAGCATGTCTGAAGGAAAAGGACGGTTCAAAGGTGGAAAGCCTGTTAAAAGGACTGTTAATGACACTTCGTGAATGACCACACGGCAGGGGATACAAGCAATATCCATAGCAATCAGTACGATTCAAGGAGGGCTAGAGGTGGTTTGAAAATCTGCCGCCTTAACTTAGTTACGTTGTGGACACTGAGAGAAAACAAGTGAAGTGTCAATCAATCGTGGGTTGTATTTGTCAGAACCTGTTGTTGACAAGACACCGTCCCAGAGGTGTGATTCTGTGTTAATAAGGTCTTTAGATCGGGGCAGAAGTTGAGTGGGGAGAGACACAGATCCAACATGACTACTCCAACCTCAGCTTTCGCTTCCTCGCAGCACCTGGAATCTTCCTGACTGCTCGCTACCTCCCGGCTTGATGCCTCGATGTACGTTTACAGATTGCCTGTGAAGCACATGAACTGGCTACAAGAGAAATTCACGCTACACTACAAAAGTATTTATCACAATCTCGACAGGGTCCCGCAGCACTCTTCTGATCTGTTACTGTTACAAATACTGTTATTGTTTCAGATTAAAGAAAAATATGAATAATGGAGAAATTAACCAAATCCCAGATCAGAACTACATTCAGATTGAGTCCAATTTTATTCTGATTTATTTAATAGAAGTTAAATTGGCATTCTCTACACAACTGTAGGAATAACCAAATGTTAATCCATTTTTTCCGCAGAAGTTCACATTTTGGTGTTTAGTTCCCTCACTGCAACGCTGTCTTTGTGCTAAACACCAGCTAGTGCCAGTCTCACTCAGTCTGTATCTTTAACTATAGATCAACAGTGGTTTAACAGGAAAGGAAATGAACCCTCTCCGTGTCTCTCACCACAACAAGCTCCGCCTTGCCCCTCAATAAGATGGCTGCCTTCCTGGTGGCCATTTTGTTTCAGGCTAAGAGCAGCCATTTTGATTAAGCTGCATGGCTGTCTTGCCCCTCTGTAAGATGGCTAACTTATTGCCTGCCATTTTGTTCAAGATCAGGGCTCTGCACTTTGCAGAACAATTAATGCATTGTCAAATATAAATAAAAAGTGCAAACTAATTTGTTGCGTTTAATTAAAATGTTTAATCATCTGTAAATTGCTATGAACCATCATAAATACCTTTATTATTTTCTTAATCTGTAACGTGTACATTTGTGTTTTGTTCGTGGAGAAGATGAGACAATTTTGCATGTTGATGAACATCACAATTTAATAGCATAATAACAGCTGGAACGTAGACAGTTTTTCTACAAACTAGCTATAATTTTACACAAACCCTTTGATGCTTCATTAAATTGCATTAACCTGACTCCTTCTCCCTACTTTGCCTTCCTCTGCGGAATCCAAAAGACCTAAACTAAATCACGTGTAGCCTCTTTCACACAAAATCCATTCTCATAATACATTAATACTGACTTTTTTATTCTTAACCTATTTTTCTTATTATATTATGCACAATGCTACACATGGGTACAGAGGTTTAAATATAAAATAAATCTCCCCAGGAAGGAGGGAGAGGAAACATGGAGAGACGCTCTGAAACCAGGGAATAAACAAAAAAAAAGATATCAAACACCAAAGGCAGGGAAAAAGAAATAACATTTGGAGAGAGACTGAAACTGACCATGGACACTTCAGGAGAGAGATTGGGAATAAGGCACAGAGAGGGAATGAAATTACGAATGAACAGAGATTAATATGTACATCACCTCAGGAAGAAGAGAGTGAATAAAAGATCAGAGACTGGGAATCAGCAAAGATTTAAATCTAAAAATGACTTCTAGGGGGGCACAAGGAAAACACGGAGATCGGGTCTGAAAGTGGGGATACAGATTTAAACAGGAAAATCATGATAGCAGGTGGTGAGGGAAAACATGCAGAATGGGACAAATACTGGGAATAAACAAGGACTTCAAAATTAAACTCTCCTCAGGGAGCAAATGTGGAATATCAGGGTGCAGGGGACAGCAAGTGGAGATTAAAAGAGAATTATATATAAATATCACCCTGAAAGGGAGAACATAAGAACATAAGAATTGGTGGACATAAAATGAGCAAGATCCATCCAGTGTGATACAATGATAATGGAGTTGGTGATTAATCACAGCAATCGATCTCCATCAATGGGAACATTGTGACATATTGTGATATTGTAAAATGGGTGAGAGTGAATCGACAGTCCCTTTTACATCTTTCCAATTTTCATTTCATTGAATTCAATAGAAATAAAAATGGGGAGAGAGGTAAAACCGGCTGCTTATTCGCTATCAGCCGTTTTACACTATCGCACGAAGTCCTAATCTACCCCAATGAGTCTAAATTAATAACAAGAGCCTCAAAGGTAATAATCTCTGGATTACTACCTGAGCCACGGACAATTTGGGACACAGTCAAGTAGATCACAGAGTTAAGTGCGTGGCTCAAAGAGTGGTGTGGGAGACAGGGGTTTCGATTCATAGGGCACTGACATCAGTACTGAGAAAAGAGGGAGCTGTTCCGTTGGGACGGGCTCCATTTAAACAGGACTGGGACCAGCGTGCTCGCGAATTGAATAAACAGTGCGGTAGATCGGGCTTTAAACTAAAAAGAGAGGGGGAAGGTTCGAGTTAGGTCACATTTATAAACCTAAAGGCCAGAGAGCAGTGTAGCGATTTGGGTAAAGCTAAGCAGAGTGTGTGAGGAAGGGACAGAGATTGTAACGGGAATAGTACCTCAGTGAATAAGGTCAAATCAGGGGAAAATAGCAAGAAGTTAAAATTAAAGGCTCTTTATCTGAATATATGAAGCATTCGGAATAAGATAGACGAATTAATGGCATTAAAAGAGATAAATAGGTTTGATCTAGTAACATGGAAACATAGAAAATAGGAGAAGGAGGAGGCCATTCGGCCCTTCGAGCCTGCTCCGCCATTCAATATGATCACGGCTGATCCTCTATCTCAATACCATATTCCCGCTCTCTCTCCTACTCCTTGAGACTTTTTGTGTCTGGAAATCTATCCAGCTCATTCTTAAATATATTCAGTAACTTGGCCTCCACAGCCTTCTGTGGTCGAGAGTTCCATAGGTTCACCACCCTCTGAGTGAAGAAATTTCTCCCCATCTCAGTCCTGAATGGCCTTCCCCGTATCCTGAGACGGTGACCCCTCGTTCTGGACCCCCCAGCCAGGGGAAACTTCCTCCCTGCATCCAGTCTGTCTAGCCCAGTCAGAATTCCATACCTTTCAATGAGATCCCCTCTCATTCTGCAAAACTCTAGTGAACACAGGCCTTGTCGACCCAATCTCTCCTCATACGATAGTGCTGCCAGCTCCAGTGATCAGTCTGTTGAATCTTCGCTGCATTCCCTCTAAGGCAAGTATATCCTTTCTTAGGTAAAGAGACCAAAACTGCACGCAATACTCCAGGTGTGGTCTCACCAAGCCCTGTATAACTGCAGTAAAACATCCTTGCTTCTGTACTCAAATCCTCTTGCAATGAAGGCCAACATACCATTTGCCTTCCTAACTACTTGCTGCAATTGCATGTTTGCTTTCAGTGACTGGTGTACAAGGACACCCAAGTCCCTTTGCACAGCAACATTTCCCAATCTATCACCATTTAAATAATATTCTGCCTTTCTGTTTTTCCTTCCGAAGTTATGCACAGTATACTGCATCTGCCATGTATTTGCCCACTCACTCAACTTGTCTAAATCGACATGAAGCCTCTTTGCATCCTCCTCACAACTCACGATCCCACCTAGTTTTGTGTCGTCAGCAACTTGGAAATATTACATTTGGTTCCCTCATCCAAATCATCAATATATGTTGTGAATAGCTGGACCCCAAGCACTGATCCCTGCGGTACCCCACTAGTCACTGCCTGCCACCCCGAAAAAGACCCATTTATTCCTACTCTCTGTTTACTGTCTGTTAACCAATTTTCAATACATGCCAGTATATTACCACCAATCCCATGTGCTTTAATTTTGCACACTAACCTCTTATGTGGACTTTATCAACGGCTTTCTGAAAATCCAAATAAACCACATCCACTAGTTCTCCCTTATCTATTCTACCAAAAATCCTCAAAAATCTCCAGTAGGTTTGTCAAACATGATTTCCCTTTCATAAATCCATGTTGACTTTGTCTAATCCCCTTGGTATTTTCTAAATGTCCTGTTATCACATCCTTTATAATCGACTCTAGCATTTTCTCTACCACTGATGTTAGTCTAACCGGTCTGTAGTTCGGGGCTAAAAGGGGTCAATTATGAGGACAGGTTGCATGGACTAGGCTTGTATAGAAGATCAAGGGATGATCTTATTGAGGTGTTTAAGATGACTAAAGGAATTGATAGGGTAGATAGAGAGAAATTACTTCCTCTGGTGGGGGACTCCAGAACAAGTGAACATAACCTTAAAATTAGAGCTCGGCCGTTCAGGGGTGATGTCAGGAAGCACTTCTTCACACAAAGGGGAGTGGAAATGTGGAACTCTCTCCGACAAACGTCTGTTGAGGCGGGGGGTCAATACGAAATTTCAAAACGGAGATTGATAGATTTTTTTTGGCAAGGGTATGAAGGATTAAGGAACCAAGGCGGGTAGATGGAGTTAAGATACAGATCAGCCATGATCTAATTGAATGGCGGACATGCTCGAGGATCTGAATGGTCGATTCCTGTTCCTATGTAACAGGCTCGTGAGGCTGAATGTCCTCCTCTTGTTCCTATGTAACATGCTCGAGGGGCTGAATGGCCTCCACCTGATCCTATGTATCAGGCTCAAGAGGCTGAATGGCCTCCTCCAGTTCATGTGCAACAGGTTAGAGGGGGTGAGTAGCCTCCTCCTGTTCCTACATAACATGATCGAGGGACTAAATTGCCTCCAGTTCCTGTATAACAGACTCGATGGACTGAATAGCCTCCTCCTGTACCTGTGTATCAGGCTCGAGGAGCTTAATGGCCTCCTCATGTTCCTGTGTAACAGGCTTGAGGGGCTGAATGGGCTTCAGTTCCCAGATAACAGGTACGAGAGGCTGAATGTCCCCCTCCCATGGCTACCTGACAGGCTTGAGTAGTTGCTTGGCCTCCAGTTCCTGCACAATAATCTCGAAGGGCTGAATGGCCTCCTCCTGTTCCTATGTAAAATGCTTCAGGGGCTGATCGGCCTCCAGTGCTGATGTAACTGGCTCGAGGGCCTGAATGGCATCCTTCTTTTCCTATGTAACAGGTTCGAGGGGATGAATGACCTCCACCTGTACCTGTGTAACAGCCATGAGGGGATGACTGGCCTCTTGTAACTGTGTAACAGGCTCGAGGGGCTGAATGGCCTCCCCCTTTTCCTGTGTAACAGCCTTGAGGGGCTGAATGGCCTCCTCTAACTGTGTAACAGGCTCGAGGGGCTGAATGGCCTCCTTCTGTTCCTGTCGAACAGCCATAAGGTACTTGCCACTATTGCGCCCAAGATGGCTGGCGTAATCGTTGAAGAGGCCACCTTACTTGCCGTCATTTGTCCAAGATGGCCGCCGTGCTTTCCGCCATTTTGTCCAAGATGTCCGCTGTGCTTGCCGCCCTTTTGTCCAAGACAGTCGCCGTACTTGTGCCCATTTTGTTCAAGATGGCTGCCGTACTTGCCGTCATGCTGGCCTTGTGTAAATACACATATATGATATTTATTATACATTCAAGTTGTTGTTGTTGTTGTTTTTTAATGTTGGTGGACCAAATAAAAAAGATTGCCACTCTGTGATCATTCTGGTGTGTCTGGGCGCTCTCAGTAATACTGGGTGTACCCTGGGATCACTCTGGGGTCACCGGGTGTAATCTGGGATCCCTGGGTACACTCTGCGATCAATCTCGGGTGATTGGTTGCACTCTCTGGGTTCACTTGGTGCACACTGGATTCACTGCGGGTTCACTGGGACATTCTGGGGTCACTGTGGTATCACTGGGGACACTCTGCGCGGTATTTACCGCCATTTCCAACAAGATGACTGACGTACTCGTCGCCAATTTGTCCAAGATGGCTTCGGTACTTGTGGCAATTTTGTCCAAGATGGCCACTGTACTAATGCAAGTAGTTGTTGTTGTATTCGTAGTTGTGGTGGTCTAAATATAAAGACTTGAACTCTGGGATCACTCTGGGTGACCAATGCCTACCCCAGAGTGGACCGACCGAGGCCTCCTCCAGAAGGGACCAGTCGAGGACTCCTCCAGGTGGGACCGAGCGACGCCTCCTGCACAGGTTGCACCCAAACAGGGCCCACGTGAGTTCGGTCTGTTTATTGCCCTGGGGTTTAATTTCCTCTCTGGGCCCTGGTTTTGGGGCCTTGGTTTAAAATGTTCCTGTTCGATTGTGACCGTTGTGATTTAACCAGGTTAAAGCCTGGGGCTAAATTAGCCCGGCCTGCAATGTTATATAAACACATTAACCCAGTGTGAGACAAACAGTGGCCGAGGGGATTAAAGTCGGAAACGTGAACCCCTGTATGGGATTCGAGGGTTTGTTACAATTTCAAAACGATGCTTGTGTTTCGGAGAGATGTGGCAACTTTGAGGGGACAGAGCGGCTATTTGAGGTGTTTTGATGGAGTAAATAAGGAGAAACTGTTTCCAGTGGCAGGGGGTCGGTAACCATAGGACACAGATTCAAAATAATTGTCATAAGAGCCAGAGGTGACATGAGGAAGGATTATTTCTTTATGCAGTGAGTTGTAATGATCTGCAATTCACTGCCTGAAAGGGAGATGGAAGCAGATTCAATAGTAAGTTTCAAAAGGGAATTCGATAATTACGAGCAAAGGAAAAATGTGTTGGCCATGGGGAAAGATCAGGGTAATGGGACTATCTGGTTAGCTTTTTAAAAGAGCCGACACCGGCACGATGGGCAGAATGGTTTCCTTTTGTGATGTATCATTCTGTGATTTTGCGACGGGTTCACGTCGGCCAGGTGCAGGTACATGGCGGCCATTTTATGTTCCATGTCGGGAGGCCATTTTATGGGGTCCCAGCTGAGCTCTTTTGCTCACAGTCCGTCTCACCATTTTGTGTAAACTGCATATCCAGACCCCCCGAGTAAGACCTCACCACCCACACGCACATCCATGCACAAAGACACACACACAGTTCACTAAACCAAACAATCATGTCTGTGATGCCCCTTGGAGGAGGTGGGATGAAATTTCCAGAATCCTTTACTAAATATTTTAAAACACTAACATAATTGAAAAATAATAACGAGAACAGGCCTGAGCTGAAGTAAGCGGTGGAGTTTTATTAACACAGCACACAGACAACAACTTACATTTATATTGCACCTTTATAGTAGTAAAACGTCACAGGGCGCTTCACATGAGCGATTGATGTGACACCGAGCCTCACAAGGAGGTATTAGGACAAGTGACCAAAAGCTTGGTTGAAGAGGTCGGTGTTAAGGAGCGTCTAAAAGGAGAAGAGAGAGGCGGAGAGGTTTTTGGAGGGAATTCCAGAGCTTAGGGCCGAGACAGCAAAAGGCACGGCCGCCAAGGGTGCAGCAATGGCAGTGGGGGATGTGCAAGAGGCCAGAATTGTTGGACAGCAGAGATTTTGGAGTGTTGTCGGGTCACTTGTTGCAGAGTCCGACTCCTCAGTGGAAGAGACACACACTGTACATGGAGATACTTGTTACCCTGGACTCTTCCTGTCTGTACATTGAACCAGTGCCTCACGACAGCCCAGACTGTGCTCCACTCTGTGCTCGCCGTGTCTGCACATTGTTCCATTGTCCCACTACAGCCCAGACTGATCCCCACCCTGGGCCCACTCTGTCTATGCATTCAACCAGTGTCCCACTGCAGCTCAGACTGAGCACCACCCAGGGCCCTTCCTGTCTGTACATTGACCAGTGTCCCACTGCAGCTCAGGCTGAGCACCACCCTGGGCCTTTCCTGTCTGTACATTGACCCAGTGTCCCACTGCAGCCCAGACTGTGCCCACCCTGGGCCTTTCCTGTCTGTACATTGACCCAGTGTCTCACTGCAGCCCAGACTGAGCCCCACCCTGGGCCCTTCCTGTCTGTACATTGACCCAGTGTCCCAATGCAGCCCAAACTGAGCCCCACCCTGGGCCCTTCCTGTCTGTACTTTGATCCAATGCCCCACTGCAGCCCAGACTGAGCCCCACCCTGGGCCCTTCCTGTCTGTACATTGACCCAGTGTCCCACTGCAGCCCAGACTGAGCCCCACCCTGGGCCCTTCCTGTCTGTACATTGACCCAGTTTCCCACTGCAGCCCAGACTGAGCCCCACCCTGGGCCCTTCCTGTCTGTCCATTGACCCAGTGTCCCATTGGTGACCATCCAGCCCCGGATATCCTGCAGAATCAGCGCTGGGGGACCGGGTGACTGAGTCTCGTGACCCTGTCGCTGGGCCTCTGACGTCACAATGGGAGACGACGCTCGCTCAGCTCGAGCTGGAAACCTGGAGCGCGGCCGGTTAAAGGGGAGGGACAGAGAATCGGCCAAAAATGTTCATATCATGAGACCAGCAATGGTTATGAATTGAAATATTCACACTCACGCTCAGTCCGGGTCTGGATTCCCTGCAGTGACTCCAGGTGTCTCTTTCCGTTTTGACTGAACCGATTCCCCCACAGCCTGAAACAGATTAAAGATTAAACAACAAATAAACAGACTGAACACCAGTGTAAATAACAGGG
Organism: Heptranchias perlo; assembly: GCF_035084215.1. Classification (NCBI taxonomy): domain Eukaryota; kingdom Metazoa; phylum Chordata; class Chondrichthyes; order Hexanchiformes; family Hexanchidae; genus Heptranchias; species Heptranchias perlo. The sequence continues at coordinate 6,521,279 of NW_027139612.1, read as the reverse complement.
AGATTGGGGTTAATATTTCAATAATAATTACAGACAAATATTAGCCATAAAAGGGACTGAATCCCATTGATATTTTATTTATTACATTAAACATTAACACAAACACTCACCAGATCCGCTCCAGACTCCTGCGGATCAGTGTGAGGGAGCAGAGAGCGGGGACAGATCGGTCTGTGAAGGAGTTTGATCCCAGGATCAGATCCGTCAGCGACCAGATTGTACTGAGAGCGGAGACAAGATCCTCGATACAAGAATCTGTGAGACCGACACCATCCAGACTGTGGATCAGAGAGAGAGAAATATTAGGAATCAGGGTAAACTCCCAGTGTTTATTAATAACACTATTACTGACACCAATAATAATGCACATTGTTTATTAATAAAACTGTTTACGCATACCAATAAAAATGTAGTTTATTAGTAGCACTATTACTGATACTAATAATGTACAGAGTTTATGAATAACACTATTACCGATACTAATAATAATGTACATCGTTTATTAATAACACTGTTTACTGATACCAATAAACATGTAGTTTATTAGTAGCACTATTACTGATACTAATAATGTACAGAGTTTATGAATAACACTATTACTGATACTAATAATAATGTACAGTGTTTATTAATAACACCATTACTGATACTAATAATAATGTACAGTGTTTATTAATAACGATATTACTGATAATAATGTCCATTGTTTATTAATAACACTACTACTGATACTAGTAATAATCTGCAGGGTTTATAAATAACACCATTACTGACACTAATAATAATGTACACTGTTTATCAATAACACTATTACTGATACTAATCGTAAAGAACACTGTTTATTAATAACACTATTACTGACACTTTTATCAGCATCATCCTGCAAATTAATCCTCTTCAAGTACATGTCCAATTACCTTTTGAAAGTTCCTTTCAGGAAGTGCGTTCCAGATCTTCACAAACATCTGTGCGAAAGGATTTCTCCTCATTTCCCCTCCAGTTCGTTTGAAATTATTTTAAATCGATGACCTCTGGTCACTGACCAAGTTGCCAAAGGAAACAGTTTCTTCCTATTTGCTCTGTCAAAACCCCTCATAATTTTGAACACCTCTATTAAATCTCCCCAAAAGCTTCTCTGCTCTGAAGAGAACAATCCCAGCTTCTCCAATCTCTCCGTAAAACTGAAGTCCCTCACCCCTGGTATCATCCTGCTAAACCTCCTCTGCACCCTCTTCAATGCCTTGACATCCTTCCTCAAGTGTGGTGCCCAGAATTGTACACAATACTCCAGCTGGGGCCGAACCAATGATTTGTAAAGGTTTAGCATGGCTTACTTGATTTTGTATTCAATGTCCGTATTTACGAAGCCAATTATCCCAGGCGCTTTCTTATCCACATTACCAACTTGCTCTGTCACCTTCAAAGATTCGTGAATATGCGCCCCCAGGTCCCTCTGTTATTCCACCTCCCTCAAAATGCCATTTAGATTATATTGTCTCTCCATGTTGTTCCACCCAAAGTGCATCACTTCACATTTATCCGTGTAAAATTGCACTTGCTTTGTGTCTGCCCATTTCAACAATCTGTCTATGTCCTCCTGAAGTCTGCTTCTGATGTGTAACACCCTCGAGGGGTTGAATGACCTCGTCTTATTTTAAATCATTTCCTCGAGATGATGAATTGCCTCCTCTTGTTCCTACATAACAGGCTCCAGGGGCAGAATGGCCTCCTCCTGTTTCCGTGCAACAGGTTCGAGGGGAGGAATGGCCTCCTCCTTCCTGTGTAACAGGCTCTAGGGGCTGAATGGCTTCCCCCTGTTCCTGTGTAACAGGCTCCAGACTCTGAAATGCCTCCTTCTTTTCCTGTGTGACAGGCTTCACGGGCTCAATGGCCTTCTCCTATGCACAGACTCCAGGGGCTGAATGGCCTCCTCCTTTTCCTATGTAACGGACTCCAGGGGCTGAATGGCCTCCTCCTGTTCCTATGTCACAGACTCCAGAGGATGAATGGCCTCCTCCTGTTCCTGTGTAACAGACTCCAGGGGATGAATGGCCTCCTCCTGTTCCGATGTCACAGACTCCAGGGGATGAATGGTGAGCTTCTGTTCTTGAGTTAAAGGTTCAAGGTACTGAATGGTCCCCTGCTGTTACAGTGTAACAGGCTCGACGCAATGAATGGCCTTTTTCTGTTCCTGTGTTACAGGCTCGAGGGTCTTAATGGCCTCCTCCTGTTTCTACAAAACATATTCCAGTCGCTGAAAGGCCTCCTCCTCTTCCCATTTAACAGGCTCGAGGGGTTGAATGGCCTCTCCCTGTTCCTGTTTAACAGGCTCGACGGGCTGAACGGCCGCCCCCTGTTCTTATGTAACAGCCTCGAGCTGCTGAATGGCCTGCTCCTGTTCCCGTGTAACAGGCTGGACGGGCTGTTTGGCTAACTCCTGTTCCGATGTAACGGGCTTGAGGGGCTGAATGACCTCCCGCTGCTACTGCGTAATAGAACTCGGGGGGCTGAATGGCCTCGTCCTCTTCTTATGTAACAGGTTCGAGGGGCTGAATGGCTTCCTCCTTTTCCTGGTAACAGGGTCGAGGGGCTGAACGGCCTCCTCCTGTTGCAGTGCTACAGTCTCGACGGTTTGAATGACCTCCACTTGTTCCTGTAAAACAGGCTCGAGGGGCTGACTGACCTCCTCCTGTTCCTGTGTAACAAGCTCGAGAGGCTGAACGGCCTCCTTCTGTTTCTATGTAAACAACCTCCTTGTTTTTATAATCTATGCCTCTACTTGTAAAGCACAGGATCCTGTTTAATTTTTAACCGGTTTCTCAACCAGTCCTGTAAACTTCAAAAATTTGTGTTCGTACACCCCCATGTCTCTCTGTTCCTGCACCCCCTTTAGAATTGTACCATTTAGTTCACATTGCTTCTCCTCATTCTTCCTGCCAAAATGTATCACTTCTCTGCGTTAAATTTCATGTTCCATGTGTCCGCCCATTTCACCAGCCTGTCTATGTCCTCTTGAAGTCTATTACTATCCTCCTCACTGTTTACTATACTTGGAAGCTTTGTGTTATCTGCAAATTTTAAAATTATCCCCCATTATAATTTCTCCAGTCTCAGCCTCTAAGGGACCAATGTTTACCTTCCCTAATCTCTTCCTTTTTACATACTTGTGGAAGCCCTTACAGTCTGTTTTTACTTGTCTTGCTAGTTTACTCGTATATTCATTTTTTCCCTCTTTATCAATTTCTTGGTCATCCTTTGCTGATTTCTTAAACTTCCAAATCCTCAGCCTTACTACGCTTTTTGGCAACATTGTATGGCTCTTCTTTAAACTAATACGATCCTTAACTTCTCTAGTCAGCCACGGTTGGATGATTTTTTTCCATCTAGTTGTTATTCCTCAAGGGAATGTATATTCATTGGGAATTATGAATTATTTCTTGAAATGTTGGCCACTGATTATCTGCTGTCATATCTTTTAATCTAATTTCCCAATCTACCTTAGCCAACTCGCCCCTCGTAACAAAGTAATTGGCTTTGTTTAAATATCAGACACTAGTTTCGGATTTAACGACATCACGCTCAAACTCAATATGAAATCCTATCATATTATGATCACTGTGTCCCAGAGAGTCCTTAATTCTAAGATTACCATTTAACACTGACATTACACAATCTTAGATCTGAAATAACCAGTTCCCCAGTCGGTTCCTCGTCATATTGTTCCACAAAACTGTCTCGAATGTATTCCATGAACTCATCCTCCGAACTACTTCTGCCAATTTGGCTTGCCCATTCTATATGAAGATTAAGGTCCCCACGATTACTGCATTGCCCCTCTAATTTCCTGATTTATAGTCAAACACTACAACTACAGTTAGGAGCACTATAAACTACCCCCACAGCAGGCGTATGATACAGAGTAAAGCTCTCTCTACACCGTCCCATCAAACACTCTCAGGGCACGTAAAATGCGTGTTAGATGCAGAGTAAGGCTCCCCCTACATTGACCATCAAACACGGTGTGCGGACTACACAATGTGCTGAGAGTTCGGTAAGTGTGGGAGTTTAAGGGTTAATCTCTTTAAATCTAGTGCATATTGCTTCAACTGTTTAAGGTCAATTTAAAAGTTTAAATTTTTAAGTTTCTGTCAGGCTTCAGCAGAGAGCTGCTGTAGCAAGTTAATTGGTTAGCTAGATTCAACTGGTACTTGAAGGCGGGGCAGGCCTGACTCATCTGAGTCTCAACTGCAGAAATACAGGGGCCTGTCAGTGCGGACTACACAGTGTGCTGAGAGTTCGGTAAGTGTGGGAGTTCGGTGAAGTGGGGGAATGAGGTGCTGCTTTGCCTTGCTTTTCCGAACTTTTCCCGCAGAACGGCAGTGGACCTGAGAGTAGAAGACTGAGATTGTGGAATAAAAGCAGCAGCAGACCTGCACCAAGAGACAACGACTGTGCGACATCACAGGTGAGGCAGGAGAGTCCGAGAGGTGAGCAGAGTATAAAAGGGGAGGCCTAGAGCGGGAAGAGAGTCTAGCAGTCTAAGGCAAGTCATGGCAGCACAGCTCGCACCCGTGATATGCTCCTCCTGCACTAGGTGGGAAGACATGGACACGACCAGTGTCCGTGGCGACCATGTGTGCAGGAAGTGTGTCCAGCTGCAGCTACTGGCTAACCGTCTTTCGGAGCTGGAGCTGCGGGTGGACTCACTGTGGAGCATCCGCGATGCTGAGACTATCGTGGATAGCACGTTCAGTGAGGTGGTCACACCGCAGGTAAAGAATTCGCAGGCATAAAGGAAATGGGTGACCGCCAGGCAGAGTAAAAGGACTAGGCAGGTAGAGCAGGAGTCCCCTGGGGCCATCTCCTTCTCAAACAGATATTCTGCTTCGGATACTGTTGGGGGAGATGGCTTATCAGGGGAAAGCAGCAAGAGCCAGGTTCGGGGCACCACGGGTGGCTCTGCTGCACAGGATGGGAGGAAGAAGAGTGGCAGGGCTATAGTGATAGGGGATTCCATTGTAAGGGGAAGAGATAGGCGTTTCTGCGGCCGCAAACGTGACTCCAGGATGGTATGTTACCTCCCTGGTGCTCGGGTCAAGGATGTCACGGAGCGGCTGCAGGGCATTCTGGAGGGGGAGGGTGAACAGCCAGTAGTCGTGTTCCATATTGGTACCAACGACATAGGTAAAAAAAGGGATGAGGTCCTGCAAGGTGAATTTAAGGAGTTAGGAGATAAATTAAAAGGCAGGACTTCAAAGGTAGTGATCTCAGGATTACTACCGGTGCCACCTGCTAGTGAGTATAGGAACAGGAGAATAGACAGGATGAATGCGTGGCTGCAGGGATGGTGTAGGAGGGAGGGATTTAGATTCCTTGGAGATTGGGACCAGTTCTGGGGAAGGTGGGACCTGTACATGCGGGACGGGTTGCACCCGAGCAGAACCGGGACCAATGTCCTCGCCGGGGTGTTTGCTAGTGCTGTTGGGGAAGGTGTAAACTAGAGTGGCAGGGGGATGGGAACCTGATCGGGGAGTCAGAAGGGAAGAAAGTTGTGAGCATCAATAGAGGGGAAGACCCAGGGGAAATTTACATTACGAATAGTACAAACAGTTGTTCAAGAACAAGTGAAAGGGAAAAGTGTAGAGCAGCGGAAAGAAAGTGTACTTTAGGCACGACAGATAAAATAAAAACTAGAAGGTGTAAGGCGATTAACCCAGCATCAAAGCTGAAGGTCAGGCTCGGGTGTATGGCCCAACTAAGAGTTCGATATACAAATGCACGGAGTATAAGGAATAAATTAAATGAACTACAGATTCAAATTCAAATTGGAGGGTATGACATGATAGCGATTACGGAGACATGGCTGCAGGATGGTCAGGATTGGGAACTAATTATACCGGGTTCTCAGGTCTACAGGAGAGATAGGGAAAATGGAAGAGGGGGAGAAGTAGCCTTAATGATTAGAGATTAAATCACTTCAATGATAAAGGGGGATATAACGAGAGGTAAGCAGCCAACAGAGACCTTATGGGTTGAATTGAGAAATAGGAAAAGATCTAAGACTATTGTGGGAGTTGTGTATAGGACCCCTGGCAGCAGCTCTGAAGTGCTAGATTGTATAAATGCAGAGATTAGACAAGCGTGTAAGGAAGGCATAGTGGTCTTAATGGGGGACTTTAACCTTCACATAGATTGGGGAAAGCAGACTAGCAACTGTCAGAAAGGTAGTGAATTTCTTGAGTGTGTCCGGGATAGTTTTCTGCAGCAGTATGTCCTAGATGCAACAAGGGGGCAAGCCATACTAGATTTAGTAATGAGTAATGAAACAGATTTAGTTAACTACTTAACTGTGCGTGAATATCTATCCAATAGTGAAAATAACATGATCGAGTTCAATGTAGTGTTTGAAAGGGAAAAAAGTGAATCAGCTGCTAAGATTCTAGACCTGGGCTAGGCCGACTTGAATGGCATGAGACAGAGACTGTCCACAGTAAACTGGGCAAATCTGTTCATGGGTAAAACGACTGATGATCAGTGGGAACTGTTTCAAGAAACATTTAACCTGATACAGAATCGGTTTATACCCCTGAGGGGCAAGAACTCTACTTGCCAAAATAAAAAACAGCCATGGACAACTAAAGAGGTAAGGGACAGTATAAGACATAAGGAAAGGGCATACAAAAAGGCAAAAAATGGCACATCCTGGCGAATGGGAAAGATACAAAGATCAACAAAGGGTCACAAAACAGATAGTAAGAGCAACAAAAAGAGAGCATGAAAAGAAACTCGCAAGGGATATCAAAACCAATACGAAGAACTTCTATAGTTATATTAGGAAAAAGAGGGTGGTCAGGAGCAGTGTTGGACCCTTAAAAACTGAAAGTGGGGATATTGTCATTGACAATGGGGAAATGGCGGACATGTTGAACAATTAATTTGCGTCAGTATTTACAGTCGAAAAAGCGGATAGCATGCCGGAAATCCCAAGAAAACTTATATTGAATCGGGGACAGGGACTCGATAGATTTAACATGAGTAAAGCAACAATAATGAAGAAAATAATAGCACTAAAGAGTGACAAATCCCCAGGACCAGATGTTTTCCATCCCAGGGTTTTAAAGGAAGTAGGTGAGCACATTGCGGATGCCCAAACAATAATCTTTCAAAGTTCTCCAGATTCAGGAACCGTCCCTCTCGATTGGAAAATTGCACATGTCACTCCGCTTTTTAAGAAAGGAGAGAGAGGGAAACCGGGGGATTATCGATCAATTAGCCTAACATCTGTTGTGGGGAAAATGCTGGTGTCTATAATTGAGGATAGGGTGACTGAACACCTCGAGAATTTTAAGTTAATCAGAGAGAGCCAGCATGGATTTGTGAAAGGTAGGTCGTGCCAGACAAACCAGATTGAATTTTTTGAAGAGGTGACTAAAGTAGTGGACAGGGGAATGTCAATGGATGTTATTTATATGGACTTCCAGAAAGCATTTGATAAAGTCCCACATAAGAGACTGTTAGCTAAGATAGAAGCCCATGGAAGCGAGGGAAAAGTACGGACTGAGCGAAAGGCGACAAAGAGTAGGGATAATGGGAAGGTCCTCCCATTGGCAGGATGTGACTACTGGAGTCCCGCAGGGACCTGTCTTGGGGCTTCAATTATTCACAATGTGTATTAACGACTTCGATGAAGGCATAGAAAGTCTCATATCTAAGTCTGCCGATGACGCAAAGATTGGTGGCATTGTAAGCAGTGTAGATGAAAACATAAAATTACAAAGCGATATTGATAGATTAGATGAATGGGCAAAACTGTGGCAAATGGAATTCAATGTAGACAAATGTGAGTTCATCCACTTTCGATCCAAATAGGATGGAACAGGGTACTTTCTGAATGGTAAAAAGTTAAAAACAGTGGATGTCCAAAGGGACTTGGGGGTTCAGGTACATATATCATTGAAGTATCATGAACAGGTGCAGAAAATAATCGAGAAGGCAAATGGAATGTTGGCCTTTATATGTAGAGGACTAGAGCACATGGGGGCAGAAGTTATGCTGCAGCTATACAAAACCCTGGTTAGACCGCACCTGGAGTAATGTGAGCAGTTCTGGGCACCGCACCTTCGGAAGGACATGTTGGCCTTGGAGGGATTGCAGCGGAGGTTGAGTAGAATGATACCCGGACTTCAAGGGTTAAGTTACGAGGAGAGATTACACAAATTGGGGTTGTATTCTCTAGAGTTTCGAAGGTTAAGGGGTGATCTGATCGAAGTTTATAATATATTAAGGCGAACAGGTCGGGTGGATAAAGAGAAACTATTTCCGCTGGTTGGGGATTTTCGGAATCGGGGGCACAGTCTAAAAATTAGAGCCAGACATTTTAGGAGCGAGATTAGAAAGCATTTCTACACACAAAGGGTTGTAGAAGTTTGGAACTCTCTTCCGCAAACGGCAATTGATACTAGCTCAATTGCTAACTTCAAATCTGCGATTGACAGCTTTTTGGCAACCAAAGATATTAAGGGATATGGGCCAAAGGCAGGTATATGGAGTTAGATCACAGATCAGCCATGATCTTATCAAATGGCGGAGCAGGCACGAGGGGCTGAATGATCTACTCCTGTTCCTCTGTTCCTAAATGGAAAAGTCAAGGCCATAGAGCAGTGTAGTGATTTGGGTAAAGATAAGTAGAGTGTGTCAGGGTGGGACAGAGAGTTTAATGGTAATAGTGCTTCAGTGAATAAGGATAAATCAGGGAATAAGAGTAAAACGTTCAAATTAAAGGTGCTTTATCTGATTGCATGAAGTATTTGGAACAAGATAGAAGAATTAATGGCACAAATAGAGATCAATGGGTTTGATTTAGTGGTCGTTACTGAGATGTGGTTGCAAGGTGACCAAGTTTGGGAATTAAATATTCCAGGGAACTTAACTTTTCGAATAGACAGACAAATGGAAAAGGAGCGGCGGTAGCTCTGATAATATAATCATAGAAAGGTTACAGCATGGAAGGCGGCCATTCAGCCCATCGAGTCTGCGCTGATTCTGAGCAAGTGCAATCGAGCTAGTACCACGCCCCCTACTTTCTCCGTGGCTCTGCAATGTTTTTCCTTTCAAGTACTTTTCCAGTTCCATTTTGAAGGCCATGATTTGTCTCCCTCCATTTATACCTCGGGCAGTGCATTCCAGATCCTAACCACTCGCTGTGTAAAAAATTTTTTCCTCATGTCACCTTTTGTTTTCTTGCCAATCACCTTACATCTATGTCGTCTGGTCGTTGACCCTTCCACCAATGGGAATGGTTTCTCTCTATCTACTCTATCTCGACCTTCATGATTTTGAATACCTCCATCAAATCTCCTCGCAACCGTCTCTGTTCCAAGGGGAACAATCCCAGCTTCGCCAGTCTATCCACGTAACTGAAGTCCCTCATCCCTGGACTCATTCTGGTAAATCTCTACTAAATATTAAAGGCAGACAATATGGAAAATGAGCCAGGGTAACCCAGATAATAAAGGATGACATAAAGACAGTGGTGAGAAAGGATCCAGGCTCGGTAGATCAGGATGTAGAATCAGTATGAGTGGAGATAAGAAATAACAAGGGGCAGAAAATACTGGTGGATGTAGTTTACATGGCCTATAACGGTAGTTATACTGTTGGACAGAGTATTAATGGAGAAATATGAATCATGATATGGAGATGCCAGTGATGGGCTGGGGTGGACAAATGTAAGGACTTGCACAACACCAGGTTATAGTCCAACTGTTGGACTATAACCTGGTGTTGTGCAAGTCCTTACAAAGAAATAAGAGGAGCTTGTAAGAAAGGTATGACAATAATCGTGGGGGACTTTAATCTTCATATAGGCTGGGCAAAGCAAATCAGCAAAACTAATTTGGAAGACGAGTCCATGGAATGCATTTGAGACAGTTTCCAAGAAGGATAGTATGTGGAACCAACCAGGAAACTGGCTATTTTAGACTTTGTCTTGTGTAATGACACAGGGTTAATTAGTAATCTCAGTGTAATGGATCCTCTAGCTGAGAGTGATCATAATATGATACAATTTCACATTGATTTCGAGAGTGACACACTTAAACTTAATCAAAGCCAATTATATAGTTCTGATGGGCGAGTTGGCTAAGATTAATTGGGAAATTAGATTAAAAGATATGATGGTAGAAAATCAATGGCGAACATTTAAAGAAGTGCCCAGGAAGGTGGCAGATGGAGTTTAACGTGAGGAAATGTGAGATTATTCACTTTGGTAGGAAGAATAGATAAATGGAATAACTTTTAAATGGTGGGACAATATTTAATGTTGGTGCTCAGAGGGATTTGGGTTTCCTTCCACACGAAACACAAACAGTTACCATGAAGGTGCAGCAAGCAATTAGGAAGGTAAATGGTATGTTGTCCTTTATTTCAAGGGGGTTGGAGTACAAGAGTAAGCAAGTCTTGCTGCTGCAATTGTACAGGGCTTTGGTGAGACCACATCTTGAGTACTGTGTACAGTTTCGATCTCTTTATCTAAGAAAGGATATACTTGTCTTAGGGGTGGTGCAATGTAGGTTCACTTGATTGATTCCTGGGATTAGAGGTTTGTCGTATTAGGAGAGATTGAGTAGAATGGGCCTAGACTCGCTGGAGTTTAGAAGAATGAGAGGTGATCTCATTGAAACATATAAGATTCTGACAAAGTTTGACAGGGTCGATGCTGAGAGGGTGTTTCCCCTGGCTGGAATGTCTAGAACTGGAGGGCATAATCTCAGGATAAGGAGTCGGTCATTTAGGAAAGAGATGAGGAAGAATTTCTTCACTCAGAGGGTTGTGAATTTTTGGAATTCTTTACCCCAGAGGCCTGTGGATGCTCAGTGGTTGAGTGTATTTAAGGCTGCGATCGATAGATTTTTGGAATTTGTGGGCGTTAAATTGAGTAGGACCTGAAACCGGGCGCGGGTATCATGATCTACAATTTACCTTGGCCCGGTGTTTCCTTCGCAGGCAAGGTGAGACATTCGTCCAGTCACAGTACTTACCTGAATGCAGCGTTCAAATTAGCGTTGCCACGAGAATTCAAGGACATTCGGACTTTACACCAACAGGGGAGCCCCAATCTCTTAAAGGCAGGCTGTCTCTCTGACAGCCAGTCAAAATCTCTTAAAGGTAGCCGGTACCTGTTACTTGCTAAAAAAATAACAGTCTGCTGTCTGCACGGAGTCTGAATGGAGATCAGACATCACACGCGTAAAACACAGATGCAGGTCCCGTCACTTTGTTTGCAATCTATTGAGTTATGTTAAAACACTGAATAAAGGTTGCACACCACTAAATCCCACATCCTCCAATCTGCATGCCAGACCTCACCAATCTGCCGGTCCGAGTTGGTACCAGGCCTGCGAGAGTGAGTGCACCAACGTTCGCTGATGATGCACTCGAAGCCTTGGTGCAAGAGGTGGACAGAAGGAGGGGCATCCTATATCCGCAGGGGGAGGGGAGAAAGAGACCCTCCAGTTATATGCTCAATAGGGGGCGAATTCAATGCCAGCTACATAGCGCCACGAACATGAATGTAGAGCAGGAAGAAGTTCAATGCTTTGACACGAGTGGTCAAGGTGAGTGAGGTCAACTCTCAAGTGTCATCTCCTACCAATTGCCCCACTAGCCACATCCACTGCTCCACGCATCACCCACATACCATCGAACTCATTCAATCAGTACTCAACACTTCCAATCAGGTGCTTCCTCTCATCTTCACACATTATCACTGTTGCAAGACGTGCACCCACAACACACAGGTCACACACACTGGTAGCTATTCAACCATGACGGGCACATCACCCAGTCCCGCTTTCTTGCAGGAGAAGCTGGTGCTTATCAGGAGGCAGCAAGTGGTAGTGGCATTCAGCCCCGCGATCGTGTTCTGCCATTCAATAAGATCATTGTTGATCTGTAACCGAACTCCTTATGCCAGCCTGAGCCCGATATCCCTTAATACCCTTGGTTCACAGAAATCTATCAATCTCAGCTTTATAATTCACAATTGAGCTCGCATCAATTGCCGTCTGCAGAAGAGCGTTCCAAACTTCTCCCACAAAAACATTTACAAATGCATCAGCAGCCAGAAAGAATAATCCAGCTACTAATCTGTAAATCCTGCATGGTCCCTTTATGTGACGCTGTTGGGATTCCTCCAGGCACTCATGTTCAGATGGTCGTGGTTAAGACAATGTGCATTTGTTATCATGTCCAATTTAATCATGAACTAAACTTTTCCCCTGCATACCGGTTATCATCTCCAATTTAACAATTAACTATTACTTTATTCCAATTTTTATATCTTATCATGTCCAATTTAATCATTAACTGTAAACCTATTCCCCTGTATACTGGTTATCACATCCAACTGAGGAATTAACTGTATCTTTATCATCTGTGTATTAGTTATCGTGAGCAAATTAACAAATAACGGAAAACTTAGTTCCAAGTTTATTAGTGACAATCACCAATTTAACAATTAACTGCAACTGTATTCCCCTGCGTATTAGTTATCATATGCAATTTAACAATTACCAGCAACATTAATCCCGTGTATTGGTTATCAAGCCTAAATTGACAAACAACTGTAAATTTATTTCCCGTTGTACTTGTTATTATGTCCAGTTGAACAATTAACTGTGACTTTTCCACCTCTTAGGTAAGGAGGCCAAAACAGCACACAGCGTTCCAGGTGTGGTCTCACCAAGGCCCTGTATAACTGCAGTAAGACACCCTTGCTCATGTACTCAAATCCTCTTGCAATGACGGCCAACATACTATTTGCCTTCCTAACTGCTTGCTGCACCTGCAGGTTTGCTTTCAGTGACTGGTGTACAGGGGAACCACGTCCCTTTGTATATGAACATTTCCCAATCTATTTATCTGTATTTCCCAGTGAGGAGTGGTGTTAGTTAAAATATCCAATTTAACAAATAAATGTGACTTTATACCCTGTATAGAAACATAGAAAAAATAATTGCAGGAATAGGTCATTCGGCCCTTCAATCCAGCTCCGCCATTAAATATGATCATGGCTGATCCTCTATCTCCATAACATATTCCTGCTCTCTCCCCATACCCTTTGATGCCTTCCTTGTCTAGAAATCTATATATCTCCTTCTTAAATATATTCAGTGACTCGGTCTCCACAGCCTTCTGTGGTAGAGAATTCCACAGGTTAACCATCCTCTGAGCGAAGAAATTTCTCCTCCTCTCTGTCCAAAATGTTCTACCCCGTAACCTGAGACTGTGACCCCCTCGTTCTGGACCCCTCCCCTCCAGAAAGGGGAAGCATCCTCACTGCATCCAGTTTGTCTAGCCCTGTCAGAATTCTATACGTTTCAATGAGATCCCGTCTCATTCTTCTAAACTCGAGGGAATAAAGGCCGAGTCGATGCAATCTCTCCTCATACGACAGTCCGGCCATCCCAGGAATCAGTCTGGTGAACCTTCGCTGCACTCCCTCTATGGCAGGTCTATCCTTTCTTAGGTAAGGAGGCCAAAACAGCACACAGCACTCCAGGTGTGGTCTCACCAAGGCCCCGTATAACTGCAGTAAGACATCCTTGCTCCTGTACTGAAATCTTCTTCCAATGAAGGCCAACATACCAGTTGCCTTCCTAACTGTTTGCTACACCTGCATGTTTGCTTTCAGTGACTGGTGTACAGGGGCACCCAGGTCCCTTTTTATATCAACATTTCCCAATCTATCTATCTGTCTTTCCCAGTGAGGAGTGGTACTCTGTAATAAATGTTCCAGTGCTGTGTTAAATGTTTCAGTCTGTATCTCCTTCTTAGTAATGTACGGCCCGTCGATGTCTCAGTGTCAGCTCCTGTACATGTAGAGTATACCATGGGTAAAAGGGAACGATTCGTTCCCGTCTGGCACTGTACGGCCCGTGTGTGTCTCAGTGTCAGCTCCTGTACATGTACAGCACACAGTGGGTAAAGGGGAACGATTTACTCCCGTCTGGTACTGTACGGCCAGTGTGTGCCTCAGTGTCAGCTCCAGTGATCATAACATGATAGAATTTCACATCCAGTTTGAAAGCGAGTATCTTGGGTCTGAAACTACTTTATTAAACTTAAATAAGGGCACTTATAAAGGAATGAGGGCGGAATTGGCTACAGTGGACTGAGTAAACAGATTAGATGGTACGATGGTGGATAAGCAGTGGCAAACATTTAAAAAGATATTTTATGACTCGCAACAAAAATATATCCCGGTGAGGAGGAAAGACTCCACATAAATGGCTAACTAAGGAAGTCAAGGATGGTATCAGATTAAAAGAAAAAGCATTCAACCTGGCAAAGATAACTGGTAAGCCCGAAGATTGGGAAAACTTTACAAAACAGCAACGGGTGACAAAAAGAATAATAAAGAGGGAGAAAATAAATTATGAGAGTAAACGAGGAAGAAATATACAAACTGACAGTAAAAGCTTCCACAAGTATATAAAAAAGAAGAGGGTAGCTGAAGTAAACATTGGTCCCTTGGAGGATGAGACTGGGGAAATAATAATGGAAAACGAGGAAATGGCAGAGGAATTGAATAGATATTTTGTATCTGTCTTCACAGTAGAATACACCAATAATATACCAATAATAGTAGAAAATCATAGGGCAAAGGGGAGGGTGGAACTAAAAACAATCACTATCACTAGAAAAAAAGTACTAGGTAAACTAATGGGTCTAAAGGCTGATAAGTCCCCTGGACCTGATGGCTTGCATCTGCGGGTCTTAAAGGAAGTGGCTACAGAGATAGTGGATACATTGGTTGTAATCTTCCAGAATTCACTAGATTCTGGAAAGGTCCCAGCGGATTGGAAAACCGCAAATGTAACACCCCGACTCAAGAAGGGAGTGAGACAGAAAGCAGGTCACTATAGACCAGTTAGTCTAACATCTGTCACTGGGAAAATGGTAGAATCCATTATTAAGGAAATGGTGCCAGGACATTAGGAGACTCATCTTACAATCAAGGAGAGTCAACATGGTTTTATGAAGGGGAAATCATGTCTGACAAATTTATTAGAGATCTTTGAGAAAGTAACGGGCAGGGTGGATAAAGGGGAACCAATGGAGGCAGTATATTTGGATTTCCAAAAGGCATTTGATAAGGTGTCACATAAAAGATTATTGCACAAGATAAGAGCTCATAGTGTTGGGGGTAATATGCTGGCATGGATAGAGGATTGGCTAACGAACAGAAAACAAAGAGTCGGGATAAAAGGGTCATTTTCAAAATGGCAATCTGTAACTAATGTGGTGCCGCAGGGCTCAGTGCTGGGGCCTCAACTATTTACAATATATATCAATGACTTCGATGAAGGAACAGAGTGTCTTGTGGCCAAATTTACTGATGATACAAAGATAGGTGGAAAAGCAAGTTGCGATGAGGACACAAAGTGTCTTCAAAGGGATATTGACAGGTTAAGCGAACAGGCAAAAATTTGGCAGATGGAATATAATGTGGGAAAATGTGGAGTCATCCATTTTGGGAGGGAAAAAAAACCAAAATACTTTTTGAATGGAGAAATACCACAAAATGCTGCGTCCAGAGGGATTTGTGTATCCTCGTACATGAAACACATAAAGTCAACATACAGGTGCAGCAGGTAATCCGGAAGGCAAACGGAATATTGGCCTTTATTTCTAGGGGGATGGGCTATAAAAGCAGGGAAGTCATGCCACAACTGTACATGGTGCTGGTTTGACCACACCTGGAGTACTGCATACAGTTCTGGTGCCCTTATTTAAGGAAGGACATACTTGCATTGGAGGCAGTTCAGAGAAGGTTCACTTGGTTGATTCCAGGGATGGAAGGGTTCTCTTATGAGGAAAGATTAAACAGGTTGGGTCTATACTCATTGGAGTTTAGAACAATGAGAGGAGATCTTATTGAAACATACAAGATTCTGAGGGGACTCGAAAGGGTAGATGCTGAGAGGATGTTACCCCTCATGGGGGAATCTAAAATTAGAGGGCATAATCTCAGAATAAGAGGTCGACCGTTTAAGATGGAAATGAGGAGGAATTTCTTCTCCCAGAGAGTCGTGAATCTTTGGAATTCTTTACCCCAAAAAGCTCTGGAGGCTGAGCCATTGAATGCATTCAAGGCCGAGTTAGACAAATGTTTGATCAGCAAGGGAGTCAAGGGATATGGGGAAAGGGCGGGAAAGTGGAGTTGAGGTAAAAATCAGATCAGCCATGATCTCACTGAATGGCTGAGCAGGCTCGAGGGGCCGAATGGCCTACTCCTGCTCCTTTCTCTCACTGTGTTATGGTATTATGTTCTCCTGTACATATACAATGCACAGTGGGTAAAAAGGAACGATTCACTCCTGTCTGGTTACTGTACGGTCTGTGTGTGTCTCACTGTCAGCTCTTGTATTTGTACAGCTCACAGATAGAGTGAGATAAGGAGAGGTAGAGAGAGACAGTGAGAGAGAATTATATTGAAAATAAGGGAGAATGAGACAGGGAGATGGACAGAGTAAGTCTGGGAGAGAGAGAGAGAGAGAGAGATAGAGAGACAGACAGAGTGAGTCTGGAAGAGAGAGAGAGAAAGAGAGAGAGAGAGGGACAATGTGAGTCTGGGAAAGAGAAGGAGAGACGGACAGAGTGATTCTGGGAGAGAGAGAGGGAGAGACAGAGAGACGGACAGAGTGGGTCTGGGAGAGAGAGAGACAAAGGTAAAGGCCTCTTTGGTAAAAGTGGACTGGAAACAGTTACTTGAAGGTAAATCAGTGTCAGAGCAGTGAGAGACATTTAAGGACGAGATAGTGAGGGTTTAGAGCAAATATGTTCCCACAAAGAGAAAGGGTGGGACACCGAAATCTAGAGCCCCCTTTGTGAAGAAGCATACAGGGTAAGATAAGGCAGAAAGGGAAGCTTATGTCAGATAACGAGAGCTCAATACTGCAGAAAGCCGACAGGAGTATCGAAAGTGCAAGGGTGAAATTAAAAAGGAAATTAGGAAAGCAAAGAGGGTGCATGAAAATGTAATGGCAATTAAAATCAAGTAAAACCCAAAGATGTTTTATAAATACATAAAGAGCAAGAGGATAACTAAGGAAAGAATAGGGCCTATTAGAGACCAAATGGTGTGGGGCAGATGATGTGGATATAGTTCTTAATGAATACTTTGCGTCTGTCTTCACAAAAGAGGGAGATGATGCAGACATTGCAATTACGGAGGAGGAGTATGAATTATTGGATGTGATAAACATAGTGAGAGAGAAAATATTAAGGGGATTAGCATCTTTGAAAGTAGATAAATCGCCAGGTCTGGATGAAATGTATCACAGGCTGTTAAGAGGAGCAAGGGAGGAAGTAGCGGAGGCTCTGGCCATCATTTCCCAAGCCTCTCTGGCTACAGGCGTGGTGCCGGAGGACTGGAGGACTGTTAACGTTGTACCGCCGTTTGAGAAGGGAGAAATGGATAGACCGAGTTTTAGGCCAATCAGCCTAACCTCGGTGTTACGCAAATTATTGGGAAAAATCTGAGGGACAGTATTAATCGTCATTTAGAAAGGCACAGATTAATCAAGGACAGTCCGCATGGATTTTTTAAGGGAAGGTCGTGTCTGACTAACTTGATTGAATTTTTGGAGGATGGAACAAGAAGGGTCGATAAAGGTAGCGCGTTTGATGTAGTCTACACGTATTTTAGCAAGGCTTTTGAAAAGGTCCAACGTGGCAGACTGGTTAGAATAGTAAAAGCCTATGGGATCGAAGGGAAAGTGGCAAATTGGATCCAAAATTGGCTCGGTGGCAGGAAGCAAAGGGTGATGGTTCGCGGGTGTTTTTGTGACTGGAAGGCTGTTCCCAGTGGGGTTTCACGGGGTTCAGCACTAGGTCCCTTGCTTTTTGTGGTATATATTAATGATTTAGACTGAAATGTCGGGGGCATGATTAAGAAGTTTGTGATGAAACAAAAATTGTCCGTGTGGTTGATAGCGAGGAAGGAAGCTGTAGTCTGCAGGAAGATATCAATGGACTGGTCAGGAGGGCAGAAAAGTGGCAAATGGAATTCAATCCGGAGAAGTGTGAGGTAATGCATTTGGGGAGGGCAAACAATACAAGAGACTACACAATAAATGGGAAGATACTAAGAAGTGTAGATGGACAGAGTGGCCTTGGACTGCATATCCACAGATCCCTGAAGGTAGCAGGACAGGTAAATAATGTGGTTAATGAGGCAAATGGGATACTTTCCTTTAGTAGCCGAGGCATAGAATATAAGAGCAGGGAGGTTATGCTGGAAACGTATCAATCATCGATTATGCCACAGCCTTAGTATTGTTTACAGTTCTGGTCACCACATTACAGGAAGGATGTGGTTGCACTAGAGAGGGTGCAGAATAGACTTACATGGAGGTTGCCAAGACTGGAGAATTTTAGCTATGAGGAAAGATTGGATATGCTTGGGTTGTTTTCATTAGAACAGAGAAGGCTCAGTTGTGATTTAATTGAGGTGTATAAAATTATGAGAGGCCTAGATAGAGCGAATAAGAAGGACCCATTTCCATTTACGGAGGGGTCAGTGACCAGGGGGCATAGAGTTTAAGTAATTGGTAGAAGAGTTAGAGGGGAGCTGAGCAGAAGTTTTTTCACCCAGAGTGTCTGGAACTCACTGCCTGAAAGGGTGGTAGAGGTAAAAACCCTCAACTCATTAAAAAAGTTCTTGGATATGCACTTGAAGTGATGTAACCGACAGGGCTACGGACCAAAAGCTGAAAAGTGTGGTGAGGCTGGATGGCTAGTTTTCGGCCGGCACGGACTCGCTGAGCCAAAAGGCCTCCTTCTGTGCAGTAAATTTCTATGATTCTAAGGAAGTCATTCTAAACATTTACAAATCACAGGTTAGGACTCAGCTGAATTATTGTGTACAATTCTGTACACCACACTTTTGGAAGGGCATCAAGGCCTTGGAGAGGGTACGGAGGCGAATTACCAGGATGATACAAGGGATGAAGGACTTCAGTAATGTGGAGAGATTTAAGAAGCTGCGATTGTTCACCTTAAAGCAGAGAATGTTAAGGGGACACCTAATGGAGAGATTGAAAATTATGAGGGGTTTTGATAGAGCGAATAGGGAGAAACTGTTTCCTCTGGCAAGTGGGTCGGTAACCAGAAGTGATAGATTTAAAATAATTTCCAAACGAACGAGAGGGGAAATGAGGAGAAATGTGTTCACACACAGGGTTGTAAAGATCTGGAACGCACTTCCTGAAAGGGTGGTGGAATCAGATTCCATAGGAACTTGGAAAAGGCAATTGGACATGTACTTGGTGAGGATTAATTTGTAGGTTATGGGAAAAAATCTTTGGCGTGTGACTGAATGTTACAGCTCTTTCAAAGAGCAGGCACAGTCACTATGGGCTGAATGGCCGCCTGTGCTGTAAAATTCTATCATTCTATGATTCTGCGTCTGTGTTTCACTTTGTATTTCCTGCCCTCTGTACAGTTTGTGTCTTTCCCAGTGAGGAATGGTACTCTGTAATAAATGTCCCAGTTCCGTGTTAATACAAAGTGATGGCCCTGAATAAACTCAAAATTGAGGCCTGCACCTGAATCAAAATCACTACTTTTCATTTGAACACAATGTTTCCATCAGTCTGTATCTCCTTCTCACACTCTGTGTGTGCCTGAGTGTTAGCTTCTGCACATGTGCATTACAGAGCGGGTAAAAGGGAATTCCCCATGTGGAACTGTATGGCCCGTGTGTGTCTCAGTGTCAGCTCCTGTACATGTACAGTCCACAGTGTGTAAAAGGGAACAATTCACTCCTGTCTGATACTGTACGACCCGCGTGTGTCTCAGTGTCAGCTCCTGTACATGTACAGTCCACAGTGGGTAAAAGGGAACGATTCACTCCTGTCTGGGACTGTACGACCCGCGTGTGCCTCAGTGTCAGCTCCTGTACATTGTACAGTCCACAGTGGGTAAAAGGGAACGATTCACTCCTGTCTGATACTGTAAGGCCCGTGTGTGTCTCAGTGTCAGCTCCTGTACATGTACAGTCCACAGTGGGTAAAAGGGAACGATTCACTCCTGTCTGATACTGTACGACCCGCGTGTGTCTCAGTTTCAGCTCCTGTACATGTACAGTCCACAGTGGGTAAAAGGGAACGATTCACTCCTGTCTGATACTGTACTGCCCGTGTGTGTCTCAGTGTCAGCTCCTGTACATGTACAGTCCACAGAGGGTAAAAGGGAACGATTCACTCCTGTCCGGTACTGTACGGTTTGTGTCTGCCTCAATGTCAGCTCCTGTACGTGTACAGTATACAGATAGAATGAGATAGAGAGAGACAGAGCGAGAATGGGAGCGAGATAAAGAGACAGAGAGAGAATGAGGCAAAAAAAAGAAAGAAAGAATGAGACAGAGAGACAGTAAGAGAGGATGGGAGAGGGAGAGAGACAGAGGGGAAGAGAGACAGTGAAAGAGCGAGAAAATAAGACATAATGTGAGAGAAAATGAGACAGAGTGAAAGAGGCAAGGAGGAAGAAACACAGAGTGAGAAAGGCAGAGATAGACAGATAATGGCGGAGATTGTGTGTCAGAGGGAGAAAAGCAGAGAATGAGACAAAGAGTTAATGAGAAGAGAGAAAGTGAAAGATAGTCAGAGGGATAGAGAAACAGAGAGAGGGAAACAATGAGAAACAGAGTGGGACTGAATGAGACAGAGGGTGTGAGAGAGAGGGACTGAAACAGAAACAGAGAAATGGACTGGTACAAAGTCAGATCGGCAGATTGGTCGGGTTTGGTATGTAGATTGGAGGATGTGGGATATACTAGTGAGAAACAGACCTGTATCTGTGTTTCACTTTGTATTTCATGTCCCTCTGTACAGTGTGTGCCTTTGCCAGTGAGGTGAGGTACTCTGTGGTACAGGTCCCATTGCTGTGTTAACACGAAATGGTGGCCCTGAATGAACACAAAATTGAGGCCTTCACCTGAATGGAAATCACTGCCTTTAAATTTTAACAAAATGTCTCTCTCAGTCTGTATATCCTTCTATGTACTGGACGGTCCATGTATGTCTCAGTGTTAGTTCCGTTACATGTACAGCACACAGCGGGTAAAAGGAAACGATTCACGCCTATCTGGTACTGTACGGCCCGTGTGTGTCTCAGTGCCAGCTCCAGTACATGTGCAGTACACAGTGGGTAAAAAGGGAACGATTCACTCCCGCCATGAACCTGAAACTAAACGTCCGCCAGTGAAGCATCCGTCTTACTGAGGGGTATGGCGGCGATCTTGCTGAGGGGCAAGGCCTTAAAAATGCAAACAAGGCACTAGTGCTCATTTCGAGAGGAATGGATTTGAAAAGCAGAGATGTTGTGTTAAACTTGTACAGGACCTCGTTTAGACGAGACTTAGAACACTGTGATAAAATGAGAAAATGGTGCAAACACTCAGCAGGTCAGGCTGTATTTGTGGAGAGAGAAACGGAGCTAACGTTTCAGGTCTATGCATCGTACTGGTCTCCATTTTGTTAGAAGAATATAGAGGCGCTGGAGAAGGTGCAAAAAAGATTCACAAGAATGACACCAGAACTAAGATGTTATAAATATCAGGAAAGACTGAACAGACTGAGGATCTTTATTCGTGAAAAGAGAAGGCTGAGGGGTGACCGAATAGCGGTATTTACAATTATGAAGGGATTTGATAGGGTAGAGGTAGAGAAGATGTTTCCATTCGTGGGGAGTTCAAAACCTGGGATCATGAATATAAAATAATATATGAACCCAATAAAGAATTCAAGAGAAACTTTTAACCAAGAGAGTGGTGAGAATTTTGGAAATTGCTGGTACCGGAGTAGTTGAGGCGAATAGCAGAGATGCATTTAAGGGAAAGCTCGATAAGGACATGAGGGAGAAAGGAATAGAAGGATATCCTGATAAGGTTAGGTGAAGTCGGGAGTGAGGAATCTCATGTGGAGTATTAACACTGGCACAGAGCTGTTGGACCGAATGACCAGTTTCGGTTCAAAATGTAAATCTCCTCTTCTCCATTCCCGTGGAAATAATTCTGTTTTTTCAAGTCTTCCCAAATAAGTTTCCCTGGCCTCATTCGAGTAAATCTACACCGTGCTCTCTGGCTTTACTTTTGTTTCCATAATGGGACGCCGAATCTGCGCACAGTAATCTGGAACTGAGGCTTTCACCAAAGAGAATAACTAATAAATCTTCATCTTAGTCATCAGTCTCAGAGAGCAGGAAAACGGGTTATAATCAAAGGGTAAAAAGACAAATAACTAATAAATCTTCATCCTAGTCATCAGTCCCAGAGAGCAGGAAAACGGGTTATAATCAAAGGGTAAAAAGACAAATAACTAATAAATCTTCATCCTAGTCATCAGTCCCAGAGAGCAGGAAAACGGGTTATAATCAAAGGGTAAAAAGACAAATAACTAATAAATCTTCATCCTAGTCAGTGTTGCTGGTCTCCTATTAGAGAGAGGACTCCCTAAAAGTTCCCTCACGGTTGTACAAAACGATTTCAGTGTGAAGTCTGCACATACACCAAGTTATGCTGTTCTAACAAAACGGTGTCCACGTGTAGTTTCCAATGTTAATGTATCTCAACAAGTCCGTCTAAGATATAAATCTCTTTCAGGTACAAGAATATGATTCAAGAAATTACTTTTTTGCATACAGTGGACAAATAATGAAAGTTAACAACAACTTGCATTCCCAAACCACCTTTAATGTAATAAACACTCCCAAGAGGATTCATGGAGGAGTAAAAGGAATAAGAAGATATCAGGAGGACTGGTGAAAACCTTGGTCAAAGAGTGTGTTTAAGGAGGGTGTAAGAGGAGGAGAAGTAAATGGAGAGTCGGAGGGGATAAGATTGGTTTTCAAGAGTAGAATTTCGATGTCTGATGGACAAAAATGAACCCCTGACCAAAGAAAGAGATATTAGGAGGGATGACAAAAGCTTGAAGCAAGGGATGGGTTTCATGGAAGGTCTGAAAGAAGAAAGGAACTTGCCTTTATATAGCGCCTTTCAAGGCCTCAGGACATCCCAAAACAGTCATTAAAGTAGATTGTGAAGTGTAGTCACTGTGGTAATGTAGGAAACGCGGCAAACAATTTGCACACAGCAAGATCCCAGATACTGAAATGAGATAAATGGCGAGAAAATCGGTCTTAGTAATGTTAGTTGAGGGGTAAATATTGGCCAGGACACCGGAAAGAACTCCCCTGCTATTTTTCGAATATTGCTGTGGGATCTTTTACATCTACCTGAGAGGGCAGATGGGCCCTCAGTTTAACGTATCCTACTGCTGGTACCTCCGACTGTACAGCACTTCCTCAGTACTGACCCTCCGACAGTGCAACTCTCCCTCAGTACTGACCCTCCGACAGTGCAGCACTCACTCAGTACTGAAACACAAAGATATTGGAAGGGTCCAGAGAGGCGGTGGTTTTGTCAGCGTCCATCTGAAAGCTGGTCCATGTCTGTGGACTGTGTCACCAAAGGGCAGAAGATGGGTGAGGAAGAGGAGGGAGCCAATGATTGAATCTTTAGAAATATCAGAGATAACCGTGATAGGGTGGGAAGTGAAGCTTCTCCTGGCTCTGATCAGATAGGAGAGTGGAAGCAAGTGAGAGTAGCCCCAGCATAAGACGCCAATGTCCGATGTATGAAGAGGTGAACGGTGAGTTTGCTGTAGGTCCAGAGACGGGGAGGGGTGGGCCATGGAGGGTTTTAAACGCAATGATGAGAATTTTAAATTGAAGTGATATGGAACTGGAAGCCAATGAAAATCAGTGAGTAGGACCTGATGCTGGTTGGACACGGACAACACAGTTTTGGACGAGCTCTCTTTTATGGAAGGTGGAGGTTAGGTGGCCGGCCAGGAGTGCATTGGAGGAATGGAGTTTAGAGGGGACAGAGGCATTGATGAGGGTTTCAATGGCAATGGGCTGAGGAAGGAATGGAGGCGGGTGAGGGAATCACGGAGCCTTTGTGATCGAGGTCATATCGGGTCATGAGCTCAGCTCGGTGTTACACGGGGCCAATTTTACTGGAGCCGTGAACCAATGTAGAATAAACGGGTAAACATCTGCAGTAAATTAGCGGAGAGCGGAATATCAATGGGACACGTTCAGTGTCCGTCCCGTAATATCACCCACAGTCATTTCTAGGCTGCAATCCTCAACCTGCCCTTTAACTGTCCTCGTGTCAGAGACTCAAAATTCATATTTTAACTGGGAAACTGCAGGAACAGAGTGAAACGGGTCTGCTTGTGTCCCTGGATTCAGTCTACACTGCGGAGGTTCGGTAACATTTATAAATGAAACACCAGGAATGAACATGGTCAATACAAGTATATAAAAACTGTAAATGGAGCCGCTCATTATTATTGGATCAGTCCCGTATGGACAGAGTTAAACTTTATTCCTGAGAGAGAATTGATTAAGATAATAACCTGGACTTTGAGATGTGTTTTATTCACCACATTATTTATATTGGAGTCAAAGCTGCTGATATAATGTGTTTGTTAAACAGACTGTAACTAATAGCAATGATCAGGAGTATAACCGTGTCAGTGGAGACTTATCCCCTGTATAAATCAGGGCTCGTTGGAATGGATCAGCTCAGAGTGCCTGCTGGAGTTGTGGTTCCCAGGGCAAGAGAAGTCAGTGCTTCTCACAGAAATGGAATATCCAGTAATGATTCAGGCAATACGCATTTATTGTCCTGTTCTTGCAGCCATTGGAGTTCCGGGTAAGCCGTTATCTCATTTGTTAATGGTGTAAATCAGTGTTAACTCTGCTGCTGTACTTGGCAAATTGTTTTTTCACCCTCCATATTTTACACTGTCACTGTTCTGTTCTATTGGTTGAATGATGGAATGTGTTAAGTCTCTGCTCTTTCGGTCTTGGAGGAGCTGCATTGTATCTGTAATAAATTTTGTATATCCAACACTGGCATTGTTACTGGATTATGCTCTGTACTGAATGTATTGGAATCAGATGTCTGGGCTAAGAGTTGGTATCAGACCATCAGCAGCTGATAACAATTTCTTATTGTGGAACTAACCTGCCCTGAAGTATGTTTTCATCAATGTGTTTTCCGTGATTGATAATGAGACAGCTGAAGGTCTCTGTGTTTACAAGAAGGCAGCGCATGTCTTCCATCCCCAATAACATCCTTCAGTTTATCTTGGATTTCAATGTATTTATTGGTTATCACAGTTATGAAATATTATTTCATTATGTGTGTATCTGAGGCCGCTTCAGATGTCTGGCTACTGAACTCAGTTTGATGCTGACTCTTTCACATCTCCTTCTCTGCTTCATTGGGATGAATTCACTGACTGTTACTGGAATTCACTTTAAAATGAAATGTTTTGATATTATGTTATATTAATGACTTGGATGAAGGGAGCGAATGTATGGTTGCTAAATTTGCTGATGACTCATATGAATGTAGGAAAGTAAGTTGTGAAGAGAATGCACGGAATCTGCAAAGGGATAGAGATAGGTTAAGCGAGTTGGCAAAAATTTGGCAGTTGCAGTATAATGTGGGAAAATGTGAACTTGTCCACTTTGGCAGGAGGAATAGAAAAGCAGTATATTATTTAAATGGAGAGCGATTGCAGAACTCTCAGGTACAGAGGGATCTGGGTGTCCTCGTACATAAATCACAAATAGTTAGTATGCAGGTACAGCAACTGACTGGAAAGGCAAATGGAATGTTGTCATTTATTGCAAGGGGAATGGAAAATAAAAGTAGAATTGTATGCTACAGTTGTTCAGGGCATTGATGAAACCACATCTAGAATACCGTGTGCTATTTTGGTCTCCTTATTTATGAAAGGACATAGTTGCTTTGGAGGCGGTTCAGAGAAGGTTCATTCGACTGATTCCTGGGATGAGGGGTTTACCTTAGGAGGAAAGGTTGGACAAGTTGGGCCTGTGTACATTGGAGTTTAGTAGAATGACAGGTCGTCACATTGAAACATATAAGATCCTGAGGGGACTAGAAGGAGTAGATGCTGAGAGGATGTTTCCCCTTGCGGGAGAGACTAGAACTAGGGGCCACAGTTTAAAAATAAGGGTCTCCCATTTCAGACAGAGATGAGGAGAATTTTTTTCTCTCCGAGGGTCGTGAGTCTCTGGAACTCCCTTCCCCAGAGAGCGGTGGAGGCAGGGTCATTAAGTAGTTTTAATGCTGAGTTAGATAGATTGCTGATTAACAAGGGAGTCAAAGGTTATAGTCGGTAGACAGGAAAGTAGGGTTGAGGTCACAATCAGATCAGCCGTGATCTTATCAAATGGCAGAGCATGCTCGAGGGGCCGAATGGCTTAATCCTGCTCTTAATTCGTATGTTCGTATGTTCGTAGATTGCACTGTATCTGCTGGAATCAGGAGTCCTTCTATCTATCTGCAGATGATCAGTCTGATGTTAGCGTCTTGTTCATTGAACGGTCCCGCCATCTATCGCTTTACTTTATAATTGCAGGAAAATTAATCCCTGTTATTGAGAGATCTGTCTGGAAGAGGCATTCGATTCTGTTTATTCCATGATTTATAGATGATGTGAACAGTGTAGGTGAACAGGTGGAGACTTGAATGATCTGTAGAAACATTAAACTATTCCACAGAGGCTTCACTATTTAACAAACTAACACTGAGAATAGGATCGGTGAAACACGGGGCTGGTGAACAGAATGCAGGCAGAGGATGAGAGGATTGAATCGGGTCTGAAAATGGACTTGGGATAGAGAGTAGAGTGAGTGATAGAGAGGGAGACTGAGAGGGAAAGCGAGAGGCTGTGGTGTGAATAATTCATCAGAATGAACTGCTGAAACTTCCAGTACAATTAAATGTGATTTGAAGGTGTTATTATGATGTGGTCAGATTGGGTGAGTTTTTATTGTGGGACTCGCTCCTTATGTTTATATCCCTGTCAGGTCCTCAGTCTGTTTTTTTGTGAATGTTCCTTTTTTTGCACATTGACATTAAACATGATTAAAATTTGCTCAAAGAATTGAATCAGAAATGTCTTGATCGTAATGAATTATTCGGATACTGTACGTTAAAACTCGGCTGAATTCAATAAACAACGAGGTTGATTTAATTAATACTTTCAAATTAAATTTAAATTGAATGTACAGTTAATTTATTGAACACATTTTATACCCAACACAGGTTCTCTGACACCAATAACCGCAGAAATGAACAGTTGAATGTATTAGTTGGATTGTGTTAGTGGGACCTATAGATTAGATTTCCTCCAACACTCTGCTGCAGTCTCTCCCTGTGAATCCCAGCCTCTGCTCACACTGCATTGAATCCTTTGTCTCCTCATCCCTTGCTTCATTTTATTAGCTTTCCCAAACCATCTGCTCCTGACTCCCCTCCACCTCCGACATGTCCTTTTATTGTCTCGCTCCCAATCTCACTCACTGGCTCGGTCTCCAGCTGCCTTTCCCGTTTAGTGCCAGCCCCTGTCGGCTCACCTAACTCAGAGCAACAAACCAGCTGCAACTCCCCCTGTCCCATCACCTTCCTGACCCTCCGCTCTCTTTCCTCGTCCGTCTGGAGCCCAAATCCGACTTTAATCCGCTGGATTCCCGGTGTGTAAAACCCCTTCTCCCTTCCCCACCGGCACTGTGTCCTCACTCAGCCCTTCCAGTGGGTCCGGTGCTCACTTTCTGTATCCATCTCCCAATTCATTATTGATCATTGCGTTTAAAATCATCTCTCTGCCCAAAAGCGCTGCCCAGGTCAATCAATCACTTTCCACCCTTCGATGCAGCAGCAAAGCTGGAAATTTCACCTCAGATCCTCTCAAACTGCTGCTTTGGCTCCAGGACTGATCAGTAATTTCTCTGCTTCCTTTTCTCTCTCGTACAGTTAACTTGGTGGCGATTGTGATCCTGTCTCGAGGAAAGTGCGGTCTCTCCAAATGTATCAGTGTCTACCTGGTGGGAATGGCAGTGGCCGATCTCATGGTCGTTATCATTCGTGTGATATTGTTGTGGATTAATGCAATGTATCTCCCATGGCCATTCCTGGACATTACTCCTGTGTGTAGTTCCATTATCTTCTTGAGTGCTGCAGCCATCGTGGTTTCTGTCTGGTTCACAGTCGCTTTCACCTTTGATCGATTTGTTGCCATTTGTTGTGAGAAGCTGAAAACTAAATATTGCACCGAGAGAACGGCGGCTGTGGTTCTGGGAACAGTGAGTGTTCTGGGCTGTTTGGTGAGTGTCCCCTGGTATTTTACATTTGAACCTGAATATATAATTGATAATGTTCCCTGGGGTTGTGAGACTATACTGAGCTTCCGAACTTCCCCCGCATGGGCCGCATTTGACATGTTTCACCTTATTTTGACCCCTTGTGTCCCGTTCTGTCTGATTTTAATGTTCAATGTTCTGACGGCCAGGCGTATTTTAGTGTCCAGTCGAGTCCGCAGGGGACTCCGGGGCCGCAGCAATGGAGAGAATCAGAGTGATCCAGAGATGGAGAACCGAAAGAAATCCATCATTTTACTCTTCAGTATATCGGGCAGTTTTATACTGTTATTTATGACAAAGGTTGTGTTTTTCATTTATGTGCGAATTGCAGACATTCGGTTTTATTACTCCTACACCGACCCTGTTTATCTCACAGATCACACAGCAAAAATGCTGCAGCTCCTCAGTTCCTGCACAAACACGTGTATTTATGTCCTGACCCAGACTAAATTCAGAGAGGAGCTGAAGAACGCGGTGAAATACCCACTCAATCTAATTGTTAAATTAGTGAAATCATAGAAAGAGCTGAAGGGTTTCAAGCACTAGAACTAAATCCCATTTCATTCTCCATCCCTACACTTCCCGGGGGATGGAAAATACATTTTATATTAGCACAGAGACCTGAAATGATCTTAAATCTGATTATGATGTTATATTTTATTGATAATCTAACCGATTGAGGCAGGGTTTATTCTGCAGACGACAGATGAATTGTTGCTCAAAATGGCGGCACTGAAGAGCTCTGTTGGACTTCATCGAAATTGGAATCAAAATAGCTGCTGTGGATCTGATGAGAATGTGCGCACTCCGCATAAATGGAGAGGGGGAGAGAGGGATGGAGAGATGGAGAGAGAGATAAAGAGGGAGAGAGAGACAGCGAGAGCGTGGGAGATTAAGTGAGGGAGAGGGAATGTGAGGTAGAGAGGGAGACACCACGCACACCCACAGATATACAGAGAGATAGAGAGTGAGGGACAGCGAGATAGTGATACAGCGAGCGAGAGTGAGACAGAGGGCGAGAGAGAGAGACACATAGAGATAACGATAGAGAGAGAGAGAGAGAGAGACCGAGAGAGAAACAAAGACAGAGAGAAAGAGAGAGAGAGAGACTGACGGTGACAGAGAGCGAGACAGAGAGAGAGAGAGAGAGAGAGAGAAACAGAGAGAGAGAGGCAGGGAAAGAGAGGAACAGAGTGAGAGTGGGAGAGAGAGACAGAGGGAGAAAATAAATATATTGACTATAAAACGCAGAAAATTATGAGGCATTCACATAAAAGGGAGAGAGTGTGTGTGAGAGAGCTAGAAACAAAGGGTCAGAAACACAGTTACGCGGAGAAGGAGAGAAACAACGAGAGTTTTTAAGGCAGGGGAGAAAAATAAAGAAAGAAAGCGTGCAAGAAAGCATATATGTGTGTGTATATATAATATATATAATGAGAAAGAGCAAGCAGACATGGATGGAACGAGAGAGGGAGAATGACAAAGAATTACGAAGTGATGGAAGTAGAAGTGGAAATAACAAGATAGAAAAACACAGAAAATAAATAGAAACAAACGACATAAACAGAGAACAGACACAATGAAAGACGGACAAACATAAAAAGTGACAGGAGGGTAGAGAAAGGAGTGAGAATAGAACACAGAAAGCATTAAATAACCAAACAAACTGTGTAATCAGCCTGGAGTGTGTGAGAGTGCTGACCAGCAGAACAGCAGCAGATGAAACAGGCCAGACAGTTCATGTTTGTTCTGGGGTAACAATCTTGTGGATTTAATTTTGACAATTCCGACGGAGATGCCTGGAGGCTGCACAATAAAGTCCCTCAATCTTGTGTACCTGACCCTGACCATTACTTACTGCAGGAGTTTCCCAGCTGCTCTGTGTAGTAAAAATTCATCTGATAAACGAAAGCCTGAGACTAAATCGGCTTCAGCATGTCTGACGGAAAAGGACGATTAAAATGTGGAAGGAGCGTTAGAAGGACTGTTAATGACACGTTGTAAAAGACCACACAGCAGATAGATCACCATAGCAATAATAACGATTCCAGGAGGGCTGGAGGTGGTTTGAACACCTGCCGACTTAACTTGGTTACTTTGTGGACACTGAGAGAAAACAAGTGAAGTGTCAATCAATCGTGGGTTGTATTTGTCGGAACGTAATGTTGAGAAGCCACCGACCCAGAAGTGTTTTTGTCTATAGAAAAGGTCTTTACAATCTGGGCAGAAGTTGAGTTGGGGGAGACACAGATCCACCATAACTGCTCCAACCTCAGCTTTCACTTGCTGGCAGCACCACCTAACTTGGAATCGTCATGACTGCTCGCTACCTCCCAGCTTGATGCCTCGATGCTGGTTTACAGATTGCCTGTTAAGCAGATGACTTGGATACAAGAGAAAGTCAAGATACACGACAACATTATCCATCAAAATACCTGGAATCTTCCCGGCAAGCATGAGCCAGCCAAAAGGATGTACCTTTCGTTATGGGCTTAGTCTAAGATAGAGATTGGATTTCCAAACGGTTATGCATTTTAGGAATTCAGAATGTGTTGTTTTATTGTGATTAAAGCAATTCTAAATCGGGCATAAACCCAAGGTGTTGTTTACATTGTAATGTCAATTTTTCCAGCATTAATAATAATAAATTTGTTTTTTTCCTTTATAAAGCCATAGTTTGTGCTTGAAGTTTCTTTAGGAAAAAGAGCTCATCAAGTTAAATGTAAAATTAGACCTCGTGCAAATAAAAGGCCCAAATTAAAGTGTAAAATCACTTTGCACCTTTTTGCTCGTCCATCTGGACCATGTGTAAGTTTCCCAGTGAGCTGCTGGATTCTGTAATAAATCACAATGTACTCTTACCCCTTCTGCTGTCTTACTAAACTGGACAGGGTCCCTCAGCACTCTCCTGATCTGTTACTGTTACAAATACTGTTATTGTTTCAGATTAAAGAAAAAATATGAATAATGGAGAAATAACCAAAATCCCAGATCAGAACAACATTCCGATTGAGTCCAATTTTACTCTGATTTATTTAATAGAAGCTAGAATTACATTCTCCACACAAAATGACTAATTGGACCTTTCCTCCGAATGTCTGGTCTCTCCTTCCCCTTAAACATTACGACCAAATAATCAAATGTTAATCCTTTTTTCTTGCAGAAGTTCACATTTTGCTGTTTAATTCCTTCACTGCACCGCTGTCTTTGTGTTGAACACCAGCTGGTGAAATTTTCACACAGTTTGTATCTTTAACTATCGTGCAACGGTAATTTAACAGTAACAGCAAATGAACCTTCTCCGTCTCTTTCACCATATCAAGCTTCTCCTTGCCTCTCACCCTTACTGGTGCCCATTTTGCTTCGGGTTCAATGCGGCTATATTTATTAAACTTCATGTTCGCTACTTTGTTTAAGATGCCCTCCTTGCCCCTCAGTAAGATGACGACCTTACTGGCGGCCATTTCGTTTCCGGTTCAGGGCAGCCATTTTGTTTAAGCTTCAGGGCAGCCATTTTGTTTAACATGGCCACCTTGACCCCAAGTATGATATCCAGTTTGCCCCTCAGTAAGATGGCTGCCGCAGAGGCGGCTATTTAGTTTCCTGTCCCAGACTTTGAAGTTGTTGTTCATGGTATCATAGTGGGTACAACACAGGAGGAGGCCATTCGGGCCACCGTGCCTGCGCTGACTCTTTGAAATGGCAATCCCATTTCCCTCTCAGCTCTCTCCCCACAACCCTTATCTGGGCCATGTAGTAGTTGTAATGTGCAAATATATATATATATATATTTCTACACAAGTTGTTGTTGTCGTAATTGCTGTAATATATAAATACAACTTGTCATGTCTATAAAGATTGCCTCTCAATCTTTACATTTATCTCCTTTATAAACTGGGCTTTGTTTCTGTGTAAATGAATGTTGCTGAGAGATTGTCCCTGCAACTGAGTGAGGGATCTTGCTGTGTATTTGTTTTTTTAAGTGCTTTTCTTTAGCTCTTTTAAATGACATGAATTTATTTGAAATCTTTGGCTGATTGGAAAAAGCCACAATTTGTAAGTTGACCACAAACTACAGGCTTTTTATCCACTGCTAATTAAAACAAGAGTAATGAGCAAAGGGAAAGGTCGTTCACCTTTTTGTCCCCTGTTCCAGAAACTGAAGAGAAAACGAACTCGGGGCAGTTTGGGCCCTGCAGCAAATATTGACCAGGACAGAGAGTCAGACCGGCACCTTTTAGGGGGAATGAGTGAGTGGCAAAGCAGGAGAGAAAACCTTGAACACTTGTGTTAGAGAAAGAGTGAAACAACATGCGCTCTTCAGTCTGTCCCGAGTGTCTCTCTCTCTCTCTCCCAACTTTCCTCTCTTCCCTTTAGATTCTCTGCTTTTTAACTGGTGATTTTATCAATGGTGTTTGCTGAGAGATTGCCTGTGTAACGGAATGAATGTGAGTGAGTGTGAGTGTGAGGGAGCTCTGGGCTCTTGCTGTCCTTTATTCAAATCTTGCTTTGTTTTTAATCAACTTCTTATTTCTCTCTCCAGTGGACGATTTTTGTGGAAATGCTGTGACATGAAGATGTGGAAAGAGAAATTTTGGGAGGAGGAGGAATCCTTTGAAAAGAAGCTTTCTCTCCAGAGGGGACTGACCGAGGCCTTCGCCACACGTTGCACACAATGCGACTCACGTGACCTGTGTATTGGTTACTGCTGGATCACCGGGAGCACTGTGGGATCACTGCGTTACTGTCGATCTCTGTGGGGCATTGAGGGATTACTTGGTCACGGTGATCACTAGGTCACTGTGGGACACTGTGGGATCATTGGGATCACTGTGGGTTCACAGAGGAATCACTGAGTCACTGTGGGATCACTGTGTCATTGTGGTATCACTGTGTAACACTGTGGGATCACTGTGTGACTGTGGGATCACTGTGTAACACTGTGGGATCACTGTGTGACTGTGGGATCACTGTGGCACAGTGGGATCACTGGATCACTGTGGGATACTGTGGGATCAGTGGGGCACAGTGGAGCACTGTGGGTCCACTGGGAGTCTGTGGGATCACTGGGACAATGCGAGATCACTGGGACATTGTGGGATCACTGGGTCACTGTGGGATCTCTGTGCAGCATTGAGGAATCACTTGGTCACGGTAATCACTGGGTCACTGTGGCCTCTTCCTGTTCCTGTATAAAAGTCTTGATGGGCGGAACGGCCTACTAATGTGACAGTATTCACAGTGATCTGTGGGAGTGAGCCTATATGTAAAGGGATACCAAGGACTGTATTTTTTCGGACAGTTGCCAGATTGTGTCATTATTTACAGGCGTCTGTGAGAGTGAGTCAATATATAAAAGGGAAATCAGGACTGAAGTTATTGAGACAGTCCCGAGAATGTGTCAGTATTTTCAGGGGTCTGTGTGAGTGAGTCGATATGTAAAAGGGAAATCAGGACTGTAGATATTCAGGAAGTTCCCAGACTCTTGACAGTATTTACAGGGGTCTGTGAGAGTGAGTCAATGTATAAAAGGTTACCAAGGACTGTCGATCTCCAGACAGTTTCCAGATTGTGTCATAATATAGAGGGATCTCTAAGAGTGATTTCGTGTGTGAAAGGGTACCAAGGATTGTATATATTCAGGAAGTCCACAGACTGTGTCAGTATTTACAGGATTCTGTGACAGTGAGTCAATAAATAAAGGGGTACCAAGGACTGTAGATATTTCTGACAGTCCCTAGTTTGTATCATGATTTAGAGGGGTCTGTGGGTGTGAGTCACTATATGAAGGGGTACCAAGGATTTTAGATATTCAGGGAGTCCGCAGATTGTTTCATTATTTACAGTTGTCTTTGAGAGTGAGTCGATATTTACAGGGAAACCAAGGACTGTAGGTATTCAGGAAGTCCTAATAATGAGACAGCACTTACAGGGGTCTGTGAGAGTGAGTCAATATGTAAAGTGGTACCAAGGACTGTAGATATTCAGATAGTTCACAGATTGTGTCAATATGAAGACGGATCTCTGAGAGTGAGTCAATATGTTGAAGGCTACCAAGGAAATAGATATTCCGGAAATCCCGGGTTTGTGTCAGTACTTACAGGGGTCTGTGAGAGTGATCAATAAATAAAAGGGTACCAAGGACTGTAGATGTTCAGGGATTCCCCAGATGGGTGTCATCATTTACAGCCTTCTGTGAGAGTGATCAATATAGAAGAGGCTATCAAGGCCAGTAGATAATCAGGAAGTCCCCGGATTGTGTCATTATTTACAGGGGTCTGTGAGAGTGAGTCAATATATGAAGGGTGCCAAGGACTGTAGATATTCAGACAGTTCCAAGATTGTATCAACATTTACAGGGGTCTGTGAGAGCGGGTCGATTATTACAGGGGTACCAAGGACTGCAGACTTTCAGGAAGTCCCCAGCCGCTGTATCATTATTCACAGGTATCTGTGAGAGTGAGTCGATATTTGTAGTGGCACCAAGGACTGCAGAAATTCAGGGAGTCCCCAGACTGTGTCAGTATTTACAAGGTTGTGTGAGAGTTGATCAATATATAAAGGGGTAACAAGGACTGTAGATATTCAGACAGCTCCCAGGTTGGGTAATTATTTACAGTGGTCTGTGAGAGTGAGTCAATATTTATAGGGATACCAAGGACTACAGATATTCAGGAAGTCCCCAGAATGTGATATTATTTACAGGAGTCTGTAAGTGTGATTAACATATAAATAGGTACCAAGGACTATAGATATTCAGACAGTTTCCAGATTGAGTCAGCATTCAAAGGGAGAGTTAGTCAATATATAAAGGGGACACCAAGGACTGTAAATATCCAGCTAGTTCCCAGATTGTGTGATTATTTACAGGGGTCTGTGAGAGTTAGACGATATTTGCAGTGGTACCAAGGATTGGAGATATTCAGGAAGTCCCCCGACTGTGTCAATATTTAGATGGGTCTGTGAGAGCGAGTCAATATATAAAGGGGTACCAAGAACTATAAATATTCAGACAGTTCCCAGATTGTGTCAGCATTTACAGGGGTCTATGAGAGTGAGTCGATAATTACAGGGGCGCCAAGGACTGTAGACATTCTGGAGTCCCCAGACTGTGTCAGTATCTAATGGTGTCTGTGGGAGAGAGTCGATATTTACAGGGATACCAAGGACTGCAGATATTTAGGCAGTCACTAGATTGTACCATTATTTACAGGGGTCTGTGAGAGTGAGTCAATAATTACAGGGATACCAAGGACTGTAAACTTTCAGGGGTCCCCAGAATGTGTCAGTATTTACAGGGGTCTGTAAGTGTGAGTCAATATATAAAGGGGTACCAAGGACTGTAGATAATCAGACTGTTCCTAGATTGTGTCAGTATGTAGAGGGATGTCTGAGAGTGAGACAATATGTAAAAGGGTGCCAAGGACCGTAGATATTCAGGGAGTCCCCAGATTGTGTCAGTATTTACAGGGGGCTGTGAGAGTGAGTCAATATTAACAGGGTTACCAAGGACTGGAGATATTCAGGAAGTCCCCAGATTGTGTCAGTATGCAGAGGGATCTCTGAGAGTGAGACAATATGTAAAATGATGCCACGGACTGTAGATATTCAGACAGTTCTCAGATTGTGTCAGTCTTTACAAGGTTCTGTGAGAGTGAGTCAATATATAAAAGGGTACCAAGGACTGTAGATATTCAGGAAGTCCCCGGATTCTGACAGTATTTACAAAGTTCTGCGAGATTGAATCAATACAGAAGCATAGGACCATTGAAAAGCTGCAGCATAGAAGGTGGCCATTCGGCCCATCGTGTCCGCGCCGACTCGAAGATCAACCAGGTGCCCATTCTAATCCCACCTTCCAGCATCCGGTCCGTAGCCCTGCAGCTTACAACACGTTAGGTGCAGGTCCAGGTACTTTTTTAAAGAGTTGGAGGTCCCTGCCTCTACCACCAATTCGGGCAGCGAATTCCAAACATCCACCACCCTCTGGGTATTTTTTTTTTCCTCATTTCCCCTCTAATCCTTAAATCTTTATCCTCGAGTTCTTGAACTCTCCGCGAGGGGAAACAGGTACTTCCTGTCTTCTCTATCTCGGCCCCTCATAATTTTGTACAGCTCAATCAAGTCTCCCCTCAGCCTCCTCTACTCCAAGGAAAGCAACTCCAGCCTATCCAATCTCTCCTCGTAGCTGCAAGTTTCAAGACTTGGCAACATTCTTGTAAATCTTCTTTGCACTCTGTTCAGAGCAATTACGTCCTTCCTGTAATATATAAAGGGATACAAAGGACTGTATCTATTCAGACAGTGCCAGATTGTGTCAGTATTTACAGGGGTCTGTGAGAGTGAGTCAACATATAAAATTATGCCAAGGACTGCAGATATTCAGGGAGTTCCCAGATTGTGTCAGTACTTACAGGGGTCTGTGGGAGTGAGTCAATATATAAAAGGGTATCAAGGACTGTAGATATTCAGACAGTTCCCAGATTGTATGTGTATGTAGAGGGATCTCTGAGAGTGAGTCAATATGCAAAGGTGCACCAAGGACTGCAGATATTCAGGAAGTCCCCACATTGTGTCATTATTTAGAGGGGTATAAGAGAGTGAGTCGATATTTACAGGGGTAACAAGGACTGGAGACATTCAGGAAGTCCCCAGAATGTGTCAGTATTTACAGGGGTCTGTGCGAGTGATTCAGTATATAAACGAGTACAACGGACTATAGATATTCAGACAGTTCGCGGATTGTATCATTATTTACAGGGGTCTGTGCAAGTGAGTCGATATTGACAGGGGTACCAAGGGTTGGAGATTTTCAGGAAGTCCCCCGACTGTGTCAGTATTTACAGGGGCCGGTGAGAGTGAGTCAATATATAAATGGGCACCAAGGACTAAAGATATTCAGAGAGTTCCCAGATTGTGTCATTAAGTAGAGGGATCTCTGAGAGTGAGTCAATATGTAACAAGGTACCAAGGATTGGAAATATTCAGAAATACTCCAGAATGTGACAGTATTTACAGGGGTTTGTGAGAGTGAGTTCATGTATAAAGGGGTGCCAAGGACGGGTGATATTCAGACAGTTCCCAGCTTGTGTCAGTAATTACAGCGGTCTTTGAGAGTGAGTCAGTATATAAAAGGGTACCAAGGACTGTAGATATTCAGACAGCAACGAGATGGTGTCACGATTTACAGGGGTCTTTGAGAGTGAGTCAGTAAATAAAAGGATACCAAGGACTGTAGATATTCAGTAAGTCCCCAGACTATGACAGTATTTACAGGGGTCTGCGAGATTGAGTCAATATATAAAGGGGTACCAAGGACTGTAGATATTCAGACAGTTCACAGTTTGTGTCAGTATTTACAGGGGTTTGGGAGAGAGAGTCGAGAATTACAGAGGTAGTAAGGACTGTATACATTGAGGGAGTCCCCAGACTGTATCAATATTTACAGGGTTCTTTGAGAGTGAGTCAATAAATAAAGGGGTATCAAGGACTGTTGATATTCAGGATGTCCCCAAACTGTGATAGTATTTGCACGGGTCTGCGAGATTGAGTCAATGTATAAAGGGGACCAAGGACTGTAGATATTCAGACAGTTGCCGTGTTGTGTCAGTGTTTACTATGGTCTGTGAGAGTGAGTCGATATTTACAGGGGTAGCAAGGACTGAAGATATTCAGGATGTCCCTAGAATGCGACAGTATTTATAGTTGTCTGTGATATTGAGACAATATATAAATGAGTACCAAGGATTGTGGAGGTTCAGACAGTTTGCAGATTGTGTCCTCATTTACATGGGTCTGTGAGAGCGAGTCAATATATAAAGGTGTACCAAGGAGTGTAAATATTCAGATAGTCCCCAGATTGTGTCAGTATTTACTATGGTCTGTAAGAGTGAGTCGATAATTATAGGGGTACCAAGGACGGTAGACATTCAGGGAGTCCCCAGACTGTATCAGTATTTATAGGGTTCTTTGAGAGTGAGTCAATAATTAAAGGGGTACCAAGGACTGTAGATAGTATGACAATTCCTAGATTGTATAAGTAGTTACAGAGGTCTGTGGGAGTGAGTCAATAGTTACGGGGATACCAAGGACTGCAGACACTCAGGGAGTCGCCAAAATGTGTCAGTATTTACAGGGGCCTGTGAGAGTGAGTCAATATATAAAGTGCTAACAGGGATTGTATCCATGCACGCTGTACTCAGCCTATGTCAATATTTAGAGGGGTCTGTGGGACTGATTCAATATTTACAGTGTTACTAGGCAGTGTACGCATTTAGACAGTCCACAGATTGTGTCAGGAAATCCGGAAGCGGATCAATATTTTAAAGTATCCAGAGCCTTTCTCATAATCTGTATGAATAATTGAAGGGAAATCCATAGACTGTGTTAATATTTACAGTAGAATCCAAAGACTGTGCCGTTATTTACAGGTAGATCCAGAGACTGCCCCCAATATTTACAAGAGGATCCATAGACTTGCCAATATTGACAGGGTATCCAGAGATTGTACCAATATTCGCAGAATGGTCTCCAAACTGACCAGTAGAATGGTTCAGTTCCCATCTCTGAGTTTAAACCCAACCCTTGAGAAGTGGGTAGAAACTCTCTGAAATTAAAGGATTTCACTCAGAAATAATCTGCAATCTGTAAATGGAGCTGCTCTCCCTTCACATCAGTGCTGTCAGACTGTGGGACTCATAAATTCTCTTCGTCCAAATATTTATTAAAATAATGTACTGGGCTTTGGGCTTTCCATCTGTGTAATATTTGGTAAAATATTTGTTGTGATATACACATTGTTGGATTTAAAGTTGTTAATTGAATCTGTTTGTTCAGTGACTATAATTAATGTCAGCCTCCATGGGCCCTATTTGTTGTCAGTGGAGTGTTTCTCCCTGCTATTAATAAGCGACTTCTTTCAACATGTCGTCCCATAGTGTCAGTGGGAGCATCACCTCCAAGGTGGCTTACGGAGCACGTCACGCTGGATTTATGTGCGGGCATTCCGGACGCCATCTGGGCACATTGGAAGGCCGCATAGCGCCGATACAACGGGCGTTACACGACCCAATTGATAGCCCAGTGAGCTGACACGTCGGGGGAGGCCTCACGGTGTTGGAAATGCAGTGAAATACATTGAAGTGTTTATAAATACAGAGATCTGACATACTAGGGGAGGCCTCACAGTGTTGGACACGGAGTGAAATACAGTGAAGTGTTTATAAACACTGAAAGCTGATACACCAGGGGAGGCCTCAAATTGTTGTACAAGGAGTGAAATAAACCATAGTGTTTATAAACACAGAAATCTGACACACCAGGGGAGGCCTCACAGTGTTGGAAACGGAGTGAAATACACCGTAGTGTTTATGAACACGGAAAACTGACACATAGGTACATTGGAAGATCGGAACAGGATTAGGCCATTTAGCCCCTCGAGCCTGTTCCGCCTTTCAATGAGATCATGGTTGATCTGTGACCTAACTTCATATATGCGCCTTCGCCCCATATTTCTTAATACACTTGGTTCACAAAAATCTTTCAATATCAGATTTAAAATCAACAATTGAGCGAGCATCAACTGCCGTTTGAGGAAGAGAGTTCCAAACTTCTCCCACTCTTTCCCTGTAGAAGTGTTTCCTAATTTCACTCCTGAAAGTCCTGGCTCTAACTTTCAGGCTATGTCCCCTAGTCCTAGACTCCACAAACAGCGGAAATAATTTCCCTCGATCTAACCGATCAGTTCCCTTTAATACCTTGAAAACTGCGATCAAATCATCCCTTCATCTTCTAAATTCCAGGGAATACAAGCCTGGTTTGTGAACTCTCTCCTCGTAATTTAACCCTTAGTGTCCAGGTATCATTCCAGTAAATCTACGCTGCACTCCCAAGTCCAATATGTCCTTCCTGAGGTGTGGTAACCAGAACTGAACACAGTAATCCAGGTGTGGTCTAACCAGAGCTTTGCATAGCTGTAGCATAACTTCTGCCCACGTATTCTCGTCTTCTAGATATAAAAGCCAGCATTCCATTAGCCTTTATTGATTATTTTCTGTATCTGTCCATGATATGTTAATGATCTATATATATGGACCTCTAAGTCTCTTGTGATGTTATGATTTCCGTTCCCACTGCTGTTTCCCTGCACCAGTTACAAAGTACAGTCCTGGTCCCACTGCTGCTGAGACCCTGTGCTTCTGCCATCTCAAGCCTTCATTTCTTCAACACTCTCGCCACCTCACATATTTAAATTAGCCGAGTGAGGAAATTCCACCTGGAATCACAGAGCCTTCGCCTCAGCTCTCTCGGTGTGACCCGTCCAGTTAAAGGGGCTTCACCCTGTGGTCTCACGGTGTGACCCGTCCAGTTAAAGGGGCCTCACCCTCTGATCTCACGGTTTGACCTGTCCAGTTAAAGGGGCCTCACCCTCTGATCTCACGGTTTGACCCGTCCAGTTAAGGGGACGAGAGAGAGAGACAGAGGAAATTGTCCCAGCTCCAGAAATGCATGCAGGATCTGCTCCAGCTGCAGTCGATGTGGATGAATGTCGGGG
Organism: Heptranchias perlo; assembly: GCF_035084215.1. Taxonomy (NCBI): domain Eukaryota; kingdom Metazoa; phylum Chordata; class Chondrichthyes; order Hexanchiformes; family Hexanchidae; genus Heptranchias; species Heptranchias perlo. The sequence goes on along the minus strand of NW_027139612.1, from coordinate 6,480,412 downwards.
AGGAACTCAGGGAGTTGAAGGGCCAGAAAGTCTCACTCTTCGCCTCCAAAGCCTCGAAGATCACCTTTCTGTCCAGAGCCCGCTCCGTGGAGCAGGACGAGAAGTGCTCGCGTTTCTTCTTCCAGAAGCTGCACGGAGAGACCTCTGGTGATCAGCAGCCTGAAGGAGGAAGAGTGCTCGGTGACGTCTTCACAGACCGACATACTGAGGATCACCAAGTCCTTTTATGCCGAACTGTATGACGCCAAGCCCAGAGACAGCACGGCCTCCCAGTCCCTCGTGTCCTCTGTCACGGATGTCTTAGAGGACAGCGAGCGGAAGAGCATGGATCGGCCACTGACCTTGGACGAGCTGACAAAGGTCGCCTGGTCCTTCGAGAGGAGTAGATCTACAGGGAGCGATGGATTACCGGTTGAGTTCTACTCGGCGCTGTGGGACTGGATAGACCCATAACTACTGGATCTGTACGGAGTATGCATCTAGCAGGCAACATGTCAGAGTCCATGAGGAAAGGCATCATCACCCTCATCTACAAGCAGAAGGGGGAGAGGGAAGAAATCAAAAATTGATGCCACATTTCCTTGCTAAATGCCGACTACAAGATTCTGTCGAAGGCCATCGCCAACAGGTTCATGTCTGCTCTGGAGCTAGTGATCCGCCCCGATCAGACCTGTACTGTACCCGGCAGAAAGTTCTCTGATAGCCTTGCGCTGCTCAGGGATTCGATCACCTACATACAGGACAGGGGGTTGAACACCTGCCTCATCAGCCTGGACCAGAAGAAGGCCTTTGATAGAATATCCCACACGTACGTGATCGACGTGCTCTCCAAAATGGTGTTTGAGGAGGGAATCCGCGATTTGATCCGACTGCTCTATGTGGACATCCACAGCACATTCCTAATCAATGGGCGGGAGTCGGAGAGTTTTCCAATCAGATCTGGAGTCAGGCAGGGCTGTCCTCTCTCCGCGGTCTTGTTCATGCGTTGAGTCGAGCCATTTTCCGTGTCTATCAGGAAGGACACAGGTATCAGGGGGATGACGATCCCAGGTGGAGGCTCTCAGGTTAAGGCCTCCCTCTACATGGAAAATGTCATCATCTTTTGCTCTGATCAGCAGTCGGTCCACAGACTGATGGGCATCTGCGATCGTTTCAAGCTGGCCTAGGGATCCAGAGTGAACCGCAGTAAGAGTGAGGCCATGTTCTATGGCAGGTGGGAGACCCGATCCTTTGTCCCTTTCACCGTCAGGTCCGACTACCTGATGGTGTTGGGGATCGGGTTCGCGGCATCTCGTCTGCACCAATAAATGGGAGGTGCGGGTCGCCATGGCCAAACAGAAGCTTGGTATGTTGGGGGGTCGCTCTCTCTCCGTAACAAACAAGAACCTGGTGATAAGGTCAGAGGTACTCGCGGTGTTGTTCGACATGGCCCAGTCTGGCCCATTCCCCACAGCTCCGTCACCACAGTCACCCGAGCTATCTTCCACTTTGTCTGGAGGTCTAAAGCAGAACGCTTCCAAAGGGACACCATGTACAAACCTCCAGACAAAGGGGACAGAAGTGTCTCTAATGCTGCCCTTATCCTGATGGCCACCTTTGTGTGTAGCTGCCTCAGGAAGTGTGTAGAGCCCCGGCATACAAAAACCAAGTGTCACTACGTGCTGAGTTTCTACCTGTCCAATACACTGAGAAAACTGGGTCCGGTCATGCTGGCCGACCCCACCCTACCTGTCCCAGGTGGAGAACTTCCTGAGGAGGAACCACTTCGACCACAAGGCCGTCAGACAGTGGAACGTTCTGGGGGTCCTGCAGGAAAAGGAGAAGGTGGATGCAATCGGGCAGTTCCCCGACCAGACGGTCTATGCCAACATGCACCAGGATGTGGGCTGGATTGTGGTGAGAAGAGCGCTCCCAGTGCAGTCCTTCCAACATGCACGGAATCTCAGCACCACTGCGAGCTGCCGTCAAGTCTGCAACGGGGATGACACCGTTGTCCGTCTCCTGGTGGACTGGACCTTCATGCAGAATGTGTGGAGAGAGATGCGTTGGTATCTGTCCCAGTTCATCCCCAACACCTCGGTAACACAGGACGCTGTGCTCTACGGGCAGTTTCCCAGAAGGCACACCGAGACAGATATCAACTGCTGCTGGAAGACAATCAAATCTGTGAAGGAGGCTCTTTGGTCAACCCAAAACCTACTGGTTTTCCAGCTGAAGGAGCTGACAACGACCGAGTGTTGCCGACTGGCACACTCCAAGGTCCAAGGATAGGTGCTGCAGGACGCACTGAGGCGCGGTGCGGCTAGCACAAAGGCTCGATGTGGAAAGGATACTGTGTGAAACCATCCCACCTTTTATTATACAGAATGTATTGTGAGATATGTACTGTGTTTTCTATTGAAGTAATGGGATCATAGTGTGTGCGATCTGTTTTGTATTGTTTTGAATTGAAATTGCGACTTTTACACTGAACTGTATGTATACTTAAATTTTATGAAATAAAGTATATTTTGAAAATAAAAAGAATTGATGCACAAAGGCACTCCTCTGAGCAGCGAGAGACCTGTCCGACTGACTGAAAGAAGTCTTTTTTTGCCTGAAAATTTGTGCGGTTTGACGTGTTGTTGCACAAAGGCGCTCCCTGCTGGTGAGCAGTGGCAAATGTTAGAGCAAAACAGCTTTAAAATTGTAAACAATTTTACAACACCAAGTTATAGTCCAGCAATTTTATTTTAAATTCACAAGCTTTCGGAGGCTTCCTCCTTCCTCAGGTAAATGTTCAGGAGCTCCTCGAAGCCTACGCATTTATACATATAGAACAATACATGGTGTTTACAGAATGCCCCTGCAACTGCCCGTTGCCAAGGCAATCACCGTGTTCAGACAGAAAGGTGTCACCTGCAGAACCCCCGAATACACATTCAACAAAAAAACAAACAGGAAAAAAAAAAGAGAGAGGCAGAAACATCCGGAAGGCAGAGAAAGCCAGCAAATGACCCATTATATTAAAAACAGATAACATTTGTTCGCTGGTGGGGTAACGTGTAGCGTGACATGAACCCAAGATCCCGGTTGAGGCCGTCCTCATGGGTGCGGAACTTGGCTATCAATTTCTGCTCGACGATTTTGCGTTGTCGTGTGTCTCGAAGGCCGCCTTGGAGTACGCTTACCCGAAGGTCGGTGGATGAATGTCCATGACTGCTGAAGTGTTCCCCGACTGGGAGGGAACCCTCCTGTTTGGCGATTGTTGCGCGGTGTCCGTTCATCCGTTGTCGCAGTGTCTGCATGGTCTCGCCAATGTACCATGCTCTGGGGCATCCTTTCCTGCAACGTATGAGGTAAACAACGTTGGCCGAGTCACAGGAGTATGAACCATGCACCTGGTGGGTGGTGTCCTCTCGTGTGATGGTGGTATCTGTGTCGATGATCTGGCATGTCTTGCAGAGGTTACCGTGGCAGGGTTGTGTGGTGTCGCGGATGCTGTTCTCTTGAAAGCTGGGTAATTTGCTGCGAACGATGGTCTGTTTGAGGTTGGGTGGCTGTTTAAAGGCGAGTAGTGGAGGTGTGGGCTTGGCCATAGCGAGGTGTTTGTCCTCATTGATGACATGTTGAAGGCTGCGGAGAACAGCTTTAAGGTTTAAGAAAGGAAAAGCGCCAACATTTGTAGCAGTAAGCAGTCTGTCACGTTAAGAAAGCGGCCTTGAGCTCAATTCTGCTTACTCCAAAAGCACATTCGTTATTTTGAGCCAGAATTAAACCAACGATTTAAGAGTGATTTTGCTTCCAAGTTTTCATTTCTACAAGTTTTCCGCACTGCCAGCTGAGCTATCGAAGGGAAGTAGCAAAGGTCCCTCTCTTTGATGATTGTTCACCGTGCGCCTTTTAACACTCCCCGACTCGTGGAATGGCGTGGGCATGACCGAGACTGACTCGGTACCTGCTCATACCGCAGCGCTGTGGGAGTGTGAGCTCCGAATTACTCTCCACACCCTGGGACAGTGGAACAATGGAGAACGTGTCTGACCAAAATTCAGAAGATTGTTGGTTCGATTTCCACCTGGATGGAGAGTTTTTGCAAACTGCCGAATAGTTTATGATTTTACACCTTGCAAACTGCCTGGAGTGTTATGCATCAAGTGCATTCTTAGCGCAGCAGGCAGCGCCTCAGTTTCATAATCTGAAGGTCCTGAGTTCAATCCTCAGAGAAAGCATTATTAAGCTTTTTTTTCCATCTTTGCTCAAGACCAAAATCAAGAATTGTTGCTTCTTGCAGCATACCAAAAGGTTTGCTGCCACTTGACCTCTCTGTACCGTAGCACGCAGTGAAGCTTAAGAAGTACATGGACCATTGGCTCGCTGAAACCTGACGCCACGTTTGTTTCTGGACAATTGACCCAAGTCAAAAGGTGAGTGGAGAATGCAACAATCGATCCTGCTATCTCTCACATGCTCAGCTGGCACGCGACTGGAATCAGAGAAAGGTTACAGCATGGAAGGAGGCCATTCGGCCCATCGAGACCACACCAGCTCTCTGCAAGAGCAATCCAGATCGTCCCACTGCACCGTCCCATCGTTTTTCCTGATGTCATCTTTGGTGCTTTTGCCAATCACATTAAATCTATGTCCTCTGGTCCTTCACCCTTCTGCAAATGGGAACGATTTCTCTCAATATACTCTGTCTAAACCCTTCATGGTTTTGAAAATCTCTATCAAATCTCCAGCATCTCCAGTCTATCAACGTAACTAAAGTCCATCGTCCCTGGAATCATTCTAGTAAATCTCTTCTGCACCCACTTTAACGCCTTCATATCTTTCCTAAAGTGCGGCGCCCAGAAGTGGACACAATACTCCAGTTGTGGCTGAACCAGTGTTTTCTAAAGGTTCATCATGACTTCCATACTTTAGTACTCTATGCCTCTATTTATAAAGCGCAGGATCCCGTATGGTTTTTTAACCGCTTTCTCAACCTGCCCTGCCACTTTCAATGATATGTGCACATATACCCCCAGATCTCTCTGTTCCTGTATCACTGTTAGAATTGTGCCCTCTAGTTTATATTGCCTCTCCTCGTTCTTCCTACCGAAATGCATCAATTCGCATTTTTCGTCGTTATATTTCATTTGCCATGTGTCCACCCATGCAACCAGTCTGTATATATTCGACTGAAGTCTATCACTATCCTCATCACTGTTCTTAACCCTTACAAGTTTGGTGTCATCTGCAAATTTGGAAATGGTGCCATGTACACCCAAGTTCAAGTCATTAATATATATAAAGGAAAGAAGTGGTAACAGCACCGACCCCTGGGGAAAACCACTGTCCACCTCTCTCCAGTCCGAAAAACAACCGTTCACCACAACTCTGTTTCCTGTCCCTTAGCCGATTCTGTATCTATGTTGCTACTGCCCCCTTTATTCAATGCTCTTCACAGTAGTTGTTTTGCACTCGCCTCCAAGCAGCTCCACGATCAGCAGAGAAATCTCGCCTTGGGTTGGCCCCCTCCCTGAATATATTCAATACTTTCCTCCAATTGGAGGTATCGAGCATCAGCAAGTGGGCAACAGCAGAATGGGAAACCACATTAATCGTGAATGATGCTGAGAAGAGCCGGAGGCTGCGGAAGGCAGACGAGATCACAGGAAAGAAACAGCGGCCCCGAGCTTGAGGGAGCAGCGGGAGCCCTGTCTGTCTGACTGATCGAGGACTTTTTTGCCTGAAAGCGGTTTGACGTGTTATTACTCAAAGGCACTCCCTGCTGGTGAGCAGAGCCAAATGCTCGAGCAAAACAGCCGTGTTCTGACAGACACAGAAAGCTTTAAGGTTTGACAAAGGAAAAGTGGTCTCCTGTGCCTCAGCGCCAAATTGTTAAGTTGTAGGCTGCCTGTAAAATTCCAAGAATGGCCTTGAACTACTTACTCCAAAAGCACGTTTATTTCTTCGAACCAGCAAACTTTGATCTGTTAATTGTACTATAGTTCTCCGCTCGACAAGCTGAGCGATCGAAAGGAAGCAGCTTATGTCTCTCTCTTTGGTGATTGTTCACCGTGCACCTTTTGACACGTCCGGACTCGTGGAATCGCGTGGGCATGACCGAGACTGACTCGGTAACTGCTCATTTTCCAGCTCTGTGGGAATGTGAGTTACTGCATGCTTTTTGAAAACTGGGCCAGTGGAGCAATGGATAACTTTTGGAGGTTTGATTCGAAAGTTTCTGCGAATTTTTTTTATTACAAAACATATATTACTGCATAAAATTTAAGTATACCGAGAGTTAAAACTAATTTCACTATTTCGAAGCAATACAGTACAATACAGACCGTATCTCACGGTATGAACCGTCCAGTTAAAGGGGCCTCATGCTGTGATCTCACGGTGTGAACCGTACAGTTCAGGGGGCCTCATCCTGTGATCTCATGCTGTGAACCGTCCAGTTAAAGGGGCCTCACCTTGTGATCTCACGGTGTGATCCATCCAGTTAAAGGGGCCTCAAAGATGATCTTTCGCTCCAGAGTCCGCTCCGTGGAGCAGGACGAGAAGTGCTCGCGCTTCTTCTTCCAGAAGCTGCTCAGGGAGACTTCTGTGATCAGCAGCCTGAAGAAGGAAGAGGGCTCGGTGACGTCTTCACAGACCAACATACTGAGTCCACCCCACCTGGTAATTTGCTAATTTACCTCATGCTCATGCTTTAATATTGCATTTTTTGATAAAGATTATAAAGTTATTTGATAAACTTGAGTAATGAGGGAGGAGAGACAGAAAGAGATATAGAAACAACAACAGAGCAATAAACAGGTGGAGGGAGAAACAGATCTCGAGAGATAGGGAGATTAAGGTAAATAGCTAGATAGATAGATAGCTATTTCGATAGATAGATTGATTGAGATAGATCGATCGGTAGATAGATATATAGATAGATGGATGGATAGATCGATAGATGGATAGATAGATGGATAGAGAGATATATAGATAGAGAGAGATGGTTAGAGAGATATATAGATAGATCGATGGATGGATAGATAGATGGATAGAGAGATATATGGATAGAAAGAGAGCTAGATGGATAGAGAGATATATACATGGATAGTGAGATAGATGAATAGATAGATAGATAGATGGAGAGAAAGATGGATAGAAAAATAGATAGATAGATAGATAGATAGATACATTTAAAACAGTGGAGAGACAACGATACATACGAATCGGTCGAAGGAGATCTATACTGATTTTTAATAAGGTGAAAATAACAATGGATATTGTTGAATGAGATAAAGAAACATTAATTTAGTACAAAGAGAGCACGATAGACAGATTTATAATTCGAGACAGAGATAGAGATTGGCAGGAGGAGCGATGGAGAAGTGGAGTAAGTTGGAACATTGTGGTCGGGGGTCGGGAAGTGGGTGCACGAATAGTCCGCCTTTTTGTGATATTTTAATTGAAATGTATTGAGTCAATTGAAGATCAATTAGCAATGGGCAGCTACAAATTTCCCGGTACAAACTCATTACCCCTCGCCCCAATAAAGCTATGCTGGTAAAGAAACAACTCTGTTTAAACCCAAATTGAACTGCAACAAATCAGCAAAGGTTACTTGAAAGGCATCCAGTGATGAGCTTCAGACGAAATGTACTGGGGATGTTGAACTGAATTAGGCCGACCATGGAAGGTCCTGCGGTGATATTACGGACCACGTGTTTCTCTGCTCCAATGTTGAGAAAAGACTCGAAATTAATTGCATGCAACTGCAGTTCCTGAACGGGACATTCTCCTGCAGCTTAATATCCTCTTAACAGATCCGCCGCCTGTCAAGGTCAACCTGCTTGTCCTGTTCGGACTTTGACATTTCAGTCAATGATTAGTTTTGGGGTACTGTATTAGTTTGAGGTGCTGGATTAGTTTGAGGAACACGATTAGTTTGAGGTGTTGTATTTGTTTGAGGCATAGTATTAGTTTGAGGTGCTGGATTTGTTTGAGGAACACTATTAGTTTGAGGTGCTGTATTTGTTTGAGGAACACTATTAGTTTGAGGTGCTGTATTTGTTTGAGGAACACTATTAGTTTGAGGTTCTTTATTTGTTTGAGGAACACTATTAGTTTGAGGTTCTGTATTTGTTTGAGGAACACTATTAGTTTGAGGTGCTGTATTTGTTTGAGGAACACTATTAGTTTGAGGTGCTGTATTTGTTTGAGGAACACTATTAGTTTGAGGTGCTGTATTTGTTTGAGGAACACTATTAGTTTGAGGTGCTGTATTTGTTTGAGGTACTTTATTTGTTTGAGGTGCAGTATTAGTTTGAGGTGCCGTATTTGTTTGAGGTGTTGCGTTAGTTTGAGGTGCTGGATTAGTTTAAGATGCTGTACTAATTTGAGGTACTATATTAGTTTGAGGTGCTGTATCACTTTGAGGTGCTGTATTAGTTTGAGGCGCAGTATTAGTTTGAGGTGTTGTATTGGCTTGAGGTGCTCTATTAGTTTGAGGTGCTGTATAAGTTTGAGGTGTTGTATTAGTTTGAAGTACTTTATTAGTTTGAGATACTGTATTCGATTGAGATGCTGCATTAGTTTGAGGTATTATATTACTTTCAGGTTCTGTATCGGTTTGAGGTACTGCATTAGTTTAAGGTGTTATATTTGTTTGAGGTACTGTATTAGTTTGAGGTACTTTATTAGTTTCAGATGATGTATTAGCTTGCGATATTAGAGTAGTTTCAGATTCTCTATCCGTTTGATGTACTGTATCAGTTTGAGATACTGATTTAGTTTGAGAAGCTCTATCAGTTTGAGGTGTTATATTAGTTTGGGGTATCTGTATTGTAAGGAAAGAGTTAGTCTTTTTATTGAAGTAATATTAACCTTTAGCTTTTGCCTCTTAAGTAAGGAACTATAAATCTCTGTTGGGAGAATGAAACTACAATCATAAGACAGATTTGATTCATTTTATATGCATGCATATGTTTAAAATAGAGACTAGTAGATTCTGAAGTCCAGAAACACTTGGATTGTAGCTGATATCATAATACTCGTGAGTTTAATTATCCTTTTGATATAAACAATTCTCTGACAATCATAACAAGGCCTTTAAATCATTCAGAGCTGGTGTGTATGTGTGTCAGACAGCATTGTGTGCTATTCGTCTTACCAGCTTCACAGGGAAGCAGGAGAGGTGTGACATCTGTATGATTGCTACGTATCATTCCAAGCTGATGCAGCGGGAAAGGGCTGTCCTGGTGAGAGATAAACCCCATTCTGCTTTCTGGTCAATGGGCGAGGCCATATGTTTTAACTAACAAATTCAAAAGTTATAGTTATAATTAATGCCTAAAGCAGAACACCTGGCTGTGCGGAAGGAGCCTGTTTGCACCACAAGGCGACATCTAGTGGAGGAGTGTAGTTAGGTGATGAGGGAAGTGATACTCTGATAACATGGAAAATGCTGGAAACCCTCAGCAGGTTAGGGAGAATCTGTGGAGAGAAAAACAGAGTTAATGTTTCAGGTCAATGAACTTTCATCAGAACCAAGTTGGGCAGTTGTGTTAGGTAATAGTATGGAACATAGGAATTGTTTCACTCATGTGGGGTGATTTGGGTACTTTTCTGTCTTTGGAAGTTCAAGATAAAAAGTAAAATAAGGGCTCGTCCGGGATCTCTCACATATTTGGGCTAACAACCCCGAAGCGAGAATCATAGCTCGAGACCAACGAGCCCACTGATAAAGACAAGTGCACTCCAGAGCCAGCCATCGTAAAACCCTTTTTGGTGGCTATCCTTGATAAGCAATTATGAGGACAGGTTGCATGGACGACACTTGCATTCCCTTGAGAATATAATATTAAGGGGTGATCCAATTGAGGTGTTTAAGATGATTAAACGGATTTGACAGGGCAGAAAGAGACTATTCCCTCTGGTGGGGAGAGTCCAGAACAAGGGGGCATAATCTTAAAATTAGAGCTGGGCCGTTCAGGGTTGATGTCAGGAAGCACTTCTTCACACAAAGGGGAGTGGAAATCTGGAACTCTCTCCCCCAAAAAGCTGTTGAGGCTGGGGGTCAATTGAAAATTTCAAAACTGAGATTGATAGATTTTGGGGCGAATTCGGGAGTTGAATGACTAACATTTTTTCCCTGTGACTTGTATAGTTTCGATGGATGAAATGTTGGTGAAAAGAGTCAGTGTAAAGAGAGTCAGCAGTTCATGTTTTTTCCGAGACACTTCCTTCAGACCTGAGACCGAAAAGTTTGTCGTTTCCTTAGTGTAGCGGTTATCATGTTCACCAATTACACGCAGTAAATCCCCGATTTACCCTCGGGGGGAAGCATTTTGTTGGGACTTGCTCCCCATAAACCTCCAGGTTCGAGTTTCCTCAAGCGTGAAAGGGGCTACAAACCCTTTTAAATTTAACAGCGGCTGCACCAGATTCCTGGTATAATAAGCATTAAACATTTTAAAGCAGACTCCTAAAATACAGTATGTAAAATGGAAGGGATAAAAGTTCATAACATGCAAAGCACAAAGATTTATTAACGTTTTAATTGTCACTTGGCAAACAAGTTAGTATTTCCTTCAGTGTGCAACAGAACGTATTAATGGTGATTAAAAAAAACATTAAGTGTCTCGCAGACTTGAATTATTTTTGTGCAATGAACTATTCCCAATCACTGGGGAACACTGCATCAAACATACATCGGCCGTTCCTTCATCATCGCTGGGTCAAAATCCTGGAATTTCCCACCTAACAGCACTGTGGGAGAACCTTCACCACACGGACTGCATCTGTTTAAGAAGGCGGCTCACCACCACCTTCTCAAGGGCAATTAGGGATGGGCAATAAATGCTGGCCCAGCCAGCGACGTCCACATCCCATGAACGAATAAAAAAATTCCCTGTGCTCCTCCAATTCTGGCCTATTGCGCATCCCCGATTTTAATCGCTCCACCATTTGCGGCTGAGCCTTCAACTGCCTGGGCCCGAAGCTCTGGAATTCCCTCCCTAAACCTCTCCGCCTCTCTCTCCTTTAAAAATTACCTTAAAACCTAACTCTTCGACTAAGCTTTCGGTCACTTGTCCCAATATCTCCTTATGCGGCTTAGTGTCAAGTTTTGTTTAATAACGCTCCTGTGAAGCACCTTGTGACGTTTTACCACATTAAAGGCGCTATATAAATGCAGGTTGTGTCCTCTGGTTATCGACCCTCCTGCCAATGGAAACAGATTCTCCAAATCCAATCTATCTAAATCCGCTCATAATTTTGAACACCTCTATTAAATCTCCCCACAACATTTTTTTGCTCGAAGGAGAACAATCCCAGCTTCTCCAGTCTCTCCACATAACCCATCCCTGGACACGATGCAAGGTGGAGGTTTGCAACAAGATTTGCAAATTATTGCCAGTCGGGAGCTGGACAAATCGAACGGAACCGAAATGACAAACAGCTTTGTGAATCTGTCGATACGCTTTGGGAAACGGAATTGGAGGCGATTAAAGGACTGACCAGACAGGCGGCCAAGACGCAGCTGAGTCGGCATGTCCCCCTGGAACAGTTAATCTGATGTTGTGGATGAAATTAAGAGTTCGGAGCTATTTAAAGCGCTCCCAGTTACTGCAGATCAGGGATCAAAACCTGATATCAGCGTCAGGACGCTCAGAATACTTTTTTTATTCGTTCATTGGATGTGGGCGTCTCTGGTGAGGCCAGCATTTATTGCCCATCCCGAATTGCCCTTGAGATGGTAGTGGTGAGCCGCCTTCTTGATTCGCTGCAGTCCGTGTGGCGAAGGTTCTCCCACAGTGTGACTGAGTGACAGACAAAACACCGGTGGGCGCGCCGGTTGCAGGAGAGCTGGTTGGCGGTGATATCGATGCTCTGAGCGAGACCAGATCGTTTCCATGTTTCCACAAACAATGTCCCATCCTTTATTTCTGGAAAAGTAACACTGATAGTGAACAATGACATTTCTGTGACTGCAACATGTAACTTTGGGTAGGTGAAACGCTGCTTTAGTGCATCTTGCAAGAAAAAAGACCAGACGGTCTCTGTGGTCCAATCAGTTAGCGCGTTCGGTTATTAATCGAAAGGTTGGTGGTTCGAGCCCACCCAGGGACGAACATTGCACCTTTTTCTTCCCACTTTTGGATTCATTGCCTCATTCTGATAGCCCTGAAGCCGGTGCCATGTTTTAATTCCCGATCTGCAGCAACTGGGAGCACTTTGAATGGCTCCGATCTCTTCATCTCATTTCAAGTTTTCTAATGTATGATTTGGCTGCAAGAAAATACTCTGTGAACAATGTGATCTGAGCATGCCTGATTCGCCATAATTTACACTGCGGTCGGATATCAGGCACATGAAAAAAAAACAGTGAAATGTTTGTGTGGGCGCGATGCTCTGGGATTCCCTGCCTGACCATCTCCACCGATCCTTCTCTGCAGCCTTCCGAAATACAGCGCAGTAAATGCATCCCTGGGAAATGAGCTCCTGGACAGGAATACGGAAATTAGTTTGGGTGAGGGGTTATATCCCTAACACGAGGTTGGAGGTGTCAGGTTTCCGTAGTGTAGTGCTTATCACGTTCGCCTAACACGCGAAAAGTCCCCGGTTCGAAACCAGGCGGAAATATTTTGAAACGTTGTCCCCATTAAAAATGATTAAATATTGAACGATTCACATTGGTGATTAAATGTGAACAAAGTCCATATCTCCAAGCCCTGTTATTGGAGTCCGCTGAGAGCAGGCGATGAATGCCAGCGTGATATTGGGGGTGAAGGCTGCTTCCAATGCTGTCTCATTCCCGGTGGGATCTGGCGGAGATTTGATAAGCCTCATCCATTCAACCAATATATGAAACGGTGTTTGAGAAACATTCAAAAAATATAATAACATCCAGGAGCCTGTCTTCAGAGTGCGTGGCGCAAAGGTCTGACTCCGGATTAAAAGGCTGGTGAACTTGATTCAGCTTTCTGAAATGTACTTGTCCATCCTTCAGAGGTCACGGGAAATATGTTTTTTGCCTTTCGAAAAAAGACGCGAAAGTTAGAGACATGTTTTGTTTTCAACACGGCTGGTGAAATGGCCAGACGATCATAAATTCGCAGTCGCCTTTGAAACATTTAAAGGCGACTACCTAAAAATCACTTCGTGCAAATTTAAAATCACGGTTCCTATTTATTTCGGTCTGAAAGAAATAACGATAAACGTGTCAGTCAGTGCCCGCGGTGAGACGGTGATGAACTTGTTTGTTGCGAAGTTCACCGCTGGGCTAAAGTTGACGCCGTTTAAAGGACGCGAACCCACTCAATGCAAAGGATGAGCTCAGAACCAACAGGTCCCGTCAACGTCAAACACCTCCTTTCTTGTTCAATAGAGGGAGCAGAGGCGTGTCCATCATCAGACACCATCAACTTTAAGAAATGGAACAGATAAAGGCACAGATGCAAGTTCCAAATATTTTCAATGCAAAGTTATTTCACTTTATTTGAAGTGCCGTGAGGCTAAAAACGGGTCCGAGATGATTTGCGTTCACTCGTGACTTGTTTTCCAGTGTTTGTCCGTCAGGTTTGCAATTCAATTTGTATTGGATATTGAAGATATTTCAGGATGATTGCACATCATACCATGTGTAAAGCAACCATCTTGATAACTTCAATCATCACACACTCTACATCGACGCTGCAGAGACCCCAGCACCCCTTTCAATATTGTTTTTCTCAACTCACAGTTTTCAAAAGGGAATTGGATAAACGCTTGGATCAAACTTTTTCAGGGTTATGGGGAAACAGCAGGCGAGTGGGACGAACTGGACAGCTCTTTCAGAGAGCTGGCACTGGCACGATGGGCTGAATGGCGCTATCTTATTCTATGATTCTATTAATAGATCAATTTCCGCCTTTCACTGAGCCTCCCTAAATGGAGCGCAGTAATCGTGTCCCTGTGAAATAAGCTCCTGAACAGTAATACGGAAATTAGCGTGGCTGAGCGGTTTGAAACTCTGGTTAGGCACCTAACAGGAAATTTCCTCTCTAAGATTGATTAGTTTATCAATTATCTCCCCCCTTTCGATCTTAAATGTCTTTACATATCTTTTTGATCTCTTCTTCTACTGTCATGCCCACAATACGAGTCTCCCTGGTAAATACTGAAGCAAAGTGATTATTTAATATTTCTGCCATTTCGCTGTCATTGCCTGTGAGTTTGTCGTGTGTCTCCCTTAGTGGCCCTATTATCATAGAATCATAGAATCATAGAATCATAGAAGTTACAACATGGAAACAGGCCCTTCGGCCCAACATGTCCATGTCGCCCAGTTTATACCACGAAGCTAGTCCCAATTCCCTGCACTTGGCCCATATCCCTCTATACCCATCTTACCCATGTAACTGTCCAAATGCTTTTTAAAAGACAAAATTGTACCCGCCTCTACTACTGCCTCTGGCAGCTCGTTCCAGACACTCACCACCCTTTGAGTGAAAAAATTGCCCCTCTGGACCCTTTTGTATCTCTCCCCTCTCACCTTAAATCTATGCCCCCTCGTTATAGACTCCCCTTAAGAGACATGTTTTGTTTTCAACACGGCTGGTGAAATGGCCAGACGATCATAAATTCGCAGTCCCCTTTGAAACATTTAAAGGCGACTACCTAAAAATCACTTCGTGCAAATATTCCTATCCTAAATTTTCTTTGGCTGTTGATGTGTCTCGAATACTTTGCTTTTTTTGATATTCCTTTTTTGCCTTTCCAATAGATCTTCAGACTTCTTTCCCAGTCTTATCACATTCCCCTCTCTCCTTTATTGGCTAGTGTGTGCCCTTTTCTTCAGTTTAAATTTTGCCCTTGTTTCTTTATTCATCCCTGGTGTGTCATTTCTGGCTAGTTTGTTCTTGCTTTTTAGTGGGATATATTTCTCCTGGACTCTATTTATCACCGTTTTAAATGTTTCCCACTGCTGTTCTATTTCTTTGTCCAGGTCATTAATATGTCAAACATATCACCGTTTGAAACTTCTCAAGTCACATTTCCATGAAAAAGCCAGTTGCTTTTGTGGGAGGAGCAAATCAACTTGGTCTAAAAATCAGCTGCAGCCCAATCCACAAATAAAATATTTTCACGTCTTCGTAAAAATAAGCAATGTCAGAAGAGGGATTCGAACCCACGCCTACCGGAAGAGATTGCGACCTGAACGCAGCGCCTTAGACCGCTCGGCCATCCTGACTACAAATTTAACGTTTCATTATGCATCAATTCTGCACCGTTGGCCAGTGAACGCAACATAAAAGTTTTAAATGATACTCGCCCAACGTGGGGCTCGAACCCACGACCCTGAGATTAAGAGTCTCATGCTCTACCGACTGAGCTAGCCGGGCCTGATGGTACATCACCGCCTTATCTATTATTGCAGCAAGCAGGAGAAAGACTCCATTTCAAATTATTGGAATCAATTCTGAGTGACAGGATCAACTGTCACTCCGAAAGGCACGGACGAATCAAGGACAGTCAGCATGGATTTTTTAAGTGGAGGTCGTGTCTGACTAACCTGATTGAATTTTTCGAGGAGGTGACAAGGAGGATCGATGAGGGTGGCGCAATTGATGTAGTCTACATGGATTTTCGCAAGGCTTTTGAAAAATTCCCACATGGCAGATTGGTCAAAAAAGTAAAGGCCCATAGGATCCAAGGGAATGTGGCTTATTGGAGCCAAAATTGGCTCAGTGGCAGGAAGCAAAGGGTAATGGTCGACGGGTGTTTTTTGTGGCTGGAAGACTGTTTCCAGTTGGGTGCTGCAGGGCTCCGTACTTGGTCCTATGCTTTTTGTGGTATACATTAACAATTTGGACTTAAACGTCGGGGGCATGATTAAGAAATTTGCCGGTGACACAAAAATTGACCGTGTCGTTGATAGCGAGGAGGAAAACTGTAGACTGTGGGGGTTCAGGCAATTTTCTGATAACAAAGCACTCAATCTATCTCTGAATGAATTTTGAACGAATACGTGTGTTTGACCCAGCACAGGCACGATGGGCCGAATGATCTCCTCTTGTGGACTAACATAATACGATGATACCAAGTGTTGTCAGACAGAAAAGCAACATATTCCAAATAAGAGCAGAGAGAGGAAACTAGTCTAACAGCATAACAGCACGTTGAGATATTGTATTTGAGAAGGATGAGGAGGGTTAGTTTTTCAAGGTGGTAGTCACTTAGGGTATCATTTGTGACTTTGATAAGGACCATTTCATGCTGCGACAGTCTCTGGCACTGTGTGTGAGTGTGGGATTCATTCTGTATCTGTCAGTCTCTGGTACTGTGTGTGAGTGTGGGATTCATTCTGTATCTGTCAGTCTCTAGTACTGTGTGAGTGTGGGATTTATTCTGTATCTGTCAGTCTCTGGTACTGTGTGTGAATGTGGGATTCATTCTGTATCTGTCAGACTCTGGTGCTGTGTGTGAGTGTGGGATTCATTCTGTATTTGTCAGTCTCTGGTACTGTGTGTGAGTGTGGGATTCATTCTGTATCTGTCAGTCTCTGGTACTGTGTGTGAGTGTGGGATTCATTCTGTATCTGTCAGTCTCTGGTACTGTGTGTGAGTGTGGGATTCATTCTGTATCTGTCAGTCTCTGGTACTGTGTGTGAGTGTGGGATTTATTCTGTATCTGTCAGTCTCTGGTACTGTGTGTGAATGTGGGATTCATTCTGTATCTTGTCACTCTCTGATACTGTGTGTGAGTTTGGAATTGATTCTGTATCTTGTCAGCAGTGTGTGTGAGAGTTTGTGATTAATTCTTTATATAAAACTGTGTGTTAGTGTGGGATTCTTTCGGGATCTGTCAGTCTCTGGTACTCCATGTGACTGTGGGACTCATTCCGTATATACAGTCTCAAGTACTGTATGTGGGAGTTGAATTCATCCTATATATGCAGTTACTCATACTGCATGTGATTGTGGGATTCATTCTGTATATACAGTCTCCAGTACTGTATGTGGGAGTTGAATTCATCCTATATATGCAGTTACTCATACTGCATGTTAGTGTGGGATTCATACTGTACCTGTCAGTCTCTGGCACTGTGTGTGAGTGTGGGATTAACTGTGTGTCTGTCAGTCTCTTCTACTGTATGTGAGTTTGGGATTCGTTCTGCATCTGTGAGAGTTGGAGTCATTCTGTGTCTGTGTGTCTCTGGTACTGTCTCTGAATGTGAGATTCATTCTGTATCTGTACGTAATTATTCTCTCAGATTAAATTATGGTGTTCAATATTGCAGCTTTTATATCTCAATGTTTAAATAGTTTTACTCCTTGTTTAATTGGTAAATATGGACATACTTTCGGATTTGATGCTGGAGGTTTTAACCAGATTATTTGTGTGCTTTTTGGAGTACTATTAAATCTGTATCTCTGTGAGTACTGTTGTGGATGATAATGTATCTTTAAAACTGATAAGGTGACATTTTTGAATTGGTATGTAATGTGTAGATCAGTCTGTAGAAATGGAATTGATACCGTATCTTTCAGTCTAATATTGTATGAGATTTTTGGACTGGTATGTAATGTGTATCTCAGTCTGCACTAATAGAATTGATACTCTATCTTTAAATCTCATTCTACGAGTTCATTCTGAACAGGTGTCTAATTTGTCTCTCAGGTTTACTATCTTTCAATATTTCTCAATCTGATACTCTGCCTGAGTTTTGGACTTGTGTGCAATTTGTATCATATGATACACATTTCGAATGGATATTCCATGGATTAAAGTCATGTGTGTGAGAGTTCTGGGCCAGTATTCAATTTGAATCTCGGGGTACATTATTGGGATTCATTCTGTACCTTTGAATCGGGTACCATGTGTGATTTCTATCTGGTATTTAATTCGTAGCTAATGTTGCTCTATTGTGAGATTGACACAGTGCCTTTCACTCTGAGAGTGTGATTTTGGACTGGGATTTTTGTATCTACCTGTCAGCGGGACTGAGTTAGGGGGAAATGGAACAGTGTCTGCCTCACCTACTCTGCTTGACTGTTGGATTGAAAATGTGTCTCTGGAAATTGTGATCATTGTGGGACTGACTACTCCTGCTGTCTGAGACTGTGGAACTGATGAGCTGTCTGTGTCTCTGTGCTCTGTGAGTGATAATATACTTACTGTGTGTGAGAAGGAGCTGGCTGTACTGTTCCTTCTGCCTCGGGTGGAGGAAGCATCACATTTATTCTGGATCGTTCAAGGGTTTGCCTGGAGAAAGAAAATGATCTCTTGTTACTCAGGAACAGGTGAGGTAGAAAAGACAGAAGTGATCAGTTTAATATCTCTGTTAATGATCATTTTGAATATCCACAAATGAAATCCAGTGATACAAACAGTGTCAGTGTCTGACTCCACTGCAGTACTGCAGCACTCAGCTTCTGCATACCAGGTGTGTTGGGCTGTTTTACAACAATTTAATGACATCCAGACACGGCCCAACCCCTGCACTGATCCATGAATGGGACTACCCGATGGGGCAGGGACCTTTGCACAGGTCAGGTTTCTAATCCCCTCTCCCATGGGACTAACCGTTCAACGGAAACCAAACAGCCGCTGTTTAAAATGTGTCCTTCACACTTCTCACCTGATGCCTGCAATAGATGCTCTTTGTATAACTCCCCACATCCTTACTGTCCGGCTCTGTTTCCACTCTTCACTGTCCAATCACAATAAACAGGGTGAGACTGGAACTAAACCAGGACCATTCACTACTGGTTTGGGGAGAGAAAGCAGCAATGATTTTAATAGCAGGTTCTTCCCATTCTCTCTCCCTTCCCCTGGACACACCCTGTCCAGACACAGCCCGAGAATGACCTCTCCCTTCCCCCCTCTCACTCCATGTTCCGGGACCAGTTCCTGATCCACTCTGCCTCTTATAAACAGCCCCCGGACTCCCCCTGACCTTCCCCCGGACTCAATGCCGGTCTCTGAGCCCATCTGCGGACACGGTCCCGAAGCGATGATCTGCTGTAACGAGGCTGCTCTTTGCTCCCTTCCCCCGGGGGCCGTGATCTCTCCATTCCCGGCTGTTTTAAACCATCTTCTTCCGCTCACTGAGGGAATGGCGCCCACAATTCCCAATCCAAAAATCGATGGAAACTTTCCCCAATTGGAATTTTTCCGAGTCTGAGCAAAGGAAGTGGGTCTGGGGGAAAGTTCAGAGGGAATGGGGTCCACAGGCAGTGCAGGATCAGGCACCAGAACGGGAAACAGATGGGATTCCACCAGTTCCCAACGCTGGAATCCAGACTGACATTACAATCTCAAACTATTAAACGAGATGTTTCCATCCCTGCTGTTTCTCTCGGGGTCTTTTGATGGTGAAGAGCCTTTCAGAGATAAAGTGAGCGGCTGTGAAATCAGCCAATGGTTTCTCTTCATTAATGGCCCCTATAATGACGAGTGACTGAGAGAGGATTTCTCAAACCAATCCTGGAGAAACATGGGAGGAAAGTGGGAGTCGGTGTATTTGCTGGGACCGTGTAGGGTTAATATCAGGCAGCAACAGTCGCAGATTAATTTAACCGGAGTGAAACTGTAGGTCACTGAGAGTAATATCGAACAGCCCTGAGCTGTAAAACTGCAGATAGTACAACAGGCATTAGAGGGTTAAATGTGGCCCATTGTTTCTGTCCCTCTCTGTACTGTCCCTGAGTGTGGGATTAATAGTGTGTCTGACCCTTGTACAATATCAGTGAGAGATGAGATTGCATCTTCTGTCTCTCCAACGCGATCTTTCTGGATAAAACGGCACTTTACCGGTCAGTCTGGAACTAATACTGTTAACGTCTGTCTGTCACTGTGTCTCACCGCTCTCTCTGTCTCTCTCACCGTGTCTGCCTCCCTCTCTCTCTCTGGTGCTGTATATGAAGGTGAATCCTGCTATTGAGCGTGATTTGGAGACAGATCGGAAGTGTAAGACTGATACTGTCTCTCTCTCTCTCTATTGCTGGACATGAAAGTGGGATACTGTCTGATATAAAATAGAGAGAATGAGATGTCCGGGCCGGGCCTCACTGTAACTGGGGATGTGTTCGGCTCCAGTCCCAGTTCATGGTCATAATCTTTTCACAGATTCAGGGCGAGAGTCTCTGTGAGACGGTAACACTGGCGGAGAAACTCCGCGTCATAATTCAAACCCCAACACATGAGATTCTCCAAATAAGCTGGAATAAGATGTTTGTAAAACGCTGGGAGGGGATGTGTGGGGAGATAGAACAGGGAAACAGACGGAAATGGAGGAGCCGAGTTGACTTGTTATCGAATGGACTGTATTTAGGCAGGAATATTAACGATTTCTCATTGTAACGGGTCTTATTTGAAAGCTTCGGGTTTTCGGAATCCTTGAATATGAAGCCCGGGTCTGTCAGGGTTTGTGCGGAGTGCTGAGGTTCGGTTTTATTATCGATAAACGGTTTGAAACTGTCGGATGGAGAGAACTGGAGGTGGAGCTGGAAGATCAGAGGCCTCTCTCCGCTCTGTCACTCTGACTGTCTCCTCCCCTCCCGATTTCTCTGTTTAATCCCCCATATGGAACCAAAGCGGGGAGGTGGACTCTTAACACGGTTTACTCGTTAACAGGACGAAAGTCGAGTCATGTTCCTGATCGCCTGGGCACCAGGCAATTCACTGTTATTTGTTTCTGTACAGAGTTACATTTCAGTGATTCCCCAGTGGTTTGATGCGTTATGTCAATAATCCAACAAAATAGAACAGAAACGGAGCGAAATGCTGAATTCCACAGATGCAGAAAGGTTAGTCGAGCAGTTCTGGTGATTCTTTATGAGCCCAGCATGGCAAGTAGTTTAAATAAATACAAGAAATCTGGTGATGTGTGGGCTGGGGTCCATAAGTCACCGTTTAAAGTCCCGGACTGTGGTCACTGCCCCGACTCCAGTCCAATTAATACCTCATCTCGTCCACAACGAGACAAAAGCAGCTCAGAGCCACACTGGTAGCATGATATAAGCGTCTCCCTTCAGGCAGTAACCAGTCCTTTCACAGGTGCAGAGGGTGGCTCTGAAAAGAGCCTTTACATCGAGTTACATTGAAACAACAGCACAGAAACAGGCCATTCGGCCCAACTAGTCTATGCCGGCGTTTATGCTGCTCATGAGCCTCCTCCTTCCTTACTTCATCTAACCCTATCGGCATATCCTTCTATTCCTTTCTCCCTCATGTGCTGATCTATCTTCCCCTTAAATGCCCCCATGTTATTTGCCTCAGCTATTCCTCTTAGTTGCAAGTTCCACATTCTAACCATTCTCTGGGTAAATCAATTTCACCTGAATTCCCTATTTGATTCATGAGCGATTATTTTATATTTATTACCTGAAGTTTTGGACTCCCCACAAGTGGAAACATTTTCTCTACATCTATCCGAACAAACCCTATCGTTATCTTTAAAACCTCGATCAGATCAACCCTCAGCCTTCTCTTTTCTACTGAAACGAGACCCAGTCTGTTCAGTCTTTCCTGATAAGAACATCCTCTCATTTCTGGTATCATCCTTGTGAATCCAGTTTGCACCTTCTCCAATGCCCCTATGTCTATAATATGGAGACGAGACCTGTTCGCAGTATTCCAAGTCTGGTCTAAACAAGGTTCAATACAAGTTTAACATAACTTCTTGGCTTTTCAACTCTATCCCTCTAGAAATGAATCCTAGTGTTTGATTTGTCTTTTTATGACCTGATGAACCTGGGTCGCTACTTTTAGTAATTTGTGTATCTGTACCACACGATCCCTTTGCTCCTCTATCCTGTTTAGACTCTTATTATCCAAGCAGTGTGTGACCTCCTGATTCTTCATTCTGCAAGTTTATTATAGTCCTCTTGCATTTTGATGCATTCTTCCTTTGTATTAACTAAATCCCCCAATTTGGTGTCGTCCACAAATTTTGGAATTGTACTTCCGATTCCCGAATCCAAATCGTTCATGTAAATTGTGAAGAACAGTGGTCCCAGCAACTGGAATTCCACTTCCCACCTTTTGCCAGTCTGAGTAGCTACCCTTAATCTCTGTTCTCGGCTTTCAGTTTTGTAGCCAACTTACTATCCATTCTGCCACTTGACCCTGGCTCCACGTGCTCTGAACTTAGCCATGAGTCTACAATGTGGTACATTATAGAAGGCCTTCGGAAAATCCAAATATATCACATCTACTGCATTAAACTTGTCTACACTTTCTGTTCCTTCTTCAAAGATTTCAATCAGGTTGGTCCTGTCCTTTGGGTTATCAGATTAAGCCTTGGCCGGTTTACTTGCTCTTGGAGCTCACAATGCTGGTTTTCTTCGGCAGCAGCACGGCCTGGATATCAGACAACACCCTGAGCGACGGTCACCCGTCCCAGCAGCTTGTTGAGCTCCTCGTCGTTGCGGATGGCCAGCTGCAGGTGTCTGGGGATGATGCGGGTCTTCTTGTTTGTCCCGGGCCGCGTTGCCGGCCAGCTCGAGGATTTCAGCCGTTAGATACTCGAGCACAGCAGCCAGATAGACCGGGGCTCCGGCACCCACACGTTCAGCATAGTTCCCCTTTCGCAAGAGCCTGTGAACACGGATAACAGGGAACTGCAGTCCGCCCCGGGATGAGCGAGACTTGGCCTTGGACCGAGTTTTACCGCCGGTTTTTCCTCTTCCAGACATTTCCACAATCTCACAAACACTTTCACAAAGAATGAAGAAATCCTCCCGCGCTCGCCCTTCTTATACCTTCTGGAGGAGGACAGTGGGGGCACTTGTGATGGGTCTCTCTCAGAGTGTTTACACTGCCCGCTCACCCTCACTGATATTCTATCTTTGAACTGCTGTAATATTGTCCCTTAGTAATATTGCTGCTCCTCCTCCTTTCCCTATTTCCCTGTCCTTTCTAAAGATCTTATGGACTTGAATATTAAGCTGCCATTCCTGCCCAGTTGGTATTCAGGTCTCTGTAATGATTTAATGGAATTATTTAACTTTACTCAATGGCTGATGTGAGCTGTGGTAAAATGTATTTCCAGCTGGTCAAGTATTGCAGGTATCGACTGTCTCTTCAGTCCGATATCAGGTGAAGAATTACTGGCTGGTGTGGAATTTCCATTGATTGGGGGTTGGTGAAATCTACTGGGCGGAAACAGGAACTGCAACAGAGCGAGAAAGGATCCGTCAGAAACCAGTGAAAATGAAGAACAAAATCCAACAGCCTGCAGTGTCTGTTCAGGGTCTGATGTTTGGCAACTATTTTATTGTTGATTATTTTCAGCGATGGTGGTGTAGCGGTGAGCATAGCTGCCTTCCAAGCATTTGAGCCAGGTTCGATTCCCGGCCATCGCAATTGAGTGTTCTTATCAGTTTATTTCTATCAGGAACTCTTCAGTTTCCAATTGAATTTGATGCAGTTCAGTTGGATATTGTTTCCAAAACATAATCGGGTGTAATTATCGTAAAATGTTTTCAACCTTCATTTCCTTTCCCTATCGAAGGAAAAGAGGAAAGACATGCTGGAAATACTGAGTTACCAAGGGTCTCATGAGAGTGAGGAAGGGAAATGATATGTTCGCCTTTATTGTAAGGGTGTTGGAATGTAAGAGTCAGGAGGTCTTGCTGCAATTGTAGTATGAGGACATATTGTGTAAAATTGGCCAATATTCGATGGAGTTTAGAAGAATGAGAGGTGATCGCATTGAAATGTATAAAATTCTTAGACGGCTTGACAGGGTCGATGCTCAGAGTCTGATTCCCCTGGCGGGAGAGTCAAGAGCTAAAGCTCATAGTCTCAAGATAAGGGGTCGGCCATTTAGGACCGACATGAGGAAACATTTCTTCACTCAAAGGATTGTGAATCTTTGGAATTCTCTGCACCCCAGAGGGCTGTGGATGCTCAGTCGTCGAGTTATATTCAAAGCTGAGATCGATAGATTTTTGGACTCTCGGGGAATCAAGGGATATGGGGATCGGGCGGGAAAGTGGAGTTGAGATCGAAGATCAGCCATTATCTTATTGAATGGCGGAGCAGACTCGAGGGGCCGGATGGCCTATTCTGATGCTATTTCTTATGTTCTATGTTCTTATGTCGAGAGCTTTATTTCCAAGTGTGCTGACGACAATAATTTAGGTAGCACAGTAAACATTGTAGATGGGAGCAGAAATTTGCAAACCGACATTGATAGATTAAGTGAGTGAGCAAGACAGTGGCAGATGGAGTTCAACGTGGGGAAGTGTGAGGTCATCCACTTTGAACCTAAAAAAAAATAGAGTATTTTCTAAATGGCAAGAAGCTAGGAACTGTGGGGGAGGAGAGAGATTTAGGGATCCAAGTACAGAAATCACTAAAAGTGATCACTAAATCACAAAAAAATGTTAAAATGGAGATTACATTTTGATCTTTATATCAAGGGAATTGGAATACAAAGTAGTGGAAGTTATGTCACCGTTATACAGAGCTCTGGTTAGGCATCATTTCGAGTTCAGTGCTCAGTTCTGGGCACCGCACTCTCCATAATGGCTTGGAATGAGAATGGTTTTTTCCTTGAAGGAAGCTCACTGAACTGCAGGGTTTTTGAAGAGTTACGCTCAGAAATGGGAGCGGAGCTCATTTACTGCTTCACATTGTTACAACACATTGAGGAGAACAGCATCAATGAAGAAAAAGGGAATGAAATGAAATGTGGCACACAGTTACATCTCGCTGCTCTGTCTGACCATTTTAGTCGCTACTTCCCTGCAGAGGGATTTGAAAATTTGTCGGAAAAGCGTTGGGTGAAAGATCCTTTTGCTTTCGAAAATCCTGAATCAATAATGAGGCTAAACTTGATGCCTGAGCAAGAACACGAGCCGGTGTGACTCACCTGTGAGCACACTGAAAACACGCCACAAGTCATTCAGTTTGTCATCTTTTTGGATCAGTACTTTCAAAGAATATCCTCTGTTATGATTACTTTTCTGTTGTTGCTGCCGTTCACAACAACCTACATGTGCGAACTGGGATTTTCGACTTTGACAAGGTTAAAAACAAGAGAAAGAAACTCAACAGCGCACCTGAGATGCGTGAAGCACTTTCATCCTGTGATCCAGATTGGAACGAGATCATGACCAACTGACAGACCCACCCCTCACATTAAGGAAGCGAAACTCAACCTGATCTTCTTTCACTGTATTTATCCTGTATTTAAAATGTTTTTCAAGCAACGTCGATGTCTAATTTTAGTTATTACTTGAAGTGAAGTGAAGAGCGAGCATGGACTGACCTTTATTGGGATTTGATGAAAACTCCAGTCTGAAGTTATTAATGTTTGAGGTCCCTGGGGGAAGTGTTTTTCTTCCACTGTGTCACTAGAAAAACGAGAAACTATGTTCTACATTGTACGGTCAGTGTCTGTTCATCAAACCCGCTCTGAATTCCTCAGTCTGTATTTCCAGAAACGGTTCTGTGGGTGACGTGCGCAACAGAACACTGACCACAACCTGCGACTAATGGCGGCCGGAGTCACCACAATCCCCCACGACCCAGAAACCCCTCTATCTCTCCGAGGCGCTGATTTCTCCGGCCAGCGGCCCTTGCCGCGCCTGCGCATTGCGCCCCTTCGAATGGAGATAGACCGTATTCAACCTCGCGCGGAATTCTGGGTAATGTCATCCGCCATTGTAAACCCCTCTTGCTGATAATTCTCTGATGGGGTTTAGAAGGGCGAGGTTTATCCAATCAAAAGCAAAATAATGCGGATGCTGGAAATCTTCAGCAAGTGAGGCAGCATCCGTGCAGAAAGAAACAGAGTTAACGCTTCAGGATAGAGTTAAGGTATCGTCAGAAATGGAAGAAGTTAAAGTTTTAACAGTTTTTAAGCAAGTCGAAAGCCAGGGAAAGGTGGGGGGGGGGCGGTGGGAGGGAAAGAACAAAAGGGAAGGTCTGTGATAGGGTGGAGGGCAGGAGTGATAAAGCGACAAAAGGGACGATGGTGCAGGGGGAGGATGGTGGTAATGGGTCAAGTAAAGAAACACAAGATGGGTCTGGAGGAGCTTTAAATGGTTCCAGTCAGTTAGATGTGTAAAAAAGACTGTGAACCGAAAGAAGTGCATTTGAAGCGGAGAGAGAGGGACACGCTCTGTAACCGGGTGCAAACACTCACCCACAGCCCAAACAAAATTTGTTTCCCACTTGGCGCAAAACAACAATCCATGTTATTTGATTTTAATTAGTTTTTGTTTCTAAATTGCATCATGTTTCTCCAATTGTATTTCCCAACTCAGATTCAAGGCCTCCAAACCAACCCAAATGTTGGAGGTGGTGTGATGGGTTTGGATTTCAGCAGAAAGAGGAGGGTGAGTGTGTGGGACAAGGATTTACAATCTGGGGGAATTTGCAGGAAGAATGTTCCATAGAAATTAGATTTGCCTGTTCTGAATTTCAATCCTGTATTCACAGTGAGGACTTTTGTTATCTACATTTACAGGGTATTACAAGGGGAGGATTTGCAGACAGGAAACTCAAACCAAACATCACATCAAGATCTGACAGTCTCTCAATTCACCAGCACCTGAAGATTATCGGCCTTTGAATATAAATGGAGAAATGTTCATCGGTTCTGTCTGTGGGAAAAGATTTCAAACATCAGTGTAACTGGAAAAGCACCGAGACACACACACCCGAGTGAGAGTGTTCCAGTGCACTGACTGTGGAAAGAGCTTTAACCAGTTACACAGCCTGAAAAAACATCGCATCATTCACAGTGGGGAGAAACCGTCCACGTGTTCTCTGTGTGGGCGAGGCTTCAACTGATCGTCCGACCTGGAGAGACACAAGGACACCCGCAACATGGAGAAACCGTGGAAATGTGGGGACTGTGGGAAGGGATTCAGTTACCCATCCCAGCTGGAAACTCATCGACACAGACACACTGGAGAGACGGCCGTTCACCTGCTCCGTGTGTGGGAAGGGATTCACTCAGTCATCCCACCTGCTGACACACCAGCGAGTTCACACTGGGGAGAGGAGATTCACCTGCTCCATGTGTGGGAAGGGATTCACTCAGTCATCCCACCTGCTGACACACTAGCGAGTTCACACTGGGGAGAGGAGATTCACCTGCTCCATGTGTGGGAAGGGATTCACTCAGTCATCCCACCTGATGACACACCAACGAATTCACTGGGGAGAGGCCATTCACCTGCTCCGTGTGTGGGAAGGGATTTACTCGGTCATCTCACCTGCTGAGACACCAGCGAGTTCACACTGGGGAGAGGCCATTAACCTGCTCCGTGTGTGGGAAGGGATTTATTCGGTCATCACACCTGCTGAGTCACCAGCGAGTTCATATGTGACTGCAGGGGTTGGATTCTGCTGTTATTGCTGTTGCTAATCACATCCAGGACTGAACCATGTTCATTCTGACAGTTGAAGTTTGTTTCTGATGTTAATAACCCCAATAACTGGGCTGGAGTTTAATATTCTGTACAAGTGTCAAATAAATCAGCTTTCTTTTAAACACAGTGTTTCTAGTCCTTGATATCTCGATGATAAGAGAAGCTGATCGAGGAATTATAATGAAGTGAGTGGAATCCATCTTAGAACTGAGTTCCTCCACCTTTTTAAAAGATGGATCTACAAGATGACCAAGTCTGACAGGACAGAAAATTCTATTGTATCACAGGGTCCACTTCAATCAGCCTGAGCAGATTTCCACTACCCTTGCGCGAAAAAGAGTTTCATGATTTCACTCCAAGAAACTCGAGCTGTAAATTTGAGGTCATGTCCTCTTGTTCTGGATTCACCCACCAGAGAAAATAATTTCTATTTCGACCCTATCGAATCCCTTTATCATTTTAAATCCCTGGATCAGATCATCCCTTAACCTTCTGAACTCAAAGGAATGCAAACCAAGTTTATGCAACCGGTCCTCATAATATAACCCTTCAAGCCCCAGTATCATGCTGATGAATCTGCTTTGTCCCCCCTTCAAGGCCAATATATCCTTAGTGAGAATCAGTACTCCAGAGGGGCTCTGACCAAGGCTCTGTAGAACTGAACCATCACTTCATCCCCTCTCTATTCCAGCCCTCGAGATAAAGACCAATATTCCATTAGTCTGTGATCAATTTTTGTATCTGTGCACTAGCTTTTAGTGATTTCTGTACATGGACACCAAGCTCCCACTACAGTGTAACATCAAACACTCCCAGGGCAGGTACAACACGGGTTAGATACAGAGTAAAGCTCCCACTACACTGTCCCATCAAACACTCCCAGGGCAGGTACAGCTCGGGTTAGATACAGAGTAAAGCTCCCTCTACACTGTCCCATCAAACACTCCCAGGGCAGGTACAGCACAAGTTAGATACAGAGTAAAGCTCCCTCTAAACTATCCCATCAAACACTCCCAGGGCAGGTACAGCACGGTTTAGATACAGAGTAAAGCTCCCTCTACACTGTCCCATCAAACACTCCCAGGGCAGATACAGCACGGGTTCGATACAGAGTAAAGCTCCCTCTACACTGTCCCATCAAACACTCCCAGGGCACGTACAGCACGGGTTAGATACAGAGTAAAGCTCCCTCTACACTGTCCCATCAAACACTCCCAGGGCAGATACAGCACGGGTTAGATACAGAGTAAAGCTCCCTCTACACTGTCCCATCAAACACTCCCAGGGCAGATACAGCACGGGTTAGATACAGAGTAAAGCTCCCTCTACACTGTCCCATCAAACACTCCCAGGGCAGATACAGCACGGGTTAGATACAGAGTAAAGCTCCCTCTGAACTCTCTCCTCCAACACCATCACCTCAAATTTCCATCTTCAAGCCACGCACGAACCCGACTCGGAGATATATCGGCCGTTCCTTGATTGTCGCTGGGTCAAAATCCTGGACCTAACAGCACAGTGGGAGAACTTTCACCACACAGGACTGCAGCGGTTCAAAAAGAAGGCCCCCTCACCACCACCTTGACTAGGTGATGGGCAATAAATGCCGGCCTTGTCGGTGACGCCCATATCCCCAGAATGAATTTTACAAAATTCGACCTGGAGAAAATAATAGAATGGTGCCTTGCTCGGGTTAGATGAAGTAGGTCAGGAACGAAGTCTGCTCGTGTCGAGCATAAACACTGGCATGGACATGTTGGGCTGAATGGCCTATTTCTGTGCTGCAAATTCTAGGTAATCCCACGTAAAAACGTGACCAAAAATGGTGATAAGGCAATTTACAGTGGTCAATTGTGATAGAAAAGTGTGACCAAAAATTGGAACAAAAGCAGGACAAGGTTGAATCAGAAGATTTTTGATAATAATATATATATATATATTCTTTCCCAACAGTTGAACAGGTTGGGGATTGATTCTCTCATGATCACTGACCTATCTCAGTCACTCTCACACCATCACTGAAAGGGACTCGAACCATTTCCAGGGTCATCCATTATGAACTTAAACTGGGAGATTCCCGTTCTGTTTGGACCCAGAATGCAGACGGTTTGAAAGCTGTCGGACTCCCCAACTTATGCCAGTCGCCCATCTCTGTAAAAATAGAAGTAACTCTTCTGCTCCCACACATCTCCCTGGCATGTCATGGCCATGACTTGTCCTTTCCAATACTTGACCAACTGGACATTAAGGATCGACTTTGGTTTTGCGAGAGGATCTGCGGTAAATAAAAAAAAAAACAAATGAGGGAAGGTGTGCAGGAACAGAGAGGGTTCATATACGTAAATCTTTGAAGGTGTCAGGACAAGTTGGTGAAGCTGTTAAAAAGGCATATGGGATCCTGGGCTTTATAAATAGAGGCATAGAGTACAAAAGCTAGGAAGTGATTTTTAGTGAAAGGGAAGGAGGAACTTCAAACATTTACAATCACCAGGGAAAGGGTTCAGAAAAAATATTAGAACTAAAAGCTGACAAGTCCACAGGACCTGACGGACTTCATCCTATGGCCCTAAAAGAAGTGGTTGCAGAGATAGTCAATGCATTGGTGTTAATTTTCCAAAATTCCTTAGATTCTGGTAGGGTCCCATCAGATTGGAAAATAGCGAATGTAATTCCTCTATTCAATAAAGGAGGGACACAGAAACCAGGAAACTACAGGCCAGTTAGCTTAACATCTGTCACAGGGAAAATGCTAGAATCCATTATTAAGGAGGTTATAGCAGGGCACTTATAAAATCTCAGTGAAATCAGGGAGAGTCAACAAGGCTTTGTGAAAGGGAAATCGTGTTTGACTAATTTATTAGAGTCCTTTGAGGAAATAACAAGCAATGTGGATCAAGGGGATCATGTGGATGTGGTGTAATTGGATTTCCAGAAGGCTTTTGAAAAAGTGCCACATGAAAGGCTACTACACAAAATAAGAGCTCATGGCGCAGGGGGTAACATATTAGCATGGATAAAGGATTGGTTAGCTAACAGGAAACAGAGCGTAGGTAAAAATTGGTCATTTTCAGGTTGGCAAGGTGTAACTAGTGGAGTGCAACAGGGATCAGTGTTTGGGCCTCAACTATTGACAATCTAAATCAATGACTTGGATGAAGGGACCGAACGTATGGTTGTTAATTTTGCTGATGACACAAAGGTCGGTAGGAAAGTAAGTTGTGAAGAGGAGACTGCAAAGGGATATAGATAGGTTAAGTGACTGGGCAAAAATTTGGCATTTGGCAGATGGAGTATAATACGGGAAAATGTAAACTTGTCCAATTTGGCAGGAGGAATAGAAAAGCAGTACATTTCTTAAATGAAGAAAGATGACAGAATTCTGGGGTACAGAGGGATTTGGGTGTCCTAATACAGCAATCAAAAAGGTTTGACTGCAGGCACATAATTGATTAGGAAAGCAAGTTTAATGTTGTCATTTATTGCAAGGGGAATGGAATATAAAAGTAGAGATGTTTTGCTACAGTTGTACAGGGCATTGGTGAGACCACATCGAGAATACTGTGTGCAGTTTTGGTCTCCTTATTGAGGAAAGGACATAAATGCTTTGGAGGTGGTTCAGAGAAGGTTCATTCGACTGATTCCTGGGATGAGGGGGTTATCTTCTGAGGAAAGGCTGGACAAGTTGGGCCTGTATACACTGGAGTTTAGAGGAATGAGAGGTGATCTTATTGAAACATTTAAGATCCCGATGGGACTTGAAGCGGTAGATGCTGAGATTATGTTTCCCCTTGTGGGCGAGACTAGAACTGAGGGCCACAGTTTAAAAATAAAGGGTCCCCTGTTTAAGACGGAAATGAGGAGAATTTTTTTTCTCTCAGAGGGTCGTGAGTCTGCGGAACTCCCTTCCCCAGAGAGTGGTGGAGGCCGGGTCAGTGAATATTTTTAAGGCTGAGTTAGATAGATTCCTGATTAACAAGGGAGTCAAAGCTTTTAGTAGGTAGACGGGAAAGTAGGATTGAGGTCACAATCAGATCAGCCATGATCTTATCAAATGGCAGAGCAGGCTCGAGGGGCCGAATTGCCTACTCCTGCTCTTAATTCCTATGTTCTTATGGTTAAACTTTTATAAATCACTGGTTCGTCCTCAGGTTGAATAGTGTGCCCAAACTTTAGGAAGAATATCAAGGCTTTGGAGAAGGTGCAGAGGAGATTTGCCAGAATGATACCTGGGATGAGGGACTTCAGTTATGGGGAGAGACTTGTGAAGCTGGGATTATTCTCCTTCGAGAAGCAAAGGTTATGCGGAGATTTAATAGAGGAGTTCAAAAATTTTGAGGGGCATTGACATTGTAAATAAAGAGAAACATTTCACCTCTCAGGAGGGTTGGTAACCAAATGACACAGCTTTAAGTAATTGGCAAAGGAACCAGCGGGGAAATGAGGAGAATTTATTTTTACACATGGAGATGTTATGATCTGGAATGCATTGCTTTAAAGAGGTGGTGGATTCAGATTCAATGGTAACTTTCCGTAGGGAACTGGATATCGAGTTAAAGGTGAATAATTTGCAGGGCGATGGGGAAAGAGGGGTGGGAGTGGTGGAGTGGGACTAATTGGATAGCTCTTTCAAAGAGCCAGCACAAGCACGATGGGTCGAACGCCCTCCTTCTGTGCTGCAAGGTTTGATGATTCTAATTGGATGGATCTTTCAAGGATAGCCCTGTAAACGTTTTCCCTTCAAGTATTTATCCAATCACCTTTGAAAGTTATTATTGAATCAGCTTCCACCGTCCTTTCAGGCAGTGAATTCCAGATCATCACAACTCGCTGCTTAAAAAATATTTCCTCATGTCGCCTTTGGTTCTTCTGCCAATTACCTTAAAACTGTGTCCTTTGGTTACCGACCCGTCTGCCACTGGAAACAGATCCTTCTTCTTTACTCTATCATAACATTAATGATTTTGAACACCTCGATCAAATCTCCCCTTAACCTTCTCTGGTCTAAGGAGAACCACCTCAGCTTGTCCCGTCTCTCCACATAACTGAAGTCCCTCATCCCTGGTACCATCCCAGTAAATCTATTCTGCAGCCTCTCCAAGACCTTGGCAACCTTCCTAAAGTACAATGCCCAAAATTGAACGCAATACTCCAGCTGATGAATAACCAGTGTTTCCTAAACGATAGCATAACGACCTTGCTTTTGCATTCAACGTCACTTTTAAACGAGACCAGGATCCCTGATGCTTTTTAACAGGTGCCAGCTTCAAACATCTTTGCACAGACACACCAAGGTGTCTCAGCTCCTGCAATCACTTTAAAATTGTACAATTGGGGAAATAATCATAGAATCAGTTCAGAACAGGGATCAGGGCCTTTACCCAGTAAACTATCAGAGAATCGGCACAGACCAGGGATCAGAGCCTTTACCCAGTAAACTTTCAGTGAATCAGCACAGACGAGGGATCAGGGCCTTCACCCAGTAAACTATCAGAGAATCAGCACAGACCAGGGATCAGGGCCTTTAGCCAGTAAACTATCAGAGAATCAGCACAGACCAGGGATCAGGGCCTTTACCCAGTAAACTATCAGTGAATCAGCACAGAACGGGGATCAGGGCCTTTACCCAGGAAACTATCAGAGAATCAGCACAGACCGGGGATCAGGGCCTTTACCCAGTAAATTATCAGAGAATCAGCACAGACCAGGCATCAGGGCCTTTACCCAGTAAACTATCAGATAATCAGCACAGACCACGGATCAGGGCCTTTACCCAGTAAACCATCAGTGAATCAGCACAGACCAGGGATCAGGGCCTTTACCCACTAAACTATCAGTGAATCAGCACAGAGCAGGGATCAGGGCCTTTACCGAGTAAACGATCAGTGAATCAGCACAGACCAGGGATCAGAGCCTTGACACAGTAAACTATCAGAGAATCAGCACAGACCGGGGTTCAGGGCCTTTACCCAGTAAACTATCAGTGAATCAGCACAGACCAGGGATCATGCCCTTTACCCAGTAAAGTATCAGAGAATCAGCACAGACCAGGTATCATGGCCTTTACCCAGTAAACTATCAGTGAATCAGCACAGACCAGGGATCATGGCCTTTACCCAGTAAACTATCAGAGAATCAGCACAGACCAGGGATCAGGGCCTTGACCGAGTAAACGATCAGTGAATCAGCACAGACCGGGGATCAGGGCCTTTACCCAGTAAACTATCAGAGAATCAGCACAGACCAGGGATCATGGACTTTACCCAGTAAACTATCAGAGAATCAGCACAGAACAGGTATTAGGGCCTTTACCGAGTAAACGATCAGTGAATCAGCACAGACCAGGGATCAGGGCCTTTACCCAGTAAACTATTAGAGAATCAGCACAGACCGGGGATCTGGGCCATTTCCCAGGAAACTATCAGAGAATCAGCACAGATCGGGGATCAGGGCCTTCACACATTAAACTATCAGTGAATCAGCACAGACCAGGGATCAGGGCCTTTTCACAGTATACTATCAGTGAATCAGCAGAGACCGGGGATCAGGGCCTTTTCCCAGTAAACTATCAGTGAATCAGCACAGACCAGGGTTCAGGGCCTTTACCCAGTAATCTTTCAGAGAATCAGCAGAGACCGGGGATCAGGGCCTTTTC
This sequence comes from Heptranchias perlo, assembly GCF_035084215.1. Taxonomy (NCBI): domain Eukaryota; kingdom Metazoa; phylum Chordata; class Chondrichthyes; order Hexanchiformes; family Hexanchidae; genus Heptranchias; species Heptranchias perlo. The sequence goes on along the minus strand of NW_027139612.1, from coordinate 6,446,413 downwards.
CCAGTAAACTATCAGTGAATCAGCACAGACCAGTGATCAGGGCCTTTACCCAGTCAACTATCAGAAAATCAGCACTGATCAGGGGTCAGGGCCTTTACCCAGTAAACTATAAGTGAATCAGCACTGACCGGGGATCAGGGCCTTTACCCAGTGAACTATCAGTGAATCAGCACAGACCAGGGATCAGGGCCTTTACCCAGTAAACTAACAGTGAATCAGCACAGACCAGTGATCAGGGCCTTTACCCAGTAAACTATCAGAGAATCAGCACAGACCGGGGATGAGGGCCTTTACCCAGTAAACTATTAGAGAATCAGCACAGATCGGGGATCAGGGCCTTCACACATTAAACTATCAGTGAATCAGCACAGACCAGGGATCAGGGCCTTTACCCAGTAAACTATCAGAGAATCGGCACAGACCAGGGATCAGAGCCTTTACCCAGTAAACTTTCAGTGAATCAGCACAGACGAGGGATCAGGGACTTCACCCAGTAAACTATCAGAGAATCAGCACAGACCAGGGATCAGGGCCTTGAGCCAGTAAACTATCAGAGAATCAGCACAGACCAGGGATCAGGGCCTTTACCCAGTAAACTATCAGTGAATCAGCACAGAACGGGGATCAGGGCCTTTACCCAGGAAACTATCAGAGAATCAGCACAGACCGGGGATCAGGGCCTTTACCCAGTAAATTATCAGAGAATCAGCACAGACCAGGCATCAGGGCCTTTACCCAGTAAACTATCAGATAATCAGCACAGACCACGGATCAGGGCCTTTACCCAGTAAACCATCAGTGAATCAGCACAGACCAGGGATCAGGGCCTTTACCCACTAAACTATCAGTGAATCAGCACAGAGCAGGGATCAGGGCCTTTACCGAGTAAACGATCAGTGAATCAGCACAGACCAGGGATCAGAGCCTTGACACAGTAAACTATCAGAGAATCAGCACAGACCGGGGTTCAGGGCCTTTACCCAGTAAACTATCAGTGAATCAGCACAGACCAGGGATCATGCCCTTTACCCAGTAAACTATCAGAGAATCAGCACAGACCAGGTATCATGGCCTTTACCCAGTAAACTATCAGTGAATCAGCACAGACCAGGGATCATGGCCTTTACCCAGTAAACTATCAGAGAATCAGCACAGACCAGGGATCAGGGCCTTGACCGAGTAAACGATCAGTGAATCAGCACAGACCGGGGATCTGGGCCTTTACCCAGTAAACTATCAGAGAATCAGCACAGACCAGGGATCATGGACTTTACCCAGTAAACTATCAGAGAATCAGCACAGAACAGGTATTAGGGCCTTTACCGAGTAAACGATCAGTGAATCAGCACAGACCAGGGATCAGGGCCTTTACCCAGTAAACTATTAGAGAATCAGCACAGACCGGGGATCTGGGCCATTTCCCAGGAAACTATCAGAGAATCAGCACAGATCGGGGATCAGGGCCTTCACACATTAAACTATCAGTGAATCAGCACAGACCAGGGATCAGGGCCTTTTCACAGTATACTATCAGTGAATCAGCAGAGACCGGGGATCAGGGCCTTTTCCCAGTAAACTATCAGTGAATCAGCACAGACCAGGGTTCAGGGCCTTTACCCAGTAATCTTTCAGAGAATCAGCAGAGACCGGGGATCAGGGCCTTTTCCCAGTAAACTATCAGTGAATCAGCACAGACCAGTGATCAGGGCCTTTACCCAGTCAACTATCAGAAAATCAGCACTGATCAGGGGTCAGGGCCTTTACCCAGTAAACTATAAGTGAATCAGCACTGACCGGGGATCAGGGCCTTTACCCAGTGAACTATCAGTGAATCAGCACAGACCAGGGATCAGGGCCTTTACCCAGTAAACTAACAGTGAATCAGCACAGACCAGTGATCAGGGCCTTTACCCAGTAAACTATCAGAGAATCAGCACAGACCGGGGATGAGGGCCTTTACCCAGTAAACTATCAGTGAATCAGCACAGACAGGGGATCAGGGCCTTTCCGCAGTAAACTATCAGTGAATCAGCACAGACCGGGGATCAGGGCCTTTACCCAGTAAACTATCAGTGAATCAGCACAGACCGGGGATCTGGGCCATTTCCCAGGAAACTATCAGAGAATCAGCACAGACCGGGGATCAGGGCCTTTACCGAGTAAATTATCAGAGAATCAGCACAGACCGGGGTTCAGGGCCTTTACCCAGTAAACTATCAGTAAATCAGCACAGACCGGGGATCAGGGCCTTTACCCAGTAAACTATCAGTGAATCAGCACAGACCAGGGATCAGGGCCTTTACCCAGTAAACTATCATTGAATCAGCACAGACCAGGGATCAGGGCCTTTTCACAGTATTCTGTCAGTGAATCAGCACAGACCAGGGATCAGGGCCTTTACCCAGTAAACTATCAGAGAATCAGCAGAGACCGGGGATCAGGGCCTTTTCCCAGTATTCTATCAGTGAATCAGCACAGACCGGGGATCAGGGCCTTTACCCAGTAATCTGTCAGTGAATCAGCACAGACCAGGGATCAGGGCCTTTACCCAGTAAACTATCAGTGAATCAGCACAGACCGGGGATCAGGGCCTTTACCGAGTAATCTATCAGTGAATCAGCACAGACCAGGGATCAGGGCCTTTAACCAGTAATCTATCAGTGAATCAGCACAGACCAGGGATCAGGGCCTTTACCCAGTAAACTATCAGAAAATCAGCACAGATCAGGGGTCAGTACCTTGACCCAGTGAACTATCAGTGAATCAGCACAGACCGGGGATTAGGGCCTTTACCCAGTAAACTATCAGTGAATCATCACAGACCCGGGATCAGGGCCTTTCCCCAGTAAACTCTCAGTGAATCAGCACAGACCAGTGATCAGGGCCTTCACCCAGTAAACTATCAGTGAATCAGCACAGACCAGGGATCAGGGCCTTTACCCAGTAAACTATCGGAGAATCAACACAGACCAGGGTTCAGGGCCTGTACCCAGTAAACTGTCAGATAATCAGCACAGATCGGGGATCAGGGCCTTCACACATTAAACTATCAGTGAATCAGCACAGACCAGGGTTCAGGGCCTTTACCCAGTAATCTTTCAGAGAATCAGCAGAGACCGGGGATCAGGGCCTTTTCCCAGTAAACTATCAGTGAATCAGCACAGACCAGTGATCAGGGCCTTTACCCAGTCAACTATCAGAAAATCAGCACTGATCAGGGGTCAGGGCCTTTACCCAGTAAACTATCAGTGAATCAGCACTGACCGAGGATCAGGGCCTTTACCCAGTAAACTATCAGTGAATCAGCACTGACAGGGGATCAGGGCCTTTCCGCAGTAAACTATCAGTGAATCAGCACAGACCAGGGTTCAGGGCCTTTACCCAGTAATCTTTCAGAGAATCAGCAGAGACCGGGGATCAGGGCCTTTTCCCAGTAAACTATCAGTGAATCAGCACAGACCGGGGATCTGGGCCATTTCCCAGGAAACTATCAGAGAATCAGCACAGACCGGGGTTCAGGGCCTTTACCGAGTAAACTATCAGAGAATCAGCACAGACCGGGGTTCAGGGCCTTTACCCAGTAAACTATCAGTGAATCAGCACAGACCGGGGATCAGGGCCTTTACCCAGTAAACTATCAGTGAATCAGCGCAGAACAGGGATCAGGGCCTTTACCCAGTAAACTATCATTGAATCAGCACAGACCAGGGATCAGGGCCTTTTCACAGTATTCTGTCAGTGAATCAGCACAGACCAGGGATCAGGGCCTTTACCCAGTAAACTATCAGAGAATCAGCAGAGACCGGGGATCAGGGCCTTTTCCCAGTATTCTATCAGTGAATCAGCACAGACCGGGGATCAGGGCCTTTACCCAGTAATCTATCAGTGAATCAGCACAGACCAGGGATCAGGGCCTTTACCCAGTAAACTATCAGTGAATCAGCACAGACCGGGGATCAGGGCCTTTGCCGAGTAATCTATCAGTGAATCAGCACAGACCAGGGATTAGGGCCTTTACCCAGTAATCTATCAGTGAATCAGCACAGACCAGGGATCAGGGCCTTTACCCAGTAAACTATCAGAAAATCAGCACAGATCAGGGGTCAGTACCTTGACCCAGTGAACTATCAGTGAATCAGCACAGACCGGGGATTAGGGCCTTTACCCAGTAAACTATAAGTGAATCATCACAGACCCGGGATCAGGGCCTTTCCCCAGTAAACTATCAGTGAATCAGCACAGACCAGTGATCAGGGCCTTCACCCAGTAAACTATCATTGAATCAGCACAGACCAGGGATCAGGGCCTTTACCCAGTAAACTATCGGAGAATCAACACAGACCAGGGTTCAGGGCCTTTACCCAGTAAACTGTCAGATAATCAGCACAGACCGGGGATAAGGGCCTTTACCCAGTAAACTATCAGAGAAGCAGCACAGACCAGGGATCAGGGCCTTTACCCAGGAAACTATCGGAGAATCAACACAGACCAGGGATCAGGGCCTTTCCCCAGTAAACTATCAGTGAATCAGCACAGACCAGATATCAGGGCCTTTACCCAGTCAACTATCAGAAAAACAGCACAGATCACGGGTCAGGGCCTTTACCCAGTAAACTATCAGTGAATCAGCACAGACCAGTGATCAGGGCCTTCACCCAGTAAATTATCAGTGAATCAGCACAGACCAGGGATCAGGGCCTTTACCCAGTAAACTATCAGTGAATCAGCACAGACCAGTGATCAGGGCCTTCACCCAGTAAACTATCAGTGAATCAGCATAGACCAGGGACCAGGGCCTTTCCCCAGTAAACTATCGGAGAATCAGCACAGACCAGGGATCAGGGCCTTTACCCAGTAAACTTGCAGATAATCAGCACAGACCAGGGATCAGGGCCTTTACCCAGCAAACTATCAGTGAATCAGCACAGACCGGGGATCAGGGCCTTTACCCAGTAACTATCAGATAATCAGCACAGACCAGGGATCAGGGCCTTTACGCAGTAAACTATCGGAGAATCAACACAGACCAGGGATCAGGGCCTTTACCCAGTAAACTTGCAGATAATCAGCACAGACCAGGGATCAGGGCCTTTACCCAGTAAACTATCAGTGAATCACCACAGACCGAGGATCAGGGCCTTTACCCAGTAAACTATCAGAGAATCAGCACAGATCGGGGATTAGGGCCTTTACCCAGTAAACTATCAGTGAATCACCACAGACCGGGGATCAGGTCCTTTACCCAGTAAACTATCAGTGAATCAGCACAGACCAGGGATCAGGGCCTTTACCCAGTAAACTATCATTGAATCAGCACAGACCAGGGATCAGGGCCTTTTCACAGTATTCTGTCAGTGAATCAGCACAGACCAGGGATCAGGGCCTTTACCCAGTAAACTATCAGAGAATCAGCAGAGACCGGGGATCAGGGCCTTTTCCCAGTATTCTATCAGTGAATCAGCACAGACCGGGGATCAGGGCCTTTACCCAGTAATCTATCAGTGAATCAGCACAGACCACGGATCAGGGCCTTTACCGAGTAATCTATCAGTGAATCAGCACAGACCAGGGATCAGGGCCTTTACCCAGTAAACTATCAGAAAATCAGCACAGACTGGGGATCAGGGCCTTTACCCAGTAAACTATCAGTGAATCAGCACAGACCAGGGATCAGGGTCTTTACCCAGTAAACTATCAGAGAATCAGCACAGACCAGGGATCTGGGCCTTTACCCAGTAAACTATCAGTGAATCAGCACAGACCAGTGATCAGGGCCTTCACCCAGTAAACTATCAGAGAATCAGCACAGACTGGGGATCAGGGCCTTTACACAGGAAACTATCAGAGAATCAGCACAGGCCGGGGATCAGGTCCTTCACCCAGTAAACTATCAGAGAATCAGCACAGACCAGGGATCAGGGCCTTTACCCAGTAAACTATCAGTGAATCATCACAGACGCGGGATCAGGGCCTTTACCCAGTAATCTATCAGTGAATCATCACAGACGCGGGATCAGGGCCTTTACCCAGTAAACTATCAGAGAATCAGCAGAGACCGGGGATCAGGGCCTTTTCCCAGTATTCTATCAGTGAATCAGCACAGACCCGGGATCAGGGTCTTTACCCAGTAAACTATCAGTGAATCATCACAGACCCGGGATTAGGGCCTTTCCCCAGTAAACTATCGGAGAATCAACACAGACCAGGTTTCAGGGCCTTTACCCAGTAAACTGACACATAATCAGCACAGACCACGGATCAGGGCCTTCACCCAGTAAACTATCAGTGAATCAGCACAGACCAGGGATCAGGGCCTTTACCCAGTAAACTATCGGAGAATCAACACAGACCAGGGTTCAGGGCCTTTACCCAGTAAACTATCGGAGAATCAGCACAGACCAGGGATCAGGGCCTTTACCCAGTAAACTATCAGTGAATCAGCACAGACCAGGGATCAGGGCCTTTACCCAGTAAACTGTCAGATAATCAGCACAGACCGGGGATAAGACCTTTACCCAGTAAACTATCAGAGAATCAGCACAGACCAGGGATTAGGGCCTTTACCCAGTAAACTATCGGAGAATCAACACAGACCAGGGATCAGAGCCTTTACCCAGTAAACTATCAGTGAATCAGCACAGACCAGTGATCAGGGCCTTCACCCAGTAAACTATCAGTGAATCAGCACAGACCAGGGATCAGGGCCTTTACCCAGTAAACTATCAGTGAATCAGCACAGACCAGTGATCAGGGCCTTCACCCAGTAAACTATCAGTGAATCAGCACAGACCAGGGACCAGGGCCTTTCCCCAGTAAACTATCGGAGAATCAGCACAGACCAGGGATCAGGGCCTTTACCCAGTAAACTTGCAGATAATCAGCACAGACCAGGGATCAGGGCCTTTACCCAGCAAACTATCAGTGAATCAGCACAGACCGGGGATCAGGGCCTTTACCCAGTAAACTATCAGATAATCAGCACAGACCAGGGATCAGGGCCTTTACGCAGTAAACTATCGGAGAATCAACACAGACCAGGGATCAGGGCCTTTACCCAGTAAACGTGCATATAATCAGCACAGACCAGGGATCAGGGCCTTTACCCAGTCAACTATCAGTGAATCACCACAGACCGGGGATCAAGGCCTTTACCCAGTAAACTATCAGAGAATCAGCACAGATCGGGGATTAGGGCCTTTACCCAGTAAACTATCAGTGAATCACCACAGACCGGGGATCAGGGCCTTCACCCAGTAAGATATCAGTGAATCAGCACAGACCAGGGATCAGGGTCTTTACCCAGTAAACTGTCAGATAATCAGCACAGACCTGGGATTAGGGCCTTTACCCAGTATAATATCAGAGAATCAGCACAGAGCACGTATCAGGGCATTTAGCCAGTCAACTATCGGTGAATCAGCACAGACTGGGGATCAGGGCCTTTACCCATAAACTATACAGAGACTCAGCACAGACCAGGGATCAGGGCCTTTACCCAGTAAACTATCAGTGAATCAGCACAGACCAGGGATCAGGGCCTTTACCCAGTAAACTATCAGTGAATCAGCACTGGCCAGGGATCAGGGCCTTTACCCAGTAAACTATCAGAGAATCAGCAGAGACCAGGGATCAGGGCCTTTAGCCAGCAAACTATCAGAGAATCAGCACAGACCAGGGATCAGGGCCTTTACCCAGTAAACTATCAGAGAATCAGCACGGACCAGGGATCAGGGCCTTTACCCAGTAAACTATCAGTGAATCAGCAGAGACCAGGGATCAGGGCCTTTAGCCAGCAAACTATCAGAGAATCAGCACAGACCAGGGATCAGGGCCTTTACCCAGTAAACTATCAGAGAATCAGCACGGACCAGGGATCAGGGCCTTTACCCAGTAAACTATCAGAGAATCAGCACAGACCAGGGATAAGGGCCTTTAGCCAGTAAACTATCAGTGAATCAGCACAGACCAGGGGTCAGTGCCTTTACCCAGTAAACTATCAGTGAATCCGCACAGACCAGGGAGCAGGGCCTTTAGCCAGTAATCTATCAGAGAATCAGCACAGACCAGGGATCAGTGTCTTTACCAAGTAAACTATCAGAGAATCAGCACAGACCAGGGGTCAGTGCCTTTACCCAGTAAACTATCAGTGAATCCGCACAGACCAGGGAGCAGGGCCTTTAACCAGTAATCTATCAGAGAATCAGCACAGACCAGGGATCAGTGTCTTTACCAAGTAAACTATCAGAGAATCAGCACAGACCAGCGATCAGGGCCTTTACCCAGTAAACTATCAGTGAATCAGCACAGACCACGGATCAGGGCCTTCACCCAGTAAACTGTCAGATAATCAGCACAGACCTGGGATTAGGGCCTTTACCCAGTATACTATCAGAGAATCAGCACAGAGCACGTATCAGGGCATTTAGCCAGTCAACTATCGGTGAATCAGCACAGACTGGGGATCAGGGCCTTTACCCATAAACTATACAGAGACTCAGCACAGACCAGGGATCAGGGCCTTTACCCAGTAAACTATCAGTGAATCAGCACAGACCAGGGATCAGGGCCTTTACCCAGTAAACTATCAGTGAATCAGCACTGGCCAGGGTTCAGGGCCTTTACCCAGTAAACTATCAGAGAATCAGCACGGACCAGGGATCAGGGCCTTTACCCAGTGAACTATCAGAGAATCAGCACAGACCAGGGATAAGGGCCTTTAGCCAGTAAACTATCAGTGAATCAGCACAGACCAGGGGTCAGTGCCTTTACCCAGTAAACTATCAGTGAATCCGCACAGACCAGGGAGCAGGGCCTTTAGCCAGTAATCTATCAGAGAATCAGCACAGACCAGGGATCAGTGTCTTTACCAAGTAAACTATCAGAGAATCAGCACAGACCAGCGATCAGGGCCTTTACCCAGTAAACTATCAGTGAATCAGCACAGACCACGGATCAGGGCCTTCACCCAGTAAACTATCAGAGAATCAGCACAGACCAGGGATCAGGGCCTTTACACAGTAAACTATCAGAGAATCAGCACAGGCCGGGGATCAGGTCCTTTACCCAGTAAACTATCAGAGAATCAGCACAGACCAGGGATCAGGGCCTTTACCCAGTGAACTATCAGTGAATCATCACAGACCCGGGATCAGTGCCTTTACCCAGTAAACTATCAGTGAATCATCACAGACGCGGGATCAGGGCCTTTACCCAGGAAACTATCAGTGAATCATCACAGACGCGGGATCAGGGCCTTTACCCAGTAAACTATCATTGAATCAGCACAGATCAGGGATCAGGGCCTTTACCCAGCAAACTATCAGTGAATCAGCACAGACCAGGGATCAGGGACTTTACCCAGTAATCTATCAGTGAATCAGCACAGACCAGTGATCAGGGCCTTTACCCAGTAAACTATCAGAGAATCAGCACAGATCAGGGGTCAGGGCCTTTACCCAGTAAACTATCAGTCAATCAGCACAGACCAGGGATCAGGGCCTTTACCCAGTAAACTATCAGTGAATCAGCACAGACCACGGAGCAGGGCCTTTAACCAGTGAACTATCAGTGAATCAGCACAGACCAGGGATCAGGGCCTTTACCCAGTAAACTATCAGAGAATCAGCACAGACTGGGGATCAGGGCCTTTACCCAGTAAACTATCAGAGAATCAGCACAGACCAGGGATCAGGGCCTTTACCCAGTAAACTATCAGTGAATCAGCAGAGACCAGGGGTCAGGGCCTTTACCCTGTAAACTATCAGTGAATCAGCACAGACCAGCGATCAGGGCCTTTAGCCAGTAAACTATCAGAGAATCAGCACAGACCAGGGATCAGGGCCTTTACCCAGTAAACTATCAGAGAATCAGCACAGACCAGGGATCAGGGCCTTCACCCAGTAAACTATCAGAGAATCAGCACAGACCAGGGATCAGGGCCTTTAGCCAGTAAACTATCAGAGAATCAACACAGACCAGGGATCAGGGCCTTCACCCAGTAAACTATCAGTGAATCAGCACAGACCAGGGGTCAGGGCCTTTACCCAGTAAACTATCAGTGAATCAGCACAGACCAGGGATCGGGGCCTTTAGCCAGTAATCTATCAGAGAATCAGCACAGACCAGGGATCAGTGCCTTTACCAAGTAAACTATCAGAGAATCAGCAAAGACCAGCGATCAGGGCCTTTACCCAGTAAACTATCAGAGAATCAGCACAGACTGGGGATCAGGGCCTTTACACAGTAAACTATCAGAGAATCAGCACAGGCCGGGGATCAGGTCCTTCACCCAGTAAACTATCAGAGAATCAGCACAGACCAGGGATCAGGGCCTTTACCCAGTAAACTATCAGAGAATCAGCACAGGCCGGGGATCAGGTCCTTCACCCAGTAAACTATCAGAGAATCAGCACAGACCAGGGATCAGGGCCTTTACCCAGTAAACTATCAGTGAATCATCACAGATGCTGGATCAGGGCCTTTACCCAGTAAACTATCAGTGAATCATCACAGACGCGGGATCAGGGCCTTTACCCAGTAATCTATCAGTGAATCATCACAGACGCGGGATCAGGGCCTTTACCCAGTAAACTATCAGTGAATCATCACAGACGCGAGATCAGGGCCTTTACCCAGTAAACTATCAGTGAATCAGCACAGATCAGGGATCAGGGCATTTACCCAGTAAACTATCAGAGAATCAGCACAGACCGGGGATCAGGGCCTTTACCCACTAAACTATCAGTGAATCAGCACAGATCAGGGATCAGAGCATTTACTCAGTAAACTATCAGTGAATCAGCACAGACCACGGAGCAGGGCCTTTAACCAGTGAACTATCAGTGAATCAGCACAGACCAGGGATCAGGGCCTTTACACAGTAAACTATCAGAGAATCAGCACAGACTGGGGATCAGGGCCTTCACCCAGTAAACTATCAGAGAATCAGCACAGACCAGGGATCAGGGCCTTTACCCAGTAAACTATCAGTGAATCTGCAGAGACCAGGGGTCAGGGCCTTTATCCTGTAAACTATCAGTGAATCAGCACAGACCAGCGATCAGGGCCTTTAGCCAGTAAACTATCAGAGAATCAGCACAGACCAGGGATCAGGGCCTTTAGCCAGTAAACTATCAGAGAATCAGCACAGACCAGGGATCAGGGCCTTCACCCAGTAAACTATCAGTGAATCAGCACAGACCAGGGGTCAGGGCCTTTACCCAGTAAACTATCAGAGAATCAGCACAGACCAGGGATCAGGGCCTTTAGCCAGTAAACTATCAGAGAATCAGCACAGACCAGGGATCAGTGCCTTTACCAAGTAAACTATCAGAGAATCAGCACAGACCAGGGATCAGGGCCTTGACCGAGTAAACGATCAGTGAATCAGCACAGACCGGGGATCTGGGCCTTTACCCAGTAAACTATCAGAGAATCAGCACAGACCAGGGATCATGGACTTTACCCAGTAAACTATCAGAGAATCAGCACAGAACAGGTATTAGGGCCTTTACCGAGTAAACGATCAGTGAATCAGCACAGACCAGGGATCAGGGCCTTTACCCAGTAAACTATTAGAGAATCAGCACAGACCGGGGATCTGGGCCATTTCCCAGGAAACTATCAGAGAATCAGCACAGATCGGGGATCAGGGCCTTCACACATTAAACTATCAGTGAATCAGCACAGACCAGGGATCAGGGCCTTTTCACAGTATACTATCAGTGAATCAGCAGAGACCAGGGATCAGGGCCTTTTCACAGTATACTATCAGTGAATCAGCACAGACCGGGGATCAGGGCCTTTGCCGAGTAATCTATCAGTGAATCAGCACAGACCAGGGATTAGGGCCTTTACCCAGTAATCTATCAGTGAATCAGCACAGACCAGGGATCAGGGCCTTTACCCAGTAAACTATCAGTGAATCAGCACAGACCGGGGATCAGGGCCTTTGCCGAGTAATCTATCAGTGAATCAGCACAGACCAGGGATTAGGGCCTTTACCCAGTAATCTATCAGTGAATCAGCACAGACCAGGGATCAGGGCCTTTACCCAGTAAACTATCAGAAAATCAGCACAGATCAGGGGTCAGTACCTTGACCCAGTGAACTATCAGTGAATCAGCACAGACCGGGGATTAGGGCCTTTACCCAGTAAACTATAAGTGAATCATCACAGACCCGGGATCAGGGCCTTTCCCCAGTAAACTATCAGTGAATCAGCACAGACCAGTGATCAGGGCCTTCACCCAGTAAACTATCATTGAATCAGCACAGACCAGGGATCAGGGCCTTTACCCAGTAAACTATCGGAGAATCAACACAGACCAGGGTTCAGGGCCTTTACCCAGTAAACTGTCAGATAATCAGCACAGACCGGGGATAAGGGCCTTTACCCAGTAAACTATCAGAGAAGCAGCACAGACCAGGGATCAGGGCCTTTACCCAGGAAACTATCGGAGAATCAACACAGACCAGGGATCAGGGCCTTTCCCCAGTAAACTATCAGTGAATCAGCACAGACCAGATATCAGGGCCTTTACCCAGTCAACTATCAGAAAAACAGCACAGATCACGGGTCAGGGCCTTTACCCAGTAAACTATCAGTGAATCAGCACAGACCAGTGATCAGGGCCTTCACCCAGTAAATTATCAGTGAATCAGCACAGACCAGGGATCAGGGCCTTTACCCAGTAAACTATCAGTGAATCAGCACAGACCAGTGATCAGGGCCTTCACCCAGTAAACTATCAGTGAATCAGCATAGACCAGGGACCAGGGCCTTTCCCCAGTAAACTATCGGAGAATCAGCACAGACCAGGGATCAGGGCCTTTACCCAGTAAACTTGCAGATAATCAGCACAGACCAGGGATCAGGGCCTTTACCCAGCAAACTATCAGTGAATCAGCACAGACCGGGGATCAGGGCCTTTACCCAGTAACTATCAGATAATCAGCACAGACCAGGGATCAGGGCCTTTACGCAGTAAACTATCGGAGAATCAACACAGACCAGGGATCAGGGCCTTTACCCAGTAAACTTGCAGATAATCAGCACAGACCAGGGATCAGGGCCTTTACCCAGTAAACTATCAGTGAATCACCACAGACCGAGGATCAGGGCCTTTACCCAGTAAACTATCAGAGAATCAGCACAGATCGGGGATTAGGGCCTTTACCCAGTAAACTATCAGTGAATCACCACAGACCGGGGATCAGGTCCTTTACCCAGTAAACTATCAGTGAATCAGCACAGACCAGGGATCAGGGCCTTTACCCAGTAAACTATCATTGAATCAGCACAGACCAGGGATCAGGGCCTTTTCACAGTATTCTGTCAGTGAATCAGCACAGACCAGGGATCAGGGCCTTTACCCAGTAAACTATCAGAGAATCAGCAGAGACCGGGGATCAGGGCCTTTTCCCAGTATTCTATCAGTGAATCAGCACAGACCGGGGATCAGGGCCTTTACCCAGTAATCTATCAGTGAATCAGCACAGACCACGGATCAGGGCCTTTACCGAGTAATCTATCAGTGAATCAGCACAGACCAGGGATCAGGGCCTTTACCCAGTAAACTATCAGAAAATCAGCACAGACTGGGGATCAGGGCCTTTACCCAGTAAACTATCAGTGAATCAGCACAGACCAGGGATCAGGGTCTTTACCCAGTAAACTATCAGAGAATCAGCACAGACCAGGGATCTGGGCCTTTACCCAGTAAACTATCAGTGAATCAGCACAGACCAGTGATCAGGGCCTTCACCCAGTAAACTATCAGAGAATCAGCACAGACTGGGGATCAGGGCCTTTACACAGGAAACTATCAGAGAATCAGCACAGGCCGGGGATCAGGTCCTTCACCCAGTAAACTATCAGAGAATCAGCACAGACCAGGGATCAGGGCCTTTACCCAGTAAACTATCAGTGAATCATCACAGACGCGGGATCAGGGCCTTTACCCAGTAAACTATCAGTGAATCATCACAGACGCGGGATCAGGGCTTTTACCCAGTAAACTATCAGAGAATCAGCAGAGACCGGGGATCAGGGCCTTTTCCCAGTATTCTATCAGTGAATCAGCACAGACCCGGGATCAGGGTCTTTACCCAGTAAACTATCAGTGAATCATCACAGACCCGGGATTAGGGCCTTTCCCCAGTAAACTATCGGAGAATCAACACAGACCAGGTTTCAGGGCCTTTACCCAGTAAACTGACACATAATCAGCACAGACCACGGATCAGGGCCTTCACCCAGTAAACTATCAGTGAATCAGCACAGACCAGGGATCAGGGCCTTTACCCAGTAAACTATCGGAGAATCAACACAGACCAGGGTTCAGGGCCTTTACCCAGTAAACTATCGGAGAATCAGCACAGACCAGGGATCAGGGCCTTTACCCAGTAAACTATCAGTGAATCAGCACAGACCAGGGATCAGGGCCTTTACCCAGTAAACTGTCAGATAATCAGCACAGACCGGGGATAAGACCTTTACCCAGTAAACTATCAGAGAATCAGCACAGACCAGGGATTAGGGCCTTTACCCAGTAAACTATCGGAGAATCAACACAGACCAGGGATCAGAGCCTTTACCCAGTAAACTATCAGTGAATCAGCACAGACCAGTGATCAGGGCCTTCACCCAGTAAACTATCAGTGAATCAGCACAGACCAGGGATCAGGGCCTTTACCCAGTAAACTATCAGTGAATCAGCACAGACCAGTGATCAGGGCCTTCACCCAGTAAACTATCAGTGAATCAGCACAGACCAGGGACCAGGGCCTTTCCCCAGTAAACTATCGGAGAATCAGCACAGACCAGGGATCAGGGCCTTTACCCAGTAAACTTGCAGATAATCAGCACAGACCAGGGATCAGGGCCTTTACCCAGCAAACTATCAGTGAATCAGCACAGACCGGGGATCAGGGCCTTTACCCAGTAAACTATCAGATAATCAGCACAGACCAGGGATCAGGGCCTTTACGCAGTAAACTATCGGAGAATCAACACAGACCAGGGATCAGGGCCTTTACCCAGTAAACGTGCATATAATCAGAACAGACCAGGGATCAGGGCCTTTACCCAGTCAACTATCAGTGAATCACCACAGACCGGGGATCAAGGCCTTTACCCAGTAAACTATCAGAGAATCAGCACAGATCGGGGATTAGGGCCTTTACCCAGTAAACTATCAGTGAATCACCACAGACCGGGGATCAGGGCCTTCACCCAGTAAGATATCAGTGAATCAGCACAGACCAGGGATCAGGGTCTTTACCCAGTAAACTGTCAGATAATCAGCACAGACCTGGGATTAGGGCCTTTACCCAGTATAATATCAGAGAATCAGCACAGAGCACGTATCAGGGCATTTAGCCAGTCAACTATCGGTGAATCAGCACAGACTGGGGATCAGGGCCTTTACCCATAAACTATACAGAGACTCAGCACAGACCAGGGATCAGGGCCTTTACCCAGTAAACTATCAGTGAATCAGCACAGACCAGGGATCAGGGCCTTTACCCAGTAAACTATCAGTGAATCAGCACTGGCCAGGGATCAGGGCCTTTACCCAGTAAACTATCAGAGAATCAGCAGAGACCAGGGATCAGGGCCTTTAGCCAGCAAACTATCAGAGAATCAGCACAGACCAGGGATCAGGGCCTTTACCCAGTAAACTATCAGAGAATCAGCACGGACCAGGGATCAGGGCCTTTACCCAGTAAACTATCAGTGAATCAGCAGAGACCAGGGATCAGGGCCTTTAGCCAGCAAACTATCAGAGAATCAGCACAGACCAGGGATCAGGGCCTTTACCCAGTAAACTATCAGAGAATCAGCACGGACCAGGGATCAGGGCCTTTACCCAGTAAACTATCAGAGAATCAGCACAGACCAGGGATAAGGGCCTTTAGCCAGTAAACTATCAGTGAATCAGCACAGACCAGGGGTCAGTGCCTTTACCCAGTAAACTATCAGTGAATCCGCACAGACCAGGGAGCAGGGCCTTTAGCCAGTAATCTATCAGAGAATCAGCACAGACCAGGGATCAGTGTCTTTACCAAGTAAACTATCAGAGAATCAGCACAGACCAGGGGTCAGTGCCTTTACCCAGTAAATTATCAGTGAATCCGCACAGACCAGGGAGCAGGGCCTTTAACCAGTAATCTATCAGAGAATCAGCACAGACCAGGGATCAGTGTCTTTACCAAGTAAACTATCAGAGAATCAGCACAGACCAGCGATCAGGGCCTTTACCCAGTAAACTATCAGTGAATCAGCACAGACCACGGATCAGGGCCTTCACCCAGTAAACTGTCAGATAATCAGCACAGACCTGGGATTAGGGCCTTTACCCAGTATACTATCAGAGAATCAGCACAGAGCACGTATCAGGGCATTTAGCCAGTCAACTATCGGTGAATCAGCACAGACTGGGGATCAGGGCCTTTACCCATAAACTATACAGAGACTCAGCACAGACCAGGGATCAGGGCCTTTACCCAGTAAACTATCAGTGAATCAGCACAGACCAGGGATCAGGGCCTTTACCCAGTAAACTATCAGTGAATCAGCACTGGCCAGGGTTCAGGGCCTTTACCCAGTAAACTATCAGAGAATCAGCACGGACCAGGGATCAGGGCCTTTACCCAGTGAACTATCAGAGAATCAGCACAGACCAGGGATAAGGGCCTTTAGCCAGTAAACTATCAGTGAATCAGCACAGACCAGGGGTCAGTGCCTTTACCCAGTAAACTATCAGTGAATCCGCACAGACCAGGGAGCAGGGCCTTTCGCCAGTAATCTATCAGAGAATCAGCACAGACCAGGGATCAGTGTCTTTACCAAGTAAACTATCAGAGAATCAGCACAGACCAGCGATCAGGGCCTTTACCCAGTAAACTATCAGTGAATCAGCACAGACCACGGATCAGGGCCTTCACCCAGTAAACTATCAGAGAATCAGCACAGACCAGGGATCAGGGCCTTTACACAGTAAACTATCAGAGAATCAGCACAGGCCGGGGATCAGGTCCTTTACCCAGTAAACTATCAGAGAATCAGCACAGACCAGGGATCAGGGCCTTTACCCAGTGAACTATCAGTGAATCATCACAGACCCGGGATCAGTGCCTTTACCCAGTAAACTATCAGTGAATCATCACAGACGCGGGATCAGGGCCTTTACCCAGGAAACTATCAGTGAATCATCACAGACGCGGGATCAGGGCCTTTACCCAGTAAACTATCATTGAATCAGCACAGATCAGGGATCAGGGCCTTTACCCAGCAAACTATCAGTGAATCAGCACAGACCAGGGATCAGGGACTTTACCCAGTAATCTATCAGTGAATCAGCACAGACCAGTGATCAGGGCCTTTACCCAGTAAACTATCAGAGAATCAGCACAGATCAGGGGTCAGGGCCTTTACCCAGTAAACTATCAGTCAATCAGCACAGACCAGGGATCAGGGCCTTTACCCAGTAAACTATCAGTGAATCAGCACAGACCACGGAGCAGGGCCTTTAACCAGTGAACTATCAGTGAATCAGCACAGACCAGGGATCAGGGCCTTTACCCAGTAAACTATCAGAGAATCAGCACAGACTGGGGATCAGGGCCTTTACCCAGTAAACTATCAGAGAATCAGCACAGACCAGGGATCAGGGCCTTTACCCAGTAAACTATCAGTGAATCCGCAGAGACCAGGGGTCAGGGCCTTTACCCTGTAAACTATCAGTGAATCAGCACAGACCAGCGATCAGGGCCTTTAGCCAGTAAACTATCAGAGAATCAGCACAGACCAGGGATCAGGGCCTTTACCCAGTAAACTATCAGAGAATCAGCACAGACCAGGGATCAGGGCCTTCACCCAGTGAACTATCAGAGAATCAGCACAGACCAGGGATCAGGGCCTTTAGCCAGTAAACTATCAGAGAATCAACACAGACCAGGGATCAGGGCCTTCACCCAGTAAACTATCAGTGAATCAGCACAGACCAGGGGTCAGGGCCTTTACCCAGTAAACTATCAGTGAATCAGCACAGACCAGGGATCGGGGCCTTTAGCCAGTAATCTATCAGAGAATCAGCACAGACCAGGGATCAGTGCCTTTACCAAGTAAACTATCAGAGAATCAGCAAAGACCAGCGATCAGGGCCTTTACCCAGTAAACTATCAGAGAATCAGCACAGACTGGGGATCAGGGCCTTTACACAGTAAACTATCAGAGAATCAGCACAGGCCGGGGATCAGGTCCTTCACCCAGTAAACTATCAGAGAATCAGCACAGACCAGGGATCAGGGCCTTTACCCAGTAAACTATCAGAGAATCAGCACAGGCCGGGGATCAGGTCCTTCACCCAGTAAACTATCAGAGAATCAGCACAGACCAGGGATCAGGGCCTTTACCCAGTAAACTATCAGTGAATCATCACAGATGCTGGATCAGGGCCTTTACCCAGTAAACTATCAGTGAATCATCACAGACGCGGGATCAGGGCCTTTACCCAGTAATCTATCAGTGAATCATCACAGACGCGGGATCAGGGCCTTTACCCAGTAAACTATCAGTGAATCATCACAGACGCGGGATCAGGGCCTTTACCCAGTAAACTATCAGTGAATCAGCACAGATCAGGGATCAGGGCCTTTACCCAGTAAACTATCAGAGAATCAGCACAGACCGGGGATCAGGGCCTTTACCCACTAAACTATCAGTGAATCAGCACAGATCAGGGATCAGAGCATTTACTCAGTAAACTATCAGTGAATCAGCACAGACCACGGAGCAGGGCCTTTAACCAGTGAACTATCAGTGAATCAGCACAGACCAGGGATCAGGGCCTTTACACAGTAAACTATCAGAGAATCAGCACAGACTGGGGATCAGGGCCTTCACCCAGTAAACTATCAGAGAATCAGCACAGACCAGGGATCAGGGCCTTTACCCAGTAAACTATCAGTGAATCTGCAGAGACCAGGGGTCAGGGCCTTTATCCTGTAAACTATCAGTGAATCAGCACAGACCAGCGATCAGGGCCTTTAGCCAGTAAACTATCAGAGAATCAGCACAGACCAGGGATCAGGGCCTTTAGCCAGTAAACTATCAGAGAATCAGCACAGACCAGGGATCAGGGCCTTCACCCAGTAAACTATCAGAGAATCAGCACAGACCAGGGATCAGGGCCTTTAGCCAGTAAACTATCAGAGAATCAGCACAGACCAGGGATCAGGGCCTTCACCCAGTAAACTATCAGTGAATCAGCACAGACCAGGGGTCAGGGCCTTTACCCAGTAAACTATCAGAGAATCAGCACAGACCAGGGATCAGGGCCTTTAGCCAGTAAACTATCAGAGAATCAGCACAGACCAGGGATCAGTGCCTTTACCAAGTAAACTATCAGAGAAACAGCAAAGACCAGCGATCAGGGCCTTTACCCAGTAAACTATCAGTGAATCAGCACAAACCAGGGATCAGGGTCTTTACCCAGTAAACTATCAGAGAATCAGCACAGACCAGGGATCTGGGCCTTTACCCAGTAAACTATCAGTGAATCAGCACAGACCAGGGATCAGGGTCTTTACCCAGTAAACTATCAGAGAATCAGCACAGACTGGGGATCAGGGCCTTCACACAGTAAACTATCAGAGAATCAGCACAGGCCGGGGATCAGGTCCTTCACCCAGTAAACTATCAGAGAATCAGCACAGACCAGGGATCAGGGCCTTTACCCAGTAAACTATCAGTGAATCATCACAGACGCGGGATCAGGGCCTTTACCCAGTAAACTATCAGTGAATCATCACAGACGCGGGATCAGGGCCTTTTCCCAGTATTCTATCAGTGATTCAGCACAGACCGGGGATCAGGGCCTTTACCCAGTAATCTATCAGTGAATCAGCACAGACCAGGGATCAGGGCCTTTACCCAGTAAACTATCAGTGAATCAGCACAGACCGGGGATCAGGGCCTTTACCGAGTAATCTATCAGTGAATCAGCACAGACCAG
This sequence comes from Heptranchias perlo, assembly GCF_035084215.1. Lineage (NCBI taxonomy): Eukaryota > Metazoa > Chordata > Chondrichthyes > Hexanchiformes > Hexanchidae > Heptranchias > Heptranchias perlo. Next base: position 6,426,392 of record NW_027139612.1, on the reverse strand, counting down.
GGATCAGGGCCTTTACCCAGTAAACTATCAGAAAATCAGTACAGATCAGGGGTCAGTACCTTGACCCAGTGAACTATCAGTGAATCAGCACAGACCCGGGATCAGGGCCTTTACCCAGTGAACTATCAGTGAATCATCACAGACCCGGGATCAGGGCCTTTCCCCAGTAAACTATCAGTGAATCAGCACAGACCAGTGATCAGGGCCTTCACCCAGTAAACTATCATTGAATCAGCACAGACCAGGGATCAGGGCCTTTACCCAGTAAACTATCAGTGAATCAGCACAGACCACGGAGCAGGGCCTTTAACCAGTGAACTATCAGTGAATCAGCACAGACCAGGGATCAGGGCCTTTACCCAGTAAACTATCAGAGAATCAGCACAGACTGGGGATCAGGGCCTTTACCCAGTAAACTATCAGAGAATCAGCACAGACCAGGGATCAGGGCCTTTACCCAGTAAACTATCAGTGAATCAGCAGAGACCAGGGGTCAGGGCCTTTACCCTGTAAACTATCAGTGAATCAGCACAGACCAGCGATCAGGGCCTTCAGCCAGTAAACTATCAGAGAATCAGCACAGACCAGGGATCAGGGCCTTTACCCAGTAAACTATCAGAGAATCAGCACAGACCAGGGATCAGGGCCTTCACCCAGTAAACTATCAGAGAATCAGCACAGACCAGGGATCAGGGCCTTTAGCCAGTAAACTATCAGAGAATCAACACAGACCAGGGATCAGGGCCTTCACCCAGTAAACTATCAGTGAATCAGCACAGACCAGGGGTCAGGGCCTTTACCCAGTAAACTATCAGTGAATCAGCACAGACCAGGGATCGGGGCCTTTAGCCAGTAATCTATCAGAGAATCAGCACAGACCAGGGATCAGTGCCTTTACCAAGTAAACTATCAGAGAATCAGCAAAGACCAGCGATCAGGGCCTTTACCCAGTAAACTATCAGAGAATCAGCACAGACTGGGGATCAGGGCCTTTACACAGTAAACTATCAGAGAATCAGCACAGGCCGGGGATCAGGTCCTTCACCCAGTAAACTATCAGAGAATCAGCACAGACCAGGGATCAGGGCCTTTACCCAGTAAACTATCAGAGAATCAGCACAGGCCGGGGATCAGGTCCTTCACCCAGTAAACTATCAGAGAATCAGCACAGACCAGGGATCAGGGCCTTTACCCAGTAAACTATCAGTGAATCATCACAGATGCCGGATCAGGGCCTTTACCCAGTAAACTATCAGTGAATCATCACAGACGCGGGATCAGGGCCTTTACCCAGTAATCTATCAGTGAATCATCACAGACGCGGGATCAGGGCCTTTACCCAGTAAACTATCAGTGAATCATCACAGACGCGGGATCAGGGCCTTTACCCAGTAAACTATCAGTGAATCAGCACAGATCAGGGATCAGGGCCTTTACCCAGTAAACTATCAGAGAATCAGCACAGACCGGGGATCAGGGCCTTTACCCACTAAACTATCAGTGAATCAGCACAGATCAGGGATCAGAGCATTTACTCAGTAAACTATCAGTGAATCAGCACAGACCACGGAGCAGGGCCTTTAACCAGTGAACTATCAGTGAATCAGCACAGACCAGGGATCAGGGCCTTTACACAGTAAACTATCAGAGAATCAGCACAGACTGGGGATCAGGGCCTTCACCCAGTAAACTATCAGAGAATCAGCACAGACCAGGGATCAGGGCCTTTACCCAGTAAACTATCAGTGAATCTGCAGAGACCAGGGGTCAGGGCCTTTATCCTGTAAACTATCAGTGAATCAGCACAGACCAGCGATCAGGGCCTTTAGCCAGTAAACTATCAGAGAATCAGCACAGACCAGGGATCAGGGCCTTTAGCCAGTAAACTATCAGAGAATCAGCACAGACCAGGGATCAGGGCCTTCACCCAGTAAACTATCAGAGAATCAGCACAGACCAGGGATCAGGGCCTTTAGCCAGTAAACTATCAGAGAATCAGCACAGACCAGGGATCAGGGCCTTCACCCAGTAAACTATCAGTGAATCAGCACAGACCAGGGTTCAGGGCCTTTACCCAGTAAACTATCAGAGAATCAGCACAGACCAGGGATCAGGGCCTTTAGCCAGTAAACTATCAGAGAATCAGCACAGACCAGGGATCAGTGCCTTTACCAAGTAAACTATCAGAGAAACAGCAAAGACCAGCGATCAGGGCCTTTACCCAGTAAACTATCAGTGAATCAGCACAGACCAGGGATCAGGGTCTTTACCCAGTAAACTATCAGAGAATCAGCACAGACCAGGGATCTGGGCCTTTACCCAGTAAACTATCAGTGAATCAGCACAGACCAGGGATCAGGGTCTTTACCCAGTAAACTATCAGAGAATCAGCACAGACTGGGGATCAGGGCCTTCACACAGTAAACTATCAGAGAATCAGCACAGGCCGGGGATCAGGTCCTTCACCCAGTAAACTATCAGAGAATCAGCACAGACCAGGGATCAGGGCCTTTACCCAGAAAACTATCAGTGAATCATCACAGACGCGGGATCAGGGCCTTTACCCAGTAAACTATCAGTGAATCATCACAGAGGTGGGATCAGGGCCTTTTCCCAGTATTCTATCAGTGATTCAGCACAGACCGGGGATCAGGGCCTTTACCCAGTAATCTATCAGTGAATCAGCACAGACCAGGGATCAGGGCCTTTACCCAGTAAACTATCAGTGAATCAGCACAGACCGGGGATCAGGGCCTTTACCGAGTAATCTATCAGTGAATCAGCACAGACCAGGGATCAGGGCCTTTACCCAGTAAACTATCAGAAAATCAGTACAGATCAGGGGTCAGTACCTTGACCCAGTGAACTATCAGTGAATCAGCACAGACCCGGGATCAGGGCCTTTACCCAGTGAACTATCAGTGAATCATCACAGACCCGGGATCAGGGCCTTTCCCCAGTAAACTATCAGTGAATCAGCACAGACCAGTGATCAGGGCCTTCACCCAGTAAACTATCATTGAATCAGCACAGACCAGGGATCAGGGCCTTTACCCAGTAAACTATCGGAGAATCAACACAGACCAGGGATCAGGGCCTTTACCCAGTAAACTATCAGTGAATCAGCACAGACCAGTGATCAGGGCCTTCACCCAGTAAACTATCAGTGAATCAGCACAGACCAGGGATCAGGGCCTTTACCCAGTAAACTATCAGTGAATCATCACAGACCCGGGATCAGGGCCTTTCCCCAGTAAACTATCAGTGAATCAGCACAGACCAGTGATCAGGGCCTTCACCCAGTAAACTATCAGTGAATCAGCACAGACCAGGGATCAGGGCCTTTACCCAGTAAACTATCGGAGAATCAACACAGACCAGGGATCAGGGCCTTTACCCAGTCAACTATCAGTGAATCAGCACAGACCAGGGATCAGGGCCTTTACCCAGTAAACTATCAGTGAATCATCACAGACCCGGGATCAGGGCCTTTCCCCAGTAAACTATCAGTGAATCAGCACAGACCAGTGATCAGGGCCTTCACCCATTAAACTATCAGTGAATCAGCACAGACCAGGGATCAGGGCCTTTACCCAGTAAACTATCGGAGAATCAATACAGACCAGGGATCAGGGCCTTTCCCCAGTAAACTATCAGTGAATCAGCACAGACCAGTGATCAGGGCCTTCACCCAGTAAACTATCGGAGAATCAGCACAGACCAGGGTTCAGGGCCTTTACCCAGTAAACTGTCAGATAATCAGCACAGACCGGGGATAAGGGCCTTTACCCAGTAAACTATCAGAGAATCAGCACAGACCAGGGATCAGGGCCTTTACCCAGGAAACTATCGGAGAATCAACACAGACCAGGGATCAGGGCCTTTACCCAGTAAACTGTCAGATGATCAGCACAGACCGGGGATTAGGGCCTTTCCCCAGCAAACTATCAGTGAATCAGCACAGACCAGGGATCAGGGCCTTTACCCAATCAACTATCAGAAAATCAGCACAGATCACGGGTCAGGGCCTTTACCCAGTAAACTATCAGTGAATCAGCACAGACCAGTGATCAGGGCCTTCACCCAGTAAACTATCAGTGAATCAGCACAGACCAGGGATCACGGCCTTTACCCAGTAAACTATCAGTGTATCAGCACAGACCAGTGATCAGGGCCTTCACCCAGTAAACTATCAGTGAATCAGGACAGACCAGGGACCAGGGCCTTTCCCCAGTAAACTATCGGAGAATCAGCACAGACCAGGGATCAGGGCCTTTACCCAGTAAACTTGCAGATAATCAGCACAGACCAGGGATCAGGGCCTTTACCCAGCAAACTATCAGTGAATCAGCACAGACCGGGGATCAGGGCCTTGACCCAGTAAACTATCAGATAATCAGCACAGACACGGGATCAGGGCCTTTACGCAGTAAACTATCGGAGAATCAACACAGACCAGGGATCAGGGCCTTTACCCAGTAAACTATCAGAGAATCAGCACAGACCAGGGGTCAGGGCCTTTACTCAGTAAACTATCAGTGAATCAGCACGGACCACGGAGCAGGGCCTTTAACCAGTGAACTATCAGTGAATCAGCACAGACCAGGGATCAGGGCCTTCACCCAGTAAACTATCAGAGAATCAGCACAGACTGGGGATCAGGGCCTTTACCCAGTAAACTATCAGAGAATCAGCACAGACCAGGGGTCAGGGCCTTTACCCTGTAAACTATCAGTGAATCAGCACAGACCAGCGATCAGGGCCTTTAGCCAGTAAACTATCAGAGAATCAGCACAGACCAGGGATCTGGGCCTTTACCCATAAACTATCAGTGAATCAGCACAGACCAGTGATCAGGGCCTTCACCCAGTAAACTATCAGTGAATCAGCACAGACCCGGGATCAGGGCCTTTACCCAGTAAACTATCAGTGAATCATCACAGACCCGGGATCAGGGCCTTTCCCCATTAAACTATCAGTGAATCAGCACAGACCAGTGATCAGTGCCTTCACCCATTAAACTATCAGTGAATCAGCACAGACCAGGGATCAGGGCCTTTACCCAGTAAACTATCGGAGAATCAACACAGACCAGGGATCAGGGCCTTTCCCCAGTAAACTATCAGTGAATCAGCACAGACCAGTGATCAGGGCCTTCACCCAGTAAACTATCGGAGAATCAGCACAGACCAGGGTTCAGGGCCTTTACCCAGTAAACTGTCAGATAATCAGCACAGACCGGGGATAAGGGCCTTTACCCAGTAAACTATCAGAGAATCAGCACAGACCAGGGATCAGGGCCTTTACCCAGGAAACTATCGGAGAATCAACACAGACCAGGGATCAGGGCCTTTACCCAGTAAACTGTCAGATAATCAGCACAGACCGGGGATTAGGGCCTTTCCCCAGTAAACTATCAGTGAATCAGCACAGACCAGGGATCAGGGCCTTTACCCAGTCAACTATCAGAAAATCAGCACAGATCACGGGTCAGGGCCTTTACCCAGTAAACTATCAGTGAATCAGCACAGACCAGTGATCAGGGCCTTCACCCAGTAAACTATCAGTAAATCAGCACAGACCAGGGATCACGGCCTTTACCCAGTAAACTATCAGTGAATCAGCACAGACCAGTGATCAGGGCCTTCACCCAGTAAACTATCAGTGAATCAGGACAGACCAGGGACCAGGGCCTTTCCCCAGTAAACTATCGGAGAATCAGCACAGACCAGGGATCAGGGCCTTTACCCAGTAAACTTGCAGATAATCAGCACAGACCAGGGATCAGGGCATTTACCCAGCAAACTATCAGTGAATCAGCACAGACCGGGGATCAGGGCCTTTACCCAGTAAACTATCAGATAATCAGCACAGACACGGGATCAGGGCCTTTACGCAGTAAACTATCGGAGAATCAACACAGACCAGGGATCAGGGCCTTTACCCAGTAAACTATCAGTCAATCAGCACAGACCAGGGATCAGGGCCTTTACCCAGTAAACTATCAGAGAATCAGCACAGACCAGGGGTCAGGGCCTTTACTCAGTAGACTATCAGTGAATCAGCACAGACCACGGAGCAGGGCCTTTAACCAGTGAACTATCAGTGAATCAGCACAGACCAGGGATCAGGGCCTTCACCCAGTAAACTATCAGAGAATCAGCACAGACTGGGGATCAGGGCCTTTACCCAGTAAACTATCAGAGAATCAGCACAGACCAGGGGTCAGGGCCTTTACCCTGTAAACTATCAGTGAATCAGCACAGACCAGCGATCAGGGCCTTTAGCCAGTGAACTATCAGAGAATCAGCACAGACCAGGGATCTGGGCCTTTACCCAGTAAACTATCAGTGAATCAGCACAGACCAGTGATCAGGGCCTTCACCCAGTAAACTATCAGAGAATCAGCACAGACTGGGGATCAGGGCCTTTGCACAGTAAACTATCAGAGAATCAGCACAGGCCGGGGATCAGGTCCTTCACCCTGTAAACTATCAGAGAATCAGCACAGACCAGGGATCAGGGCCTTTACCCAGTAAACTATCAGTGAATCATCACAGACGCGGGATCAGGGCCTTTACCCAGTAAACTATCAGTGAATCATCACAGACGCGGGATCAGGGCCTTTTCCCAGTATTCTATCAGTTAATCAGCACAGACCGGGGATCAGGGCCTTTACCCAGTAATCTATCAGTGAATCAGCACAGACCAGGGATCAGGGCCTTTACCCAGTAAACTATCAGTGAATCAGCACAGACCGGGGATCAGGGCCTTTACCGAGTAATCTATCAGTGAATCAGCACAGACCAGGGATCAGGGCCTTTACCCAGTAAACTATCAGAAAATCAGTACAGATCAGGGGTCAGTACCTTGACCCAGTGAACTATCAGTGAATCAGCACAGACCAGGGATCAGGGCCTTTACCCAGTAAACTATCGGAGAATGAACACAGACCAGGGATCAGGGCCTTTACCCAGTAAACTATCAGTGAATCAGCACAGACCAGGGATCAGGGCCTTTACCCAGTAAACTATCAGTGAATCAGCACAGACCGGGTATCAGGGCCTTTACCCAGAAAACTATCAGGGAATCAGCACAGACCGGGGATCAGGGCCTTTACCCAGTGAACTATCAGTGAATCAGCACAGACCAGTGATCAGGGCCTTCACCCAGTAAACTATCAGTGAATCAGCACAGACCAGGGATCAGGGCCTTTACCCAGTAAACTATCGGAGAATCAACACAGACCAGGGTTCAGGGCCTTAATCCAGTAAACTGTCAGATAATCAGCACAGACCGGGGATAAGGGCCTTTCCCCAGGAAACTATCGGAGAATCAACACAGACCAGGGATCAGGGCCTTTACCCAGTAAACTGTCAGATAATCAGCACAGACCGGGGATTAGGGCCTTTCCCCAGTAAACTATCAGTGAATCAGCACAGACCAGGGATCAGGGCCTTTACCCAGTCAACTATCAGTGAATCAGGACAGACCAGGGACCAGGGCCTTTCCCCAGTAAACTATCGGAGAATCAGCACAGACCAGGGATCAGGGCCTTTACCCAGTAAACTTGCAGATAATCAGCACAGACCAGGGATCAGGGCCTTTACCCAGTAAACTATCAGTGAATCAGCACAGACCAGTGATCAGGGCCTTCACCCAGTAAACTATCAGTGAATCAGGACAGACCAGGGACCAGGGCCTTTCCCCAGTAAACTATCGGAGAATCAGCACAGACCAGGGATCAGGGCCTTTACCCAGTAAACTTGCAGATAATCAGCACAGACCAGGGATCAGGGCCTTTACCCAGCAAACTATCAGTGAATCAGCACAGACCGGGGATCAGGGCCTTTACCCAGTAAACTATCAGATAATCAGCACAGACCAGGGATCAGGGCCTTTACGCAGTAAACTATCGGAGAATCAACACAGACCAGGGATCAGGGCCTTTACCCAGTAAACTATCAGTCAATCAGCACAGACCAGGGATCAGGGCCTTTACCCAGTAAACTATCAGAGAATCAGCACAGACCAGGAATCAGGGCCTTTACTCAGTAAACTATCAGTGAATCAGCACAGACCACGGAGCAGGGCCTTTAACCAGTGAACCATCAGTGAATCAGCACAGACCAGGTATCAGGGCCTTTACCCAGTAAACTATCAGAGAATCAGCACAGACTGGGGATCAGGGCCTTTACCCAGTAATCTATCAGAGAATCAGCACAGACCAGGGATCAGGGCCTTTACCCAGTAAACTATCAGTGAATCAGCAGAGACCAGGGGTCAGGGCCTTTACCCTGTAAACTATCAGTGAATCAGCACAGACCAGCGATCAGGGCCGTTAGCCAGTAAACTATCAGAGAATCAGCACAGACCAGGGATCTGGGCCTTTACCCAGTAAACTATCAGTGAATCAGCACAGACCAGTGATCAGGGCCTTCACCCAGTAAACTATCAGAGAATCAGCACAGACTGGGGATCAGGGCCTTTGCACAGTAAACTATCAGAGAATCAGCACAGGCCGGGGATCAGGTCCTTCACCCAGTAAACTATCAGAGAATCAGCACAGACCAGGGATCAGGGCCTTTACCCAGTAAACTATCAGTGAATCATCACAGACGCGGGATCAGGGCCATTACCCAGTAAACTATCAGTGAATCATCACAGACGCGGGATCAGGGCCTTTTCCCAGTATTCTATCAGTGAATCAGCACAGACCGGGGATCAGGGCCTTTACCCAGTAATCTATCAGTGAATCAGCACAGACCAGGGATCAGGGCCTTTTCCCAGTATTCTATCAGTGAATCAGCACAGACCGGGGATCAGGGCCTTTACCCAGTAATCTATCAGTGAATCAGCACAGACCAGGGATCAGGGCCTTTACCCAGCAAACTATCAGAAAATCAGCACAGATCAGGGGTCAGTAACTTGACCCAGTGAACTATCAGTGAATCAGCACAGACCCGGGATCAGGGCCTTTACCCAGTAAACTATCAGTGAATCATCACAGACCCGGGATCAGGGCCTTCACCCAGTAAACTATCAGAGAATCAGCACAGACTGGGGATCAGGGCCTTTACCCAGTAAACTATCAGAGAATCAGCACAGACCAGGGGTCAGGGCCTTTACCCTGTAAACTATCAGTGAATCAGCACAGACCAGCGATCAGGGCCTTTAGCCAGTAAACTATCAGAGAATCAGCACAGACCAGGGATCTGGGCCTTTACCCAGTAAACTATCAGTGAATCAGCACAGACCAGTGATCAGGGCCTTCACCCAGTAAACTATCAGAGAATCAGCACAGACTGGGGATCAGGGCCTTTGCACAGTAAACTATCAGAGAATCAGCACAGGCCGGGGATCAGGTCCTTCACCCTGTAAACTATCAGAGAATCAGCACAGACCAGGGATCAGGGCCTTTACCCAGTAAACTATCAGTGAATCATCACAGACGCGGGATCAGGGCCTTTACCCAGTAAACTATCAGTGAATCATCACAGACGCGGGATCAGGGCCTTTTCCCAGTATTCTATCAGTTAATCAGCACAGACCGGGGATCAGGGCCTTTACCCAGTAATCTATCAGTGAATCAGCACAGACCAGGGATCAGGGCCTTTACCCAGTAAACTATCAGTGAATCAGCACAGACCGGGGATCAGGGCCTTTACCGAGTAATCTATCAGTGAATCAGCACAGACCAGGGATCAGGGCCTTTACCCAGTAAACTATCAGAAAATCAGTACAGATCAGGGGTCAGTACCTTGACCCAGTGAACTATCAGTGAATCAGCACAGACCAGGGATCAGGGCCTTTACCCAGTAAACTATCGGAGAATGAACACAGACCAGGGATCAGGGCCTTTACCCAGTAAACTATCAGTGAATCAGCACAGACCAGGGATCAGGGCCTTTACCCAGTAAACTATCAGTGATTCAGCACAGACCGGGTATCAGGGCCTTTACCCAGAAAACTATCAGGGAATCAGCACAGACCGGGGATCAGGGCCTTTACCCAGTGAACTATCAGTGAATCAGCACAGACCAGTGATCAGGGCCTTCACCCAGTAAACTATCAGTGAATCAGCACAGACCAGGGATCAGGGCCTTTACCCAGTAAACTATCGGAGAATCAACACAGACCAGGTTTCAGGGCCTTAATCCAGTAAACTGTCAGATAATCAGCACAGACCGGGGATAAGGGCCTTTACCCAGTAAACTATCAGAGAATCAGCACAGACCAGGGATCAGGGCCTTTCCCCAGGAAACTATCGGAGAATCAACACAGACCAGGGATCAGGGCCTTTACCCAGTAAACTGTCAGATAATCAGCACAGACCGGGGATTAGGGCCTTTCCCCAGTAAACTATCAGTGAATCAGCACAGACCAGGGATCAGGGCCTTTACCCAGTCAACTATCAGTGAATCAGGACAGACCAGGGACCAGGGCCTTTCCCCAGTAAACTATCGGAGAATCAGCACAGACCAGGGATCAGGGCCTTTACCCAGTAAACTTGCAGATAATCAGCACAGACCAGGGATCAGGGCCTTTACCCAGTAAACTATCAGTGAATCAGCACAGACCAGTGATCAGGGCCTTCACCCAGTAAACTATCAGTGAATCAGGACAGACCAGGGACCAGGGCCTTTCCCCAGTAAACTATCGGAGAATCAGCACAGACCAGGGATCAGGGCCTTTACCCAGTAAACTTGCAGATAATCAGCACAGACCAGGGATCAGGGCCTTTACCCAGCAAACTATCAGTGAATCAGCACAGACCGGGGATCAGGGCCTTTACCCAGTAAACTATCAGATAATCAGCACAGACCAGGGATCAGGGCCTTTACGCAGTAAACTATCGGAGAATCAACACAGACCAGGGATCAGGGCCTTTACCCAGTAAACTATCAGTCAATCAGCACAGACCAGGGATCAGGGCCTTTACCCAGTAAACTATCAGAGAATCAGCACAGACCAGGAATCAGGGCCTTTACTCAGTAAACTATCAGTGAATCAGCACAGACCACGGAGCAGGGCCTTTAACCAGTGAACCATCAGTGAATCAGCACAGACCAGGTATCAGGGCCTTTACCCAGTAAACTATCAGAGAATCAGCACAGACTGGGGATCAGGGCCTTTACCCAGTAATCTATCAGAGAATCAGCACAGACCAGGGATCAGGGCCTTTACCCAGTAAACTATCAGTGAATCAGCACAGACCAGCGATCAGGGCCGTTAGCCAGTAAACTATCAGAGAATCAGCACAGACCAGGGATCTGGGCCTTTACCCAGTAAACTATCAGTGAATCAGCACAGACCAGTGATCAGGGCCTTCACCCAGTAAACTATCAGAGAATCAGCACAGACTGGGGATCAGGGCCTTTGCACAGTAAACTATCAGAGAATCAGCACAGGCCGGGGATCAGGTCCTTCACCCAGTAAACTATCAGAGAATCAGCACAGACCAGGGATCAGGGCCTTTACCCAGTAAACTATCAGTGAATCATCACAGACGCGGGATCAGGGCCATTACCCAGTAAACTATCAGTGAATCATCACAGACGCGGGATCAGGGCCTTTTCCCAGTATTCTATCAGTGAATCAGCACAGACCGGGGATCAGGGCCTTTACCCAGTAATCTATCAGTGAATCAGCACAGACCAGGGATCAGGGCCTTTTCCCAGTATTCTATCAGTGAATCAGCACAGACCGGGGATCAGGGCCTTTACCCAGGAATCTATCAGTGAATCAGCACAGACCAGGGATCAGGGCCTTTACCCAGCAAACTATCAGAAAATCAGCACAGATCAGGGGTCAGTAACTTGACCCAGTGAACTATCAGTGAATCAGCACAGACCCGGGATCAGGGCCTTTACCCAGTAAACTATCAGTGAATCATCACAGACCCGGGATCAGGGCCTTTCCCCAGTAAACTATCAGTGAATCAGCACAGACCAGGGATCAGGGCCTTTACCCAGTAAACTATCGGAGAATGAACACAGACCAGGGATCAGGGCCTTTACCCAGTAAACTATCAGTGAATCAGCACAGACCAGGGATCAGGGCCTTTACCCAGTAAACTATCAGTGAATCAGCACAGACCGGGTATCAGGGCCTTTACCCAGTAAACTATCGGATAATCAACACAGACCAGGGTTCAGGGCCTTTACCCAGTAAATTGTCAGATAATCAGCACAGACCGGGGATAAGGGCCTTTACCCAGTAAACTATCAGAGAATCAGCACAGACCAGGGATCAGGGCCTTTACCCAGGAAACTGTCAGATAATCAGCACAGACCGGGGATTAGGGCCTTTCCCCAGTAAACTATCAGTGAATCAGCACAGACCAGGGATCAGGGCCTTAACCCAGTCAACTATCAGAAAATCAGCACAGATCACGGGTCAGGGCCTTTACCCAGTAAACTATCAGTGAATCAGCACAGACCAGTGATCAGGGCCTTCACCCAGTAAACTATCAGTGAATCAGCACAGACCAGGGATCAGGGCCTTTACCCAGTAAACTATCAGTGAATCAGCACAGACCAGTGATCAGGGCCTTCACCCAGTAAACTATCAGTGAATCAGGACAGACCAGGGACCAGGGCCTTTCCCCAGTAAACTATCGGAGAATCAGCACAGACCAGGGATCAGGGCCTTTACCCAGTAAACTTGCAGATAATCAGCACAGACCAGGGATCAGGGCCTTTACCCAGCAAACTATCAGTGAATCAGCACAGACCAGGGATCAGGGCCTTTACGCAGTAAACTATCGGAGAATCAACACAGACCAGGGATCAGGGCCTTTACCCAGTAAACTATCATTCAATCAGCACAGACCAGGGATCAGGGCCTTTACCCAGTAAACTATCAGAGAATCAGCACAGACCAGGGATCAGGGCCTTTACTCAGTAAACTATCAGTGAATCAGCACAGACCACGGAGCAGGGCCTTTAACCAGTGAACTATCAGTGAATCAGCACAGACCAGGGATCAGGGCCTTTACCCAGTAAACTATCAGAGAATCAGCACAGACTGGGGATCAGGGCCTTTACCCAGTAAACTATCAGAGAATCAACACAGACCAGGGATCAGGGCCTTTACCCAGTAAACTATCAGTGAATCAGCAGAGACCAGGGGTCAGCACCTTTACCCTGTAAACTATCAGTGAATCAGCACAGACCAGCGATCAGGGCCTTGAGCCAGTAAACTATCAGAGAATCAGCACAGACCAGGGATCAGGGCCTTTACCCAGTAAACTATCAGAGAATCAGTACAGACCAGGGATCAGGGCCTTCACCCAGTAAACTATCAGAGAATCAGCACAGACCAGGGATCAGGGCCTTTAGCCAGTAAACTATCAGAGAATCAGCACAGACCAGGGATGAGGGCCTTCACCCGGTAAACTATCAGTGAATCAGCACAGACCAGGGGTCAGGGCCTTTACCCAGTAAACTATCAGTGAATCAGCACAGACCAGGGAACAGGGCCTTTAGCCAGTGAACTTTCAGTGAATCAGCACAGACCAGGGATCAGGGTCTTTACCCAGTAAACTATCAAAGAATCAGCACAGACCAGGGATCTGGGCCTTTAGCCAGTAAACTATCAGAGAATCAGCACAGACCAGGGATCAGGGCCTTTACCCAGCAAACTATCAGTGAATCATCACAGACGCGGGATCAGGGCCTTTACCCAGTAAACTATCAGTGAATCATAACAGACGCGGGATCAGGGCCTTTACCCAGTAAACTATCAGTGAATCATCACAGACGCGGGATCAGGGCCTTTACCCAGCAAACTATCAGTGAATCATCACAGACGCGGGATCAGGGCCTTCACCCAGTAAACTATCAGTGAATCAGCACAGACCAGGGATCAGGGCCTTTACCCAGTAAACTATCAGAGAATCAGCACAGACCGGGGATCAGGGCCTTTACCCACTAAACTATCAGTGAATCAGCATAGATCAGGGATCAGGGCATTTACTCAGTAAACTATCAGTGAATCAGCACAGACCACGGAGCAGGGCCTTTAACCAGTGAACTATCAGTGAATCAGCACAGACCAGGGATCAGGGCCTTTACCCAGTAAACTATCAGAGAATCAGCACAGACTGGGGATCAGGGCCTTTACCCAGTAAACTATCAGAGAATCAGCACAGACCAGGGATCAGGGCCTTTACCCAGTAAACTATCAGTGAATCAGCAGAGACCAGGGCTCAGGGCCGTTATCCTGCAAACTATCAGTGAATCAGCACAGACCAGCGATCAGGGCCTTTAGCCAGTAAACTATCAGAGAATCAGCACAGACCAGGGATCAGGGCCTTTAGCCAGTAAACTATCAGAGAATCAGCACAGACCAGGGATCAGGGCCTTCACCCAGCAAACTATCAGAGAATCAGCACAGACCAGGGATCAGGGCCTTTAGCCAGTAAACTATCAGAGAATCAGCACAGACCAGGGATCAGGGCCTTCACCCATTAAACTATCAGTGAATCAGCACAGAACAGGGGTCAGGGCCTTTACCCAGTAAACTATCAGTGAATCAGCACAGACCAGGGATCAGGGCCTTTAGCCAGTAAACTGTCAGAGAATCAGCACAGACCAGGGATCAGTGCATTTACCAAGTAAACTATCAGAGAAACAGCAAAGACCAGCGATCAGGGCCTTTACCCAGTAAACTATCAGTGAATCAGCACAGACCAGGGATCAGGGTCTTTACCCAGTAAACTATCAGAGAATCAGCACAGACCAGGGATCTGGGCCTTTACCCAGTAAACTATCAGTGAATCAGCACAGACCAGTGATCAGGGCCTTCACCCAGTAAACTATCAGAGAATCAGCACAGACTGGGGATCAGGGCCTTTACACAGTAAACTATCAGAGAATCAGCACAGGCCGGGGATCAGGTCCTTCACCCAGTAAACTATCAGAGAAACAGCACAGACCAGGGATCAGGGCCTTTACCCAGTAAACTATCAGTGAATCATCACAGACGCGGGATCAGGGCCTTTTCCCAGTATTCTATCAGTGAATCAGCACAGACCAGGGATCAGGGCCTTTACTCAGTAATCTATCAGTGAATCAGCACAGACCAGGGATCAGGGCCTTTACCCAGTAAACTATCAGTGAATCAGCACAGACCGGGGATCAGGGCCTTTACCGAGTAATCTATCAGTGAATCAGCACAGACCAGGGATCAGGGCCTTTACCCAGTAAACTATCAGAAAATCAGTACAGATCAGGGGTCAGTACCTTGACCCAGTGAACTATCAGTGAATCAGCACAGACCCGGGATCAGGGCCTTTCCCCAGTAAACTATCAGTGAATCATCACAGACCCGGGATCAGGGCCTTTCCTCAGTAAACTCTCAGTGAATCAGCACAGACCAGGGATCAGGGCCTTTACCCAGCAAACTATCAGTGAATCAGCACAGACCGGGGATCAGGGCCTTTACCCAGTAAACTATCAGATTATCAGCACAGACCAGGGATCAGGGCCTTTACGCAGTAAACTATCGGAGAATCAACACAGACCAGGGATCAGGGCCTTTACCCAGTAAACTATCAGTCAATCAGCACAGACCAGGGATCAGGGCCTTTACCCAGTAAACTATCAGAGAATCAGCACAGACCAGGGATCAGGGCCTTTACTCAGTAAACTATCAGTGAATCAGCACAGACCACGGAGCAGGGCTTTTAACCAGTGAACTATCAGTGAATCAGCACAGACCAGGGATCAGGGCCTTTACCCAGTAAACTATCAGAGAATCAGCACAGACTGGGGATCAGGGCCTTTACCCAGTAAACTATCAGAGAATCAACACAGACCAGGGATCAGGGCCTTTACCCAGTAAACTATCAGTGAATCAGCACAGACCAGGGAACAGGGCCTTTAGCCAGTGAACTTTCAGTGAATCAGCACAGACCAGGGATCAGGGTCTTTACCCAGTAAACTATCAAAGAATCAGCACAGACCAGGGATCTGGGCCTTTAGCCAGTAAACTATCAGAGAATCAGCACAGACCAGGGATCAGGGCCTTTACCCAGTAAACTATCAGTGAATCATCACAGACGCGGGATCAGGGCCTTTACCCAGTAAACTATCAGTGAATCATGACAGACGCGGGATCAGGGCCTTTACCCAGTAAACTATCAGTGAATCATCACAGACGCGGGATCAGGGCCTTCACCCAGCAAACTATCAGTGAATCATCACAGACGCGGGATCAGGGCCTTCACCCAGTAAACTATCAGTGAATCAGCACAGACCAGGGATCAGGGCCTTTACCCAGTAAACTATCAGAGAATCAGCACAGACCGGGGATCAGGGCCTTTACCCACTAAACTATCAGTGAATCAGCACAGATCAGGGATCAGGGCCTTTACCCAGTAAACTATCAGAGAATCAACACAGACCAGGGATCAGGGCCTTTACCCAGTAAACTATCAGTGAATCAGCAGAGACCAGGGGTCAGCACCTTTACCCTGTAAACTATCAGTGAATCAGCACAGACCAGCGATCAGGGCCTTGAGCCAGTAAACTATCAGAGAATCAGCACAGACCAGGGATCAGGGCCTTTACCCAGTAAACTATCAGAGAATCAGTACAGACCAGGGATCAGGGCCTTCACCCAGTAAACTATCAGAGAATCAGCACAGACCAGGGATCAGGGCCTTTAGCCAGTAAACTATCAGAGAATCAGCACAGACCAGGGATGAGGGCCTTCACCCGGTAAACTATCAGTGAATCAGCACAGACCAGGGGTCAGGGCCTTTACCCAGTAAACTATCAGTGAATCAGCACAGACCAGGGAACAGGGCCTTTAGCCAGTGAACTTTCAGTGAATCAGCACAGACCAGGGATCAGGGTCTTTACCCAGTAAACTATCAAAGAATCAGCACAGACCAGGGATCTGGGCCTTTAGCCAGTAAACTATCAGAGAATCAGCACAGACCAGGGATCAGGGCCTTTACCCAGCAAACTATCAGTGAATCATCACAGACGCGGGATCAGGGCCTTTACCCAGTAAACTATCAGTGAATCATAACAGACGCGGGATCAGGGCCTTTACCCAGTAAACTATCAGTGAATCATCACAGACGCGGGATCAGGGCCTTTACCCAGCAAACTATCAGTGAATCATCACAGACGCGGGATCAGGGCCTTCACCCAGTAAACTATCAGTGAATCAGCACAGACCAGGGATCAGGGCCTTTACCCAGTAAACTATCAGAGAATCAGCACAGACCGGGGATCAGGGCCTTTACCCACTAAACTATCAGTGAATCAGCATAGATCAGGGATCAGGGCATTTACTCAGTAAACTATCAGTGAATCAGCACAGACCACGGAGCAGGGCCTTTAACCAGTGAACTATCAGTGAATCAGCACAGACCAGGGATCAGGGCCTTTACCCAGTAAACTATCAGAGAATCAGCACAGACTGGGGATCAGGGCCTTTACCCAGTAAACTATCAGAGAATCAGCACAGACCAGGGATCAGGGCCTTTACCCAGTAAACTATCAGTGAATCAGCAGAGACCAGGGCTCAGGGCCGTTATCCTGCAAACTATCAGTGAATCAGCACAGACCAGCGATCAGGGCCTTTAGCCAGTAAACTATCAGAGAATCAGCACAGACCAGGGATCAGGGCCTTTAGCCAGTAAACTATCAGAGAATCAGCACAGACCAGGGATCAGGGCCTTCACCCAGCAAACTATCAGAGAATCAGCACAGACCAGGGATCAGGGCCTTTAGCCAGTAAACTATCAGAGAATCAGCACAGACCAGGGATCAGGGCCTTCACCCATTAAACTATCAGTGAATCAGCACAGAACAGGGGTCAGGGCCTTTACCCAGTAAACTATCAGTGAATCAGCACAGACCAGGGATCAGGGCCTTTAGCCAGTAAACTGTCAGAGAATCAGCACAGACCAGGGATCAGTGCATTTACCAAGTAAACTATCAGAGAAACAGCAAAGACCAGCGATCAGGGCCTTTACCCAGTAAACTATCAGTGAATCAGCACAGACCAGGGATCAGGGTCTTTACCCAGTAAACTATCAGAGAATCAGCACAGACCAGGGATCTGGGCCTTTACCCAGTAAACTATCAGTGAATCAGCACAGACCAGTGATCAGGGCCTTCACCCAGTAAACTATCAGAGAATCAGCACAGACTGGGGATCAGGGCCTTTACACAGTAAACTATCAGAGAATCAGCACAGGCCGGGGATCAGGTCCTTCACCCAGTAAACTATCAGAGAAACAGCACAGACCAGGGATCAGGGCCTTTACCCAGTAAACTATCAGTGAATCATCACAGACGCGGGATCAGGGCCTTTTCCCAGTATTCTATCAGTGAATCAGCACAGACCAGGGATCAGGGCCTTTACTCAGTAATCTATCAGTGAATCAGCACAGACCAGGGATCAGGGCCTTTACCCAGTAAACTATCAGTGAATCAGCACAGACCGGGGATCAGGGCCTTTACCGAGTAATCTATCAGTGAATCAGCACAGACCAGGGATCAGGGCCTTTACCCAGTAAACTATCAGAAAATCAGTACAGATCAGGGGTCAGTACCTTGACCCAGTGAACTATCAGTGAATCAGCACAGACCCGGGATCAGGGCCTTTCCCCAGTAAACTATCAGTGAATCATCACAGACCCGGGATCAGGGCCTTTCCTCAGTAAACTCTCAGTGAATCAGCACAGACCAGGGATCAGGGCCTTTACCCAGCAAACTATCAGTGAATCAGCACAGACCGGGGATCAGGGCCTTTACCCAGTAAACTATCAGATTATCAGCACAGACCAGGGATCAGGGCCTTTACGCAGTAAACTATCGGAGAATCAACACAGACCAGGGATCAGGGCCTTTACCCAGTAAACTATCAGTCAATCAGCACAGACCAGGGATCAGGGCCTTTACCCAGTAAACTATCAGAGAATCAGCACAGACCAGGGATCAGGGCCTTTACTCAGTAAACTATCAGTGAATCAGCACAGACCACGGAGCAGGGCTTTTAACCAGTGAACTATCAGTGAATCAGCACAGACCAGGGATCAGGGCCTTTACCCAGTAAACTATCAGAGAATCAGCACAGACTGGGGATCAGGGCCTTTACCCAGTAAACTATCAGAGAATCAACACAGACCAGGGATCAGGGCCTTTACCCAGTAAACTATCAGTGAATCAGCACAGACCAGGGAACAGGGCCTTTAGCCAGTGAACTTTCAGTGAATCAGCACAGACCAGGGATCAGGGTCTTTACCCAGTAAACTATCAAAGAATCAGCACAGACCAGGGATCTGGGCCTTTAGCCAGTAAACTATCAGAGAATCAGCACAGACCAGGGATCAGGGCCTTTACCCAGTAAACTATCAGTGAATCATCACAGACGCGGGATCAGGGCCTTTACCCAGTAAACTATCAGTGAATCATGACAGACGCGGGATCAGGGCCTTTACCCAGTAAACTATCAGTGAATCATCACAGACGCGGGATCAGGGCCTTCACCCAGCAAACTATCAGTGAATCATCACAGACGCGGGATCAGGGCCTTCACCCAGTAAACTATCAGTGAATCATCACAGACCAGGGATCAGGGCCTTTACCCAGTAAACTATCAGAGAATCAGCACAGACCGGGGATCAGGGCCTTTACCCACTAAACTATCAGTGAATCAGCACAGATCAGGGATCAGGGCATTTACTCAGTAAACTATCAGTGAATCAGCACAGACCACGGAGCAGGGCCTTTAACCAGTGAACTATCAGTGAATCAGCACAGACCAGGGATCAGGGCCTTTACCCAGTAAACTATCAGAGAATCAGCACAGACTGGGGATCAGGGCCTTTACCCAGTAAACTATCAGAGAATCAGCACAGACCAGGGATCAGGGCCTTTACCCAGTAAACTATCAGTGAATCAGCAGAGACCAGGGCTCAGGGCCTTTATCCTGTAAACTATCAGTGAATCAGCACAGACCAGCGATCAGGGCCTTTAGCCAGTAAACTATCAGAGAATCAGCACAGACCAGGGATCAGGGCCTTTAGCCAGTAAACTATCAGAGAATCAGCACAGACCAGGGATCAGGGCCTTCACCCAGTAAACTATCAGAGAATCAGCACAGACCAGGGATCAGGGCCTTTAGCCAGTAAACTATCAGAGAATCAGCACAGACCAGGGATCAGGGCCTTCACCCATTAAACTATCAGTGAATCAGCACAGACCAGGGGTCAGGGCCTTTACCCAGTAAACTATCAGTGAATCAGCACAGACCAGGGATCAGGGCCTTTAGCCAGTAAACTATCAGAGAATCAGCACAGACCAGGGATCAGTGCATTTACCAAGTAAACTATCAGAGAAACAGCAAAGACCAGCGATCAGGGCCTTTACCCAGAAAACTATCAGTGAATCAGCACAGACCAGGGATCAGGGTCTTTACCCAGTAAACTATCAGAGAATCAGCACAGACCAGGGATCTGGGCCTTTACCCAGTAAACTATCAGTGAATCAGCACAGACCAGTGATCAGGGCCTTCACCCAGTAAACTATCAGAGAATCAGCACAGACTGGGGATCAGGGCCTTTACACAGTAAACTATCAGAGAATCAGCACAGGCCGGGGATCAGGTCCTTCACCCAGTAAACTATCAGAGAAACAGCACAGACCAGGGATCAGGGCCTTTACCCAGGAAACTATCAGTGAATCATCACAGACGCGGGATCAGGGCCTTTTCCCAGTATTCTATCAGTGAATCAGCACAGACCGGGGATCAGGGCCTTTACCCAGTAATCTATCAGTGAATCAGCACAGACCAGGGATCAGGGCCTTTACCCAGTAAACTATCAGTGAATCAGCACAGACCGGGGATCAGGGCCTTTACCGAGTAATCTATCAGTGAATCAGCACAGACCAGGGATCAGGGCCTTTACCCAGTAAACTATCAGAAAATCAGTACAGATCAGGGGTCAGTACCTTGACCCAGTGAACTATCAGTGAATCAGCACAGACCCGGGATCAGGGCCTTTCCCCAGTAAACTATCAGTGAATCATCACAGACCCGGGATCAGGGCCTTTCCTCAGTAAACTATCAGTGAATCAGCACAGACCAGTGATCAGGGCCTTCACCCAGTAAACTATCAGTGAATCAGCACAGACCAGGGATCAGGGCCTTTACACAGTAAACTATCGGAGAATCAACACAGACCAGGGTTCAGGGCCTTTACCCAGTAAACTGTCAGATAATCAGCACAGACCGGGGATAAGGGCCTTTACCCAGTAAACTATCAGAGAATCAGCACAGACCAGGGATCAGGGCCTTTACCCAGGAAACTATCGGAGAATCAACACAGACCAGGGATCAGGGCCTTTACCCAGTAAACTGTCAGATAATCAGCACAGACCGGGGATTAGGGCCTTTCCCCAGTAAACTATCAGTGAATCAGCACAGACCAGGGATCAGGGCCTTTACCCAGTCAACTATCAGAAAATCAGCACAGATCACGGGTCAGGGCCTTTACCCAGTAAACTATCAGTGAATCAGCACAGACCAGTGATCAGGGCCTTCACCCAGTAAACTATCAGTGAATCAGCACAGACCAGGGACCAGGGCCTTTCCCCAGTAAACAATCGGAGAATCAACACAGACCAGGGATCAGGGCCTTTACCCAGTAAACTTGCAGATAATCAGCACAGACCAGGGATCAGGGCCTTTACCCAGTAAACTATCAGTGAATCACCACAGACCGGGGATCAGGGCCTTTACCCAGTAAACTATCAGAGAATCAGCACAGATCGGGGATTAGGGCCTTTACCCAGTAAACTATCAGTGAATCACCACAGACCGGGGATCAGGGCCTTTACCCAGTAAACTATCAGTGAATCAGCACAGACCAGGGATCAGGGCCTTTACCCAGTAAACTGTCAGATAATCAGCACAGACCTGGGATTAGGGCCTTTACCAAGTAAACTATCAGTGAATCAGCACAGACTAGGGATCAGGGCCTTTACCCAGTAAACTATCAGAGAATCAGCACAGACCAGCGATCAGGGCCTTTACCCAGTAAACTATCAGTGAATCAGCACAGACCAGGGATCAGGGCCTTCACCCAGTAAACTATCAGAGAATCAGCACAGACTGGGGATCAGCGCCTTTACACAGTAAACTATCAGAGAATCAGCACAGGCCGGGGATCAGGTCCTTTACCCAGTAAACTATCAGAGAATCAGCACAGACCAGGGATCAGGGCCTTTACCCAGTGAACTATCAGTGAATCACCACAGAACCGGGATCAGTGCCTTTACCCAGTAAACTATCAGTGAATCATCACAGACGCGGGATCAGGGCCTTTACCCAGTAAACTATCAGTGAATCATCACAGACGCGGGATCAGGGCCTTTACCCAGTAAACTATCATTGAATCAGCACAGATCAGGGATCAGGGCCTTTACCCAGTAAACTATCAGAGAATCAGCACAGACCGGGGATCAGGGACTTTACCCAGTAAACTATCAGTGAATCAGCACAGACCAGTGATCAGGGCCTTGACCCAGTAAACTATCAGAGAATCAGCACAGATCAGGGGTCAGGGCCTTTACCCAGTAAACTATCAATCAATCAGCACAGACCAGGGATCAGGGCCTTTACCCAGTAAACTATCAGAGAATCAGCACAGACCAGGGATCAGGTCCTTTACTCAGTAAACTATCAGTGAATCAGCACAGACCACGGAGCAGGGCCTTTAACCAGTGAACTATCAGTGAATCAGCACAGACCAGGGATCAGGGCCTTTACCCAGTAAACTATCAGAGAATCAGCACAGACTGGGGATCAGGGCCTTTACCCAGTAAACTATCAGAGAATCAGCACAGACCAGGGATCAGGGCCTTTACCCAGTAAACTATCAGTGAATCAGCAGAGACCAGGGGTCAGGGCCTTTACCTTGTAAACTATCAGTGAATCAGCACAGACCAGCGATCAGGGCCTTTAGCCAGTAAACTATCAGAGAATCAGCACAGACCAGGGATCAGGGCCTTTAGCCGGTAAACTATCAGAGAATCAGCTCAGACCAGGGATCAGGGCCTTCACCCAGTCAACTATCAGAGAATCAGCACAGACCAGGGATCAGGGCCTTTAGCCAGTAAACTATCAGAGAATCAGCACAGACCAGGGATCAGGGCCTTTAGCCAGTAAACTATCAGAGAATCAGCACAGACCAGGGATCAGGGCCTTCACCCAGTAAACTATCAGTGAATCAGCACAGACCAGGGATCAGGGCCTTTAGCCAGTAATCTATCAGAGAATCAGCATCGACCAGGGATCAGTGCCTTTACCAAGTAAACTATCAGAGAATCAGCAAAGACCAGCGATCAGGGCCTTTACCCAGTAAACTATCAGTGAATCAGCACAGACCAGAGATCAGGGTCTTTACCCAGTAAACTATCAGAGAATCAGCACAGACCAGGGATCTGGGCCTTTACCCAGTAAACTATCAGTGAATCAGCACAGACCAGTGATCAGGGCCTTCACCCAGTAAACTATCAGAGAATCAGCACAGACTGGGGATCAGGGCCTTTACACAGTAAACTATCAGAGAATCAGCACAGGCCGGGGATCAGGTCCTTCACCCAGTAAACTATCAGAGAATCAGCACAGACCAGGGATCAGGGCCTTTACCCAGTAAACTATCAGTGAATCATCACAGATGCGGGATCAGGGCCTTTACCCAGTAAACTATCAGTGAATCATCACAGACGCGGGATCAGGGCCTTTACCCAGTAAACTATCAGTGAATCATCACAGACGCGGGATCAGGGCCTTTACCCAGTGAACTATCATTGAATCATCACAGACGCGGGATCAGGGCCTTTACCCAGTAAACTATCAGTGAATCAGCACAGATCAGGGATCAGGGCCTTTACCCAGTAAACTATCAGAGAATCAGCACAGACCACGGAGCAGGGCCTTTAACCAGTGAACTATCAGTGAATCAGCACAGACCAGGGATCAGGGCCTTTACCCAGTAAACTATCAGAGAATCAGCACAGACTGGGGATCAGGGCCTTTACCCAGTAAACTATCAGAGAATCAGCACAGACCAGGGATCAGGGCCTTTACCCAGTAAACTATCAGTGAATCAGCAGAGACCAGGGGTCAGGGCCTTTACCCTGTAAACTATCAGTGTATCAGCACAGACCGGGGATCAGGGCCTTTACCCAGTAATCTATCAGTGAATCAGCACAGACCAGGGATCAGGGCCTTTACCCAGTAAACTATCAGTGAATCAGCACAGACCGGTGATCAGGGCCTTTACCGAGTAATCTATCAGTGAATCAGCACAGACCAGGGATCAGGGCCTTTACCCAGTAAACTATCAGAAAATCAGGACAGATCAGGGGTCAGTACCTTGACCCAGTGAACTATCAGTGAATCAGCACAGACCCGGGATCAGGGCCTTTACCCAGTAAACTATCAGTGAATCATCACAGACCCGGGATCAGGGCCTTTCCCCAGTAAACTATCAGTGAATCAGCACAGACTATGGATCAGGGCCTTTACCCAGTAAACTATCAGTGAATCAGCACAGACCAGTGATCAGGGCCTTCACCCAGTAAACTATCAGTGAATCAGCACAGACCAGGGATCAGGGCCTTTACCCAGTAAACTATCGGAGAATCAACACAGACCAGGGTTCAGGGCCTTTACCCAGTAAACTGTAAGATAATCAGCACAGACCGGGGATAAGGGCCTTTACCCAGTAAACTATCAGAGAATCAGCACAGACCAGGGATCAGGGCCTTTACCCAGGAAACTATCGGAGAATCAACACAGACCAGGGATCAGGGCCTTTACCCAGTAAACTGTCAGATAATCAGCACAGACCGGGGATTAGTGCCTTTCCCCAGTAAACTATCAGTGAATTAGCACAGACCAGGGATCAGGGCCTTTACCCAGTCAACTATCAGAAAATCAGCACAGATCACGGGTCAGGGCCTTTACACAGTAAACTATCAGTGAATCAGCACAGACCAGTGATCAGGGCTTTCACCCAGTAAACTATCAGTGAATCAGCACAGACCAGGGATCAGGGCCTTTACCCAGTAAACTATCAGTGAATCAGCACAGACCAGTGATCAGGGCCTTCACACAGTAAACTATCAGTGAATCAGGACAGACCAGGGACCAGGGCCTTTCCCCAGTAAACTATCGGAGAATCAGCACAGACCAGGGATCAGGGCCTTTACCCAGTAAACTTGCAGATAATCAGCACAGACCAGGGATCAGGGCCTTTACCCAGCAAACTATCGGAGAATCAACACAGACCAGGGATCATGGCCTTTCCGCAGTAAACTATCGGAGAATCAACACAGACCAGGGATCAGGGCCTTTACCCAGTAAACTTGCAGATAATCAGCACAGACCAGGGATCAGGGCCTTTACCCAGTAAACTATCAGTGAATCACCACAGACCGGGGATCAGGGCCTTTCCCCAGTAAAATATCAGTGAATCAGCACAGACCAGGGATCTGGGCCTTTACCCAGTAAACTATCACAGAATCAGCACAGATCGGGGATTAGGGCCTTTACCCAGTAAACTATCAGTGCATCACCACAGACCGGGGATCAGGGCCTTTACCCAGTAAAATATCAGTGAATCAGCACAGACCAGGGATCTGGGCCTTTACCCAGTAAACTATCAGTGAATCAGCACAGACCAGTGATAAGGGCCTTCACCCAGTAAACTATCAGAGAATCAGCACAGACTGGGGATCAGGGCCTTTACACAGTAAACTATCAGAGAATCAGCACAGGCCGGGGATCAGGTCCTTCACCCAGTAAACTATCAGAGAATCAGCACAGACCAGGGATCAGGGCCTTTACCCAGTAAACTATCAGTGAATCATCACAGACGCGGGATCAGGGCCTTTACCCAGTAAACTATCAGTGAATCATCACAGACGCGGGATCAGGGCCTTTACCCAGTAAACTATCAGTGAATCATCACAGACGCGGGATCAGGGCCTTTACCCAGTAAACTATCAGTGAATCAGCACAGATCAGGGATCAGGGCCTTTACCCAGTAAACTATCAGAGAATCAGCACAGACCACGGAGCAGGGCCTTTAACCAGTGAACTATCAGTGAATCAGCACAGACCAGGGATCAGGGCCTTTACCCAGTAAACTATCAGAGAATCAGCACAGACTGGGGATCAGGGCCTTTACCCAGTAAACTATCAGAGAATCAGCACAGACCAGGGATCAGGGCCTTTACCCAGTAAACTATCAGTGAATCAGCAGAGACCAGAGGTCAGGGCCTTTACCCTGTAAACTATCAGTGAATCAGCACAGACCGGGGATCAGGGCCTTTACCCAGTAATCTATCAGTGAATCAGCACAGACCAGGGATCAGGGCCTTTACCCAGTAAACTATCAGTGAATCAGCACAGACCGGTGATCAGGGCCTTTACCGAGTAATCTATCAGTGAATCAGAACAGACCAGGGATCAGGGCCTTTACCCAGTAAACTATCAGAAAATCAGGACAGATCAGGGGTCAGTACCTTGACCCAGTGAACTATCAGTGAATCAGCACAGACCTGGGATCAGGGCCTTTACCCAGTAAACTATCAGTGAATCATCACAGACCCGGGATCAGGGCCTTTCCCCAGTAAACTATCAGTGAATCAGCACAGACTATGGATCAGGGCCTTTACCCAGTAAACTGTCAGTGAATCAGCACAGACCAGGGATCAGGGCCTTTACCCAGTAAACTATCGGAGAATCAACACAGACCAGGGTTCAGGGCATTTACCCAGTAAACTGTCAGATAATCAGCACAGACCGGGGATAAGGGCCTTTACCCAGTAAACTATCAGTGAATCAGCACAGACCAGGGATCAGGGCCTTTACCCAGTAAACTGTCAGATAATCAGCACAGACCTGGGATTAGGGCCTTTACCAAGTAAACTATCAGTGAATCAGCACAGACTAGGGATCAGGGCCTTTACCCAGTAAACTATCAGAGAATCAGCACAGACCAGCGATCAGGGCCTTTACCCAGTAAACTATCAGTGAATCAGCACAGACCAGGGATCAGGGCCTTCACCCAGTAAACTATCAGAGAATCAGCACAGACTGGGGATCAGCGCCTTTACACAGTAAACTATCAGAGAATCAGCACAGGCCGGGGATCAGGTCCTTTACCCAGTAAACTATCAGAGAATCAGCACAGACCAGGGATCAGGGCCTTTACCCAGTGAACTATCAGTGAATCACCACAGAACCGGGATCAGTGCCTTTACCCAGTAAACTATCAGTGAATCATCACAGACGCGGGATCAGGGCCTTTACCCAGTAAACTATCAGTGAATCATCACAGACGCGGGATCAGGGCCTTTACCCAGTAAACTATCATTGAATCAGCACAGATCAGGGATCAGGGCCTTTACCCAGTAAACTATCAGAGAATCAGCACAGACCGGGGATCAGGGACTTTACCCAGTAAACTATCAGTGAATCAGCACAGACCAGTGATCAGGGCCTTGACCCAGTAAACTATCAGAGAATCAGCACAGATCAGGGGTCAGGGCCTTTACCCAGTAAACTATCAATCAATCAGCACAGACCAGGGATCAGGGCCTTTACCCAGTAAACTATCAGAGAATCAGCACAGACCAGGGATCAGGTCCTTTACTCAGTAAACTATCAGTGAATCAGCACAGACCACGGAGCAGGGCCTTTAACCAGTGAACTATCAGTGAATCAGCACAGACCAGGGATCAGGGCCTTTACCCAGTAAACTATCAGAGAATCAGCACAGACTGGGGATCAGGGCCTTTACCCAGTAAACTATCAGAGAATCAGCAAAGACCAGGGATCAGGGCCTTTACCCAGTAAACTATCAGTGAATCAGCAGAGACCAGGGGTCAGGGCCTTTACCCTGTAAACTATCAGTGAATCAGCACAGACCAGCGATCAGGGCCTTTAGCCAGTAAACTATCAGAGAATCAGCACAGACCAGGGATCAGGGCCTTTAGCCGGTAAACTATCAGAGAATCAGCTCAGACCAGGGATCAGGGCCTTCACCCAGTCAACTATCAGAGAATCAGCACAGACCAGGGATCAGGGCCTTTAGCCAGTAAACTATCAGAGAATCAGCACAGACCAGGGATCAGGGCCTTTAGCCAGTAAACTATCAGAGAATCAGCACAGACCAGGGATCAGGGCCTTCACCCAGTAAACTATCAGTGAATCAGCACAGACCAGGGATCAGGGCCTTTAGCCAGTAATCTATCAGAGAATCAGCATCGACCAGGGATCAGTGCCTTTACCAAGTAAACTATCAGAGAATCAGCAAAGACCAGCGATCAGGGCCTTTACCCAGTAAACTATCAGTGAATCAGCACAGACCAGAGATCAGGGTCTTTACCCAGTAAACTATCAGAGAATCAGCACAGACCAGGGATCTGGGCCTTTACCCAGTAAACTATCAGTGAATCAGCACAGACCAGTGATCAGGGCCTTCACCCAGTAAACTATCAGAGAATCAGCACAGACTGGGGATCAGGGCCTTTACACAGTAAACTATCAGAGAATCAGCACAGGCCGGGGATCAGGTCCTTCACCCAGTAAACTATCAGTGAATCAGCACAGACCAGGGATCAGGGCCTTTACCCAGTAAACTATCAGTGAATCATCACAGATGCGGGATCAGGGCCTTTACCCAGTAAACTATCAGTGAATCATCACAGACGCGGGATCAGGGCCTTTACCCAGTAAACTATCAGTGAATCATCACAGACGCGGGATCAGGGCCTTTACCCAGTGAACTATCATTGAATCATCACAGACGCGGGATCAGGGCCTTTACCCAGTAAACTATCAGTGAATCAGCACAGATCAGGGATCAGGGCCTTTACCCAGTAAACTATCAGAGAATCAGCACAGACCACGGAGCAGGGCCTTTAACCAGTGAACTATCAGTGAATCAGCACAGACCAGGGATCAGGGCCTTTACCCAGTAAACTATCAGAGAATCAGCACAGACTGGGGATCAGGGCCTTTACCCAGTAAACTATCAGAGAATCAGCACAGACCAGGGATCAGGGCCTTTACCCAGTAAACTATCAGTGAATCAGCAGAGACCAGGGGTCAGGGCCTTTACCCTGTAAACTATCAGTGTATCAGCACAGACCGGGGATCAGGGCCTTTACCCAGTAATCTATCAGTGAATCAGCACAGACCAGGGATCAGGGCCTTTACCCAGTAAACTATCAGTGAATCAGCACAGACCGGTGATCAGGGCCTTTACCGAGTAATCTATCAGTGAATCAGCACAGACCAGGGATCAGGGCCTTTACCCAGTAAACTATCAGAAAATCAGGACAGATCAGGGGTCAGTACCTTGACCCAGTGAACTATCAGTGAATCAGCACAGACCCGGGATCAGGGCCTTTACCCAGTAAACTATCAGTGAATCATCACAGACCCGGGATCAGGGCCTTTCCCCAGTAAACTATCAGTGAATCAGCACAGACTATGGATCAGGGCCTTTACCCAGTAAACTATCAGTGAATCAGCACAGACCAGTGATCAGGGCCTTCACCCAGTAAACTATCAGTGAATCAGCACAGACCAGGGATCAGGGCCTTTACCCAGTAAACTATCGGAGAATCAACACAGACCAGGGTTCAGGGCCTTTACCCAGTAAACTGTAAGATAATCAGCACAGACCGGGGATAAGGGCCTTTACCCAGTAAACTATCAGAGAATCAGCACAGACCAGGGATCAGGGCCTTTACCCAGGAAACTATCGGAGAATCAACACAGACCAGGGATCAGGGCCTTTACCCAGTAAACTGTCAGATAATCAGCACAGACCGGGGATTAGTGCCTTTCCCCAGTAAACTATCAGTGAATTAGCACAGACCAGGGATCAGGGCCTTGACCCAGTCAACTATCAGAAAATCAGCACAGATCACGGGTCAGGGCCTTTACACAGGAAACTATCAGTGAATCAGCACAGACCAGTGATCAGGGCCTTCACCCAGTAAACTATCAGTGAATCAGCACAGACCAGGGATCAGGGCCTTTACCCAGTAAACTATCAGTGAATCAGCACAGACCAGTGATCAGGGCCTTCACACAGTAAACTATCAGTGAATCAGGACAGACCAGGGACCAGGGCCTTTCCCCAGTAAACTATCGGAGAATCAGCACAGACCAGGGATCAGGGCCTTTACCCAGTAAACTTGCAGATAATCAGCACAGACCAGGGATCAGGGCCTTTACCCAGCAAACTATCGGAGAATCAACACAGACCAGGGATCATGGCCTTTCCGCAGTAAACTATCGGAGAATCAACACAGACCAGGGATCAGGGCCTTTACCCAGTAAACTTGCAGATAATCAGCACAGACCAGGGATCAGGGCCTTTACCCAGTAAACTATCAGTGAATCACCACAGACCGGGGATCAGGGCCTTTCCCCAGTAAAATATCAGTGAATCAGCACAGACCAGGGATCTGGGCCTTTACCCAGTAAACTATCAGAGAATCAGCACAGATCGGGGATTAGGGCCTTTACCCAGTAAACTATCAGTGCATCACCACAGACCGGGGATCAGGGCCTTTACCCAGTAAAATATCAGTGAATCAGCACAGACCAGGGATCTGGGCCTTTACCCAGTAAACTATCAGTGAATCAGCACAGACCAGTGATAAGGGCCTTCACCCAGTAAACTATCAGAGAATCAGCACAGACTGGGGATCAGGGCCTTTACACAGTAAACTATCAGAGAATCAGCACAGGCCGGGGATCAGGTCCTTCACCCAGTAAACTATCAGAGAATCAGCACAGACCAGGGATCAGGGCCTTTACCCAGTAAACTATCAGTGAATCATCACAGACGCGGGATCAGGGCCTTTACCCAGTAAACTATCAGTGAATCATCACAGACGCGGGATCAGGGCCTTTACCCAGTAAACTATCAGTGAATCATCACAGACGCGGGATCAGGGCCTTTACCCAGTAAACTATCAGTGAATCAGCACAGATCAGGGATCAGGGCCTTTACCCAGTAAACTATCAGAGAATCAGCACAGACCACGGAGCAGGGCCTTTAACCAGTGAACTATCAGTGAATCAGCACAGACCGGTGATCAGGGCCTTTACCGAGTAATCTATCAGTGAATCAGAACAGACCAGGGATCAGGGCCTTTACCCAGTAAACTATCAGAAAATCAGGACAGATCAGGGGTCAGTACCTTGACCCAGTGAACTATCAGTGAATCAGCACAGACCTGGGATCAGGGCCTTTACCCAGTAAACTATCAGTGAATCATCACAGACCCGGGATCAGGGCCTTTCCCCAGTAAACTATCAGTGAATCAGCACAGACTATGGATCAGGGCCTTTACCCAGTAAACTGTCAGTGAATCAGCACAGACCAGGGATCAGGGCCTTTACCCAGTAAACTATCGGAGAATCAACACAGACCAGGGTTCAGGGCATTTACCCAGTAAACTGTCAGATAATCAGCACAGACCGGGGATAAGGGCCTTTACCCAGTAAACTATCAGAGAATCAGCACAGACCAGGGATCAGGGCCTTTACCCAGGAAACTATCGGAGAATCAACACAGACCAGGGATCAGGGCCTTTACCCAGTAAACTGTCAGATAATCAGCACAGACCGGGGATTAGGGCCTTTCCCCAGTAAACTATCAGTGAATCAGCACAGACCAGGGATCAGGGCCTTCACCCAGTCAACTATCAGAAAATCAGCA
The DNA here is from genome assembly GCF_035084215.1 of Heptranchias perlo. Lineage (NCBI taxonomy): Eukaryota > Metazoa > Chordata > Chondrichthyes > Hexanchiformes > Hexanchidae > Heptranchias > Heptranchias perlo. The sequence continues at coordinate 6,394,600 of NW_027139612.1, read as the reverse complement.
CAGATCACGGGTCAGGGCCTTTACACAGTAAACTATCAGTGAATCAGCACAGACCAGTGATCAGGGCCTTCACCCAGTAAACTATCAGTGAATCAGCACAGACCAGGGATCAGGGCCTTTACCCAGTAAACTATCAGTGAATCAGCACAGACCAGTGATCAGGGCCTTCACACAGTAAACTATCAGTGAATCAGGACAGACCAGGGACCAGGGCCTTTCCCCAGTAAACTATCGGAGAATCAGCACAGACCAGGGATCAGGGCCTTTACCCAGTAAACTTGCAGATAATCAGCACAGACCAGGGATCAGGGCCTTTACCCAGCAAACTATCGGAGAATCAACACAGACCAGGGATCAGGGCCTTTACCCAGTAAACTATCAGTGAATCAGCACAGACCAGGGATCAGGGCCTTTACCAAGTAAACTATCAGTGAATCAGCACAGACCAGGGATCAGGGCCTTTACCAAGTAAACTATCAGAGAATTAGCACAGACCAGCGATCAGGGCCTTTACCCAGTAAACTATCAGTAAATCAGCACAGACCACGGATCAGGGCCTTCACCCAGTAAACTATCAGAGAATCAGCACAGACTGGGGATCAGGGCCTTCACCCAGTAAACTATCAGAGAATCAGCACAGGCCGGGGATCAGGTCCTTTACCCAGTAAACTATCAGAGAATCAGCACAGACCAGGGATCAGTGCCTTTACCCAGTAAACTATCAGAGAATCAACACAGACCAGGGATCAGGGCCTTTACCCAGTAAACTATCATTGAATCAGCAGATCAGGGATCAGGGCCTTTACCCAGTAAACTATCAGAGAATCAGCACAGACCGGGGATCAGGAACTTTACCCAGTAAACTATCAGTGAATCAGCACAGACCAGTGATCAGGGCATTTTCCCAGTAAACTATCAGAGAATCAGCACAGACCAGGGGTCAGGGCCTTTACCCAGTAAACTATCATTCAATCAGCACAGACCAGGGATCAGGGCCTTTACCCAGTAAACTATCAGAGAATCAGCACAGACCAGGGATCAGGGCCTTTAGCCAGTAAACGATCAGAGAATCAGCACAGACCAGGGATCAGGGCCTTCACCCAGTAAACTATCAGTGAATCAGCACAGACCAGGGATCAGGGCCTTTCGCCAGTAATCTATCAGAGAATCAGCACAGACCAGGGATCACTGCCTTTACCAAGTAAACTATCAGAGAATCAGCAAAGACCAGCGATCAGGGCCTTTACCCAGTAAACTATCAGTGAATCAGCACAGACCAGGGATCAGGGTCTTTACCCAGTAAACTATCAGAGAATCAGCACAGACTGGGGATCAGGACCTTTACACAGTAAACTATCAGAGAATCAGCACAGGCCGGGGATCAGGTCCTTCACCCAGTAAACTATCAGAGAATCAGCACAGACCAGGGATCAGGGCCTTTACCCAGTAAACTATCAGTGAATGATCACAGACGCGGGATCAGGGCCTTTACCCAGTAAACTATCAGTGAATCATCACAGACGTGGGATCAGGGCCTTTACCCAGTAAACTATCAGTGAATCATCACAGACGCGGGATCAGGGCCTTTACCCAGTAAACTATCAGTGAATCATCACAGACGCGGGATCAGGGCCTTTACCCAGTAAACTATCAGTGAATCAGCACAGATCAGGGATCAGGGCCTTTACCCAGTAATCTATCAGAGAATCAGCACAGACCGGGGATCAGGGCCTTTACCCACTAAACTATCAGTGAATCAGCACAGATCAGGGATCAGGGCATTTACTCAGTAAACTATCAGTGAATCAGCACAGACCACGGAGCAGGGCCTTTAACCAGTGAACTATCAGTGAATCAGCACAGACCAGGGATCAGGGCCTTTACCCAGTAAACTATCAGTGAATCATCACAGACGCGGGATCAGGGCCTTTACCCAGTAAACTATCAGAGAATCAGCAGAGACCGGGGATCAGGGCCTTTTCCCAGTATTCTATCAGTGAATCAGCACAGACCGGGGATCAGGGCCTTCACCCAGTAAACTAACAGAGAATCAGCACAGACCAGGGATCAGGGCCTTTACCCAGTAAACTATCAGTGAATCAGCAGAGACCAGGGGTCAGGGCCTTTACCCTGTGAACTATCAGTGAATCAGCACAGACCAGCGATCAGGGCCTTTAGCCAGTAAACTATCAGAGAATCAGCACAGACCAGGGATCTGGGCCTTTACCCAGTAAACTATCAGTGAATCAGCACAGACCAGTGATCAGGGCCGTCACCCAGTAAACTATCAGAGAATCAGCACAGACTGGGGATCAGGGCCTTTACCCAGTAAACTATCAGTGAATCAGCACAGACCAGTGATCAGGGCCTTTACCCAGTAAACTATCAGTGAATCAGCACAGGCCGGGGATCAGGTCCTTCACCCAGTAAACTATCAGAGAATCAGCACAGACCAGGGATCAGGGCCTTTACCCAGTTAACTATCAGTGAATCATCACAGACGCGGGATCAGGGCCTTTACCCAGTAAACTATCAGTGAATCATCACAACGCGGGATCAGGGCCTTTACCCAGTAAACTATCAGAGAATCAGCAGAGACCGGGGATCAGGGCCTTTTCCCAGTATTCTATCAGTGAATCAGCACAGACCGGGGATCAGGGCCTTTACCCAGTAATCTATCAGTGAATCAGCACAGACCAGGGATCAGGGCCTTTACCCAGTAAACTATCAGTGAATCAGCACAGACCGGGGATCAGGGCCTTTACCGATTAATCTATCAGTGAATCAGCACAGACCAGGGATCAGGGCCTTTACCCAGTAAACTATCAGTGAATCAGCACAGACCGGGGATCAGGGCCTTTACCCAGTAAGCTATCAGTGAATCAGCACAGATCAGGGGTCAGGGCCTTTACCCAGTAAACTAGCAGAGAATCAGAACAGATCAGGGGTCAGGGCCTTTAGCCAGTAAACTATCAGAGAATCAGCACAGACCAGGGATCAGGGCCTTCACCCAGTAAACTATCAGTGAATCAGCACAGACCAGGGATCAGGGCCTTTAGCCAGTAATCTATCAGAGAATCAGCACAGACCAGGGATCACTGCCTTTACCAAGTAAACTATCAGAGAATCAGCAAAGACCAGCGATCAGGGCCTTTACCCAGTAAACTATCAGTGAATCAGCACAGACCAGGGATCAGGGTCTTTACCCAGTAAACTATCAGAGAATCAGCACAGACCAGGGATCAGGGCCTTCACCCAGTAAACTATCATTGAATCAGCACAGACCAGTGATCAGGGCCTTCACCCAGTAAACTATCAGAGAATCAGCACAGACTGGGGATCAGGGCCTTTCCACAGTAAACTATCAGAGAATCAGCACAGGCCGGGGATCAGGTCCTTCACCCAGTAAACTATCAGAGAATCAGCACAGACCAGGGATCAGGGCCTTTTCCCAGTAAACTATCAGGGAATGATCACAGACGCGGGATCAGGACCTTTACCCAGTAAACTATCAGTGAATCAGCACAGACCACGGAGCAGGGCCTTTAACCAGTGAACTATCAGTGAATCAGCACAGACCAGGGATCAGGGCCTTTACCCAGTAAACTATCAGTGAATCATCACAGACGCGGGTTCAGGGCCTTTACCCAGTAAACTATCAGAGAATCAGCAGAGACCGGGGATCAGGGCCTTTTCCCAGTATTCTATCAGTGAATCAGCACAGACCGGGGATCAGGGCCTTTTCCCAGTATTCTATCAGTGAATCAGCACAGACCAGGGATCAGGGCCTTTACCCAGTAAACTATCAGAGAATCAGCAGAGACCGGGGATCAGGGCCTTTTCCCAGTATTCTATCAGTGAATCAGCACAGAACAGCGATCAGGGCCTTTCGCCAGTAAACTATCAGAGAATCAGCACAGACCAGGGATCAGGGCCTTTAGCCAGTAAACTATCAGAGAATCAGCACAGACCAGGGATCAGGGCCGTCACCCAGTAAACTATCAGAGAATCAGCACAGACCAGGGATCAGGGCCTTTAGCCAGTAAACTATCAGAGAATCAGCACAGACCAGGGATCAGGGCCTTCACCCAGTAAACTATCAGTGAATCAGCACAGACCAGGGGTCAGGGCCTTTACCCAGTAAACTATCAGTGAATCAGCACAGACCAGGGATCAGGGCCTTTACCCAGTAAACTAACAGTGAATCAGCACAGACCAGTGATCAGGGCCTTTACCCAGTAAACTATCAGAGAATCAGCACAGACCAGGGATCAGTGCCTTTACCAAGTAAACTATCAGAGAATCAGCAAAGACCAGCGATCAGGGCCTTTACCCAGTAAACTATCAGTGAATCAGCACAGACCAGGGATCAGGGTCTTTACCCAGTAAACTATCAGAGAATCAGCACAGACCAGGGATCTGGGCCTTTACCCAGTAAACTATCAGTGAATCAGCACAGACCAGTGATCAGGGCCTTCACCCAGTAAACTATCAGAGAATCAGCACAGACTGGGGATCAGGGCCTTTACACAGTAAACTATCAGAGAATCAGCACAGGCCGGGGATCAGGTCCTTCACCCAGTAAACTATCAGAGAATCAGCACAGACCAGGGATCAGGGCCTTTACCCAGTAAACTATCAGTGAATCATCACAGACGCGGGATCAGGGCCTTTACCCAGTAAACTATCAGTGAATCATCACAGACGCGGGATCAGGGCCTTTACCCAGTAAACTATCAGAGAATCAGCAGAGACCGGGGATCAGGGCCTTTTCCCAGTATTCTATCAGTGAATCAGCACAGACCGGGGATCAGGGCCTTTACCCAGTAATCTATCAGTGAATCAGCACAGACCAGGGATCAGGGCCTTTACCCAGTAAACTCTCAGTGAATCAGCACAGACCGGGGATCAAGGCCTTTACCGAGTAATCTATCAGTGAATCAGCACAGACCAGGGATCAGGGCCTTTACCCAGTAAACTATCAGTGAATCAGCACAGACCGGGGATCAGGGCCTTTACCCAGTAAACTATCAGTGAATCAGCACAGATCAGGGGTCAGGGCCTTTACCCAGTAAACTAGCAGAGAATCAGAACAGATCAGGGGTCAGGGCCTTTACCCAGTAATCTATCAGTCAATCAGCACAGACCAGGGATCAGGGCCTTTACCCAGTAAACTATCAGAGAATCAGCACAGACCAGGGATCAGGGTCTTTACCCAGTAAACTATCAGAGAATCAGCACAGACCAGGGATCAGGGCCTTTACCCAGTGAACTATCAGAAAATCAGCACAGATCAGGGGTCAGTACCTTGACCCATTGAAATATCAGTGAATCAGCACAGACCCGGGATCAGGGCCTTTACCCAGTAAACTATCAGTGAATCATCACAGACCCGGGATCAGGGCCTTTCCCCAGTAAACTATCTGTGAATCAGCACAGACCAGTGATCAGGGCCTTCACCCAGTAAACTATCAGTGAATCAGCACAGACCAGAGATCAGGGCCTTTACCCAGTAAACTATCGGAGAATCAACACAGACCAGGGTTCAGGGCCTTTACACAGTAAACTGTCAGATAATCAGCACAGACCGGGGATAAGGGCCTTTACCCAGTAAACTATCAGAGAATCAGCACAGACCAGGGATCAGGGCCTTTACCCAGTAAACTATCGGAGAATCAGCACAGACCAGGGATCAGGGCCTTTACCCAGTGATCTATCAGTGAATCATCACAGACCCGGGATCAGTGCCTTTACCCAGTAAACTATCAGTGAATCAGCAGAGACCAGGGATCAGGGCCTTTAGCCAGCAAACTATCAGAGAATCAGCACAGACCAGGGATCAGGGCCTTTACCCAGTAAACTATCAGTGAATCAGCACAGAACAGGGATCAGGGCCTTTACCCAGTAAACTATCAGAGAATCAGCACAGACCAGGGATAAGGGCCTTTAGCCAGTAAACTATCAGAGAATCAGCACAGACCAGGGATCAGGGCCTTTAGCCAGTAAACTATCAGTGAATCAGCACAGACCAGGGATCAGGGTCTTTACCCAGTAAACTATCAGTGAATCAGCACAGACCAGCGATCAGGGCCTTTACCCAGTAAACTATCAGTGAATCAGCACAGACCACGGATCAGGGCCTTCACCCAGTAAACTATCAGAGAATCAGCACAGACTGGGGATCAGCGCCTTTACACAGTAAACTATCAGAGAATCAGCACAGGCCGGTGATCAGGTACTTTACCCAGTAAACTATCAGAGAATCTGCACAGACCAGGGATCAGGGCCTTTACCCAGTGAACTATCAGTGAATCATCACAGACCCGGGATCAGTGCCTTTACCCAGTAAACTATCAGTGAATCATCACAGACGCGTGATCAGTGCCTTTACCCAATAAACTATCAGTGAATCATCACAGACCCGGGATCAGGGCCTTTCCCCAGTAAACTATCAGTGAATCAGCACAGACCAGTGATCAGGGCCTTAACCCAGTAAACTATCGGAGAATCAACACAGACCAGGGTTCAGGGCCTTTACCCAGTAAACTGTCAGATAATCAGCACAGACCGGGGATCAGGGCCTTTACCCAGTAAACTATCAGAGAATCAGCACAGATCAGGGGTCAGGGCCTTTACCCAGTAAACTATCAGAGAATCAGCACAGATCAGGGGTCAGGGCCTTTACCCAGTAAACTATCAGTCAATCAGCACAGACCAGGGATCAGGGCCCGAACCCAGTAAACTATCAGAGAATCAGCACAGACCAGGGATCAGGGTCTTTACCCAGTAAACTATCAGAGAATCAGCACAGACCAGGGATCAGGGCCTTTACCCAGTAAACTATCAGTGAATCAGCACAGACCGGGGATCAGGGCCTTTACCCAGTAAACTATCAGTGAATCAGCACAGACCAGGGATCAGGGCCTTTACCCAGTAAACTATCAGAGAATCAGCACAGACCAGGGATCAGGGCCTTTACCCAGTAAACTATCAGTGAATCAGCACAGACCAGGGATCAGGGCCTTTACCCAGTAAACTATCAGAAAATCAGCACAGATCAGGGGTCAGTACCTTGACCCAGTGAACTATCAGTGAATCAGCACAGACCCGGGATCAGGGCATTTACCCAGTAAACTATCAGTGAATCATCACAGACCCGGGATCAGGGCCTTTCCCCAGTAAACTATCTGTGAATCAGCACAGACCAGAGATCAGGGCCTTTACCCAGTAAACTATCGGAGAATCAACACAGACCAGGGTTCAGGGCCTTTACACAGTAAACTGTCAGATAATCAGCTCAGACCGGGGATAAGGGCCTTTACCCAGTAAACTATCAGAGAATCAGCACAGACCAGGGATCAGGGCCTTTACCCAGTAAACTATCGGAGAATCAGCACAGACCAGGGATCAGGGCCTTTACCCAGTGAACTATGAGTGAATCATCACAGACCGGGGATCAGGGCCTTTACCCAGTAAACTATCAGAGAATCAGCACAGACCGGGGATCAGTGCCTTTACCCAGTAAACTATCAGTGAATCAGCAGAGACCAGGGATCAGGGCCTTTAGCCAGCAAACTATCAGAGAATCAGCACAGACCAGGGATCAGGGCCTTTACCCAGTAAACTATCAGAGAATCAGCACGGACCAGGGATCAGGGCCTTTACCCAGTAAACTATCAGAGAATCAGCACAGACCAGGGATAAGGGCCTTTACCCAGTAAACTATCAGTGAATCAGCACAGACCACGGATCAGGGCCTTCACCCAGTAAACTATCAGACAATCAGCACAGACTGGGGATCAGGGCCTTCACCCAGTAAACTATCAGAGAATCAGCACAGGCCGGGGATCAGGTCCTTTACCCAGTAAACTATCAGAGAATCAGCACAGACCAGGGATCAGTGCCTTTACCCTGTAAACTATCAGTGAATCAGCACAGACCGAGGATCAGGGCCTTTACCCAGTGAACTATCAGTGAATCATCACAGACCCGGGATCAGTGCCTTTACCCAGTAAACTATCAGAGAATCAGCACAGACCAGGGATCAGGGCCTTTACCCAGTAAACTATCATTGAATCAGCACAGATCAGGGATCAGGGCCTTTACCCAGTAAACTATCAGAGAGTCAGCACAGACCGGGGATCAGGGACTTTACCCAGTAAACTATCAGTGAATCAGCACAGACCAGTGATCAGGGCCTTTACCCAGTAAACTATCAGAGAATCAGCACAGATCAGGGGTCAGGGCCTTTACCCAGTAAACTATCAGTCAATCAGCACAGACCAGGGATCGGGGCCTTTACCCAGTAAACTATCAGAGAATCAGCACAGACCAGGGATCAGGGCATTTACTCAGTAAACTATCAGTGAATCAGCACAGACCACGGAGCAGGGCCTTTAACCAGTGAAGTATCAGTGAATCAGCACAGACCAGGGATCAGGGCCTTTACCCAGTAAACTATCAGAGAATCAGCACAGACTGGGGATCAGGGCCTTTACCCAGTAAACTATCAGTGAATCAGCACAGACCAGGGATCAGGGCCTTTACCCAGTAAACTATCAGAGAATCAGCACAGCCCAGGGATCAGGGCCTTTAGCCAGTAAACTATCAGAGAATCAGCTCAGACCAGGGATCACGGCCTTCACCCAGTAAACTATCAGAGAATCAGCACAGACCAGGGATCAGGGCCTTGAGCCAGTAAACTATCAGAGAATCAGCACAGACCAGGGATCAGGGCCTTTAGCCAGTAATCTATCAGAGAATCAGCACAGACCAGGGATCACTGCCTTTACCAAGTAAACTATCAGAGAATCAGCAAAGACCAGCGATCAGGGCCTTTACCCAGTAATCTATCAGTGATTCAGCACAGACCAGGTATCAGGGTCTTTACCCAGTAAACTATCAGAGAATCAGCACAGACCAGGGATCTGGGCCTTTACCCAGTAAACTATCAGTGAATCAGCACAGACCAGTGATCAGGGCCTTCACCCAATAAACTATCAGAGAATCAGCACAGACTGGAGATCAGGGCCTTTACACAGTAAACTATCCGAGAATCAGCACAGGCCGGGGATCAGGTCCTTCACCCAGTAAACTATCAGAGAATCAGCACAGACCAGGGATCAGGGCCTTTACCCAGTAAACTATCAGTGAATGATCACAGACGCGGGATCAGGGCCTTTACCCAGTAAACTATCAGTGAATCATCACAGACGCGGGATCAGGGCCTTTACCCAGTAAACTATCAGTGAATCATCACAGACGCGGGATCAGGGCCTTTACCCAGTAAACTATCAGAGAATCAGCACAGACCGGGGATCAGGGCCTTTACCCACTGAACTATCAGTGAATCAGCACAGATCAGGGATCAGGGCATTTACTCAGTAAACTATCAGTGAATCAGCACAGACCACGGAGCAGGGCCTTTAACCAGTGAACTATCAGTGAATCAGCACAGACCAGGGATCAGGGCCTTTACCCAGTAAACTATCAGTGAATCATCACAGACACGGGATCAGGGCCTTTACCCAGTAACTATCAGAGAATCAGCAGAGACCAGGGATCAGGGCCTTTTCCCAGTATTCTATCAGTGAATCAGCACAGACCGGGGATCAGGGCCTTTACCCAGTAAACTATCAGAGAATCAGCACAGACCAGGGATCAGGGCCTTTACCCAGTAAACTATCAGTGAATCAGCGGAGACCAGGGGTCAGGGCCTTTACCCTGTAAACTATCAGTGAATCAGCACAGACCAGCGATCAGGGCCTTTAGCCAGTAAACTATCAGAGAATCAGCACAGACCATGGATCAGGGCCTTTAGCCAGTAAACTATCAGAGAATCAGCACAGACCAGGGATCAGGGCCTTCACCCAGTAAACTATCAGAGAATCAGCACAGACCAGGGATCAGGGCCTTTAGCCAGTAAACTATCAGAGAATCAGCACAGACCAGGGATCAGGGCCTTCACCCAGTAAACTATCAGTGAATCAGCACAGACCAGAGGTCAGGGCCTTTACCCAGTAAACTATCAGTGAATCAACACAGACCAGGGATCAGGGCCTTTACCCAGTAAACTAACAGTGAATCAGCACAGACCAGTGATCAGGGCCTTCACCCAGTAAACTATCAGAGAATCAGCACAGACCAGGGATCAGTGCCTTTACCAAGTAAACTATCAGAGAATCAGCAAAGACCAGCGATCAGGGCCTTTACCCAGTAAACTATCAGTGAATCAGCACAGACCAGGGATCAGGTCTTTACCCAGTAAACTATCAGAGAATCAGCACAGACCAGGGATCTGGGCCTTTACCCAGTAAACTATCAGTGAATCAGCACAGACCAGTGATCAGGGCCTTCACCCAGTAAACTATCAGAGAATCAGCACAGACTGGGGATCAGGGCCTTTACACAGTAAACTATCAGAGAATCAGCACAGGCCGGGGATCAGGTCCTTCACCCAGTAAACTATCAGAGAATCAGCACAGACCAGGGATCAGGGCCTTTACCCAGTAAACTATCAGTGAATCGTCACAGACGCGGGATCAGGGCCTTGACCCAGTAAACTATCAGTGAATCATCACAGACGCGGGATCAGGGCCTTTACCCAGTAAACTATCAGAGAATCAGCAGAGACCGGGGATCAGGGCCTTTTCCCAGTATTCTATCAGTGAATCAGCACAGACCGGGGATCAGGGCCTTTACCCAGTAATCTATCAGTGAATCAGCACAGACCAGGGATCAGGGCCTTTACCCAGTAAACTATCAGTGAATCAGCACAGACCGGGGATCAGGGCCTTTACCGAGTAATCTATCAGTGAATCAGCACAGACCAGGGATCAGGGCCTTTACCCAGTAAACTATCAGTGAATTAGCACAGACCGGGGATCAGGGCCTTTACCCAGTAAACTATCAGTGAATCAGCACAGATCAGGGGTCAGGGCCTTTACCCAGTAAACTATCAGAGAATCAGAACAGATCAGGGGTCAGGGCCTTTACCCAGTAAACTATCAGAGAATCAGCACAGACCAGGGATCAGGGTCTTTACCCAGTAAACTATCAGAGAATCAGCACAGACCAGGGATCAGTGCCTTTACCCAGTAAACTATCAGAAAATCAGCACAGATCAGGGGTCAGTACCTTGACCCAGTGAACTATCAGTGAATCAGCACAGACCCGGGATCAGGGCCTTTACCCAGTAAACTATCAGTGAATCATCACAGACCCGGGATCAGGGCCTTTCCCCAGTAAACTATCTGTGAATCAGCACAGACCAGTGATCAGGGCCTTCACCCAGTAAACTATCAGTGAATCAGCACAGACCAGAGATCAGGGCCTTTACCCAGTAAACTATCGGAGAATCAACACAGACCAGGGTTCAGGGCCTTTACACAGTAAACTGTCAGATAATCAGCACAGACCGGGGATAAGGGCCTTTACCCAGTAAACTATCAGAGAATCAGCACAGACCAGGGAGCAGGGACTTTACCCAGTAAACTATCGGAGAATCAGCACAGACCAGGGATCAGGGCCTTTACCCAGTGAACTATCAATGAATCATCACAGACCCGGGATCAGTGCCTTTACCCAGTAAACTATCAGTGAATCAGCAGAGACCAGGGATCAGGGCCTTTAGCCAGCAAACTATCAGAGAATCAGCACAGACCAGGGATCAGGGCCTTTACCCAGTAAACTATCAGTGAATCAGCACGGACCAGGGATCAGGGCCTTTACCCAGTAAACTATCAGAGAATCAGCACAGACCAGGGATAAGGGCCTTTAGCCAGTAAACTATCAGAGAATCAGCACAGACCAGGGATAAGGGCCTTTAGCCAGTAAACTATCAGTGAATCAGCACAGATCAGGGGTCAGGGCCTTTACCCAGTAAACTATCAGTGAATCAGCACAGACCAGGGATCAGGGCCTTTAGCCAGTAATCTATCAGAGAATCAGCACAGACCAGGGATCAGTGTCTTTACCAAGTAAACTATCAGAGAATCAGCACAGACCAGCGATCAGGGCCTTTACCCGGTAAACTATCAGTGAATCAGCACAGAACACGGATCAGGGCCTTCACCCAGCAAACTATCAGAGAATCAGCACAGACTGGGGATCAGCGCCTTTACACAGTAAACTATCAGAGAATCAGCACAGGCCGGTGATCAGGTACTTTACCCAGTTACTCTATCAGAGAATCTGCACAGACCAGGGATCAGGGCCTTTACCCATTGAACTATCAGTGAATCATCACAGACCCGGGATCAGTGCCTTTACCCAGTAAATTATCAGTGAATCATCACAGACGCGTGATCAGTGCCTTTACCCAGTAAACTATCAGTGATTCATCACAGACCCGGGATCAGGGCCTTTCCCCAGTAAACTATCAGTGAATCAGCACAGACCAGTGATCAGGGCCTTCACCCAGTAAACTATCAGTGAATCAGCACAGACCAGGGATCAGGGCCTTTACCCAGTAAACTACGGAGAATCAACACAGACCAGGGTTCAGGGCCTTTACCCAGTAAACTGTCAGATAATCAGCACAGACCGGGGATCAGGGCCTTCACCCAGGAAACTATCAGAGAATCAGCACAGATCAGGGGTCAGGGCCTTTACCCAGTAAACTATCAGAGAATCAGCACAGATCAGGGGTCAGGGCCTTTACCCAGTAAACTATCAGTCAATCAGCACAGACCAGGGATCAGGGCCTTTACCCATTAAACTATCAGAGAATCAGCACAGACCAGGGATCAGGGTCTTTACCCAGTAAACTATCAGAGAATCAGCACAGACCAGGGGTCAGGGCCTTTACCCAGTAAACTATCAGTGAATCAGCACAGACCAGGGGTCAGGGCCTTTACCCAGTAAACTATCAGTGAATCTGCACAGACCAGGGATCAGGGCCTTTAGCCAGTAATCTATCAGAGAATCAGCACAGACCAGGGATCAGTGTATTTACCAAGTAAACTATCAGAGAATCATCACAGACCAGGGATCAGGGCCTTTACCCAGTAAACTATCAGAGAATCAGCACAGACCAGGGATCAGGGCCTTTACCCAGTAAACTATCAGAGAATCAGCACAGACCAGCGATCAGGGCCTTTACCCAGTAAACTATCAGAGAATCAGCACAGACCAGCGATCAGGGCCTTTACCCAATAAACTATCAGAGATTCAGCACAGACCAGGGATCAGGGCCTTTACCCAGTAAACTATCAGAGAATCAGCACAGACCAGCGATCAGGGCCTTTACCCAGTAAACTATCAGTGAATCAGCACAGACCACGGATCAGGGCCTTTACCCAGTAAACTATCAGAGAATCAGCACAGACTGGGGATCAGCGCCTTAACACAGTAAACTATCAGAGAATCAGCACAGGCCGGGGATCAGGTCCTTTACCCAGTAAACTATCAGAGAATCTGCACAGACCAGGGATCAGGGCCTTTACCCAGTGAACTATCAGTGCATCATCACAGACCCGGGATCAGTGCCTTTACCCAGTAAACTATCAGTGAATCATCACAGACGCGTGATCAGTGCCTTTACCCAGTAAACTATCAGTGAATCATCACAGACCCGGGATCAGGGCCTTTACCCAGTAAACTATCAGTGAATCAGCACAGACCAGGGATCAGGGCCTTTTCCCAGTAAACTGTCAGATAATCAGCACAGACCTGGGATTAGGGCCTTTACCAAGTAAACTATCAGTGAATCAGCACAGACCAGGGATCAGGGCCTTTACCCAGTAAACTATCAGAGAATCAGCACAGACCAGCGATCAGGGCCTTTACCCAGTAAACTATCAGTGAATCAGCACAGACCAGGGATCAGGGCCTTCACCCAGTAACTATCAGAGAATCAGCACAGACTGGGGATCAGCGCCTTTACACAGTAAACTATCAGAGAATCAGCACAGGCCGGGGATCAGGTCCTTTACCCAGTAAACTATCAGAGAATCAGCACAGACCAGGGATCAGGGCCTTTACCCTGTGAACTATCAGTGAATCATCACAGACCCGGGATCAGTGCCTTTACCCAGTAAACTGTCAGTGAATCATCACAGACGCGGGATCAGGGCCTTTACCCAGTAAACTATCAGTGAATCATCACAGACGCGGGATCAGGGCCTTTACCCAGTAAACTATCATTGAATCAGCACAGATCAGGGATCAGGGCCTTTACCCAGTAAACTATCAGAGAATCAGCACAGACCGGGGATCAGGGACTTTATCCAGTAAACTATCAGTGAATCAGCACAGACCAGTGATCAGGGCCTTTACCCAGTAAACTATCAGAGAATCAGCACAGATCAGGGGTCAGGGCCTTTAGCCAGCAAACTATCAGAGAATCAGCACAGACCAGGGATCAGGGCCTTTACCCAGTAAACTATCAGTGAATCAGCACGGACCAGGGATCAGGGCCTTTACCCAGTAAACTATCAGAGAATCAGCACAGAACAGGGATAAGGGCCTTTAGCCAGTAAACTATCAGAGAATCAGCACAGACCAGGGATAAGGGCCTTTAGCCAGTAAACTATCAGTGAATCAGCACAGACCAGGGGTCAGGGCCTTTACCCAGTAAACTATCAGTGAATCAGCACAGACCAGGGATCAGGGCCTTTAGCCAGTAATCTATCAGAGAATCAGCACAGACCAGGGATCAGTGTCTTTACCAAGTAAACTATCAGAGAATCAGCACAGACCAGCGATCAGGGCCTTTACCCGGTAAACTATCAGTGAATCAGCACAGACCACGGATCAGGGCCTTCACCCAGTAAACTATCAGAGAATCAGCACAGACTGGGGATCAGCGCCTTTGCACAGTAAACTATCAGAGAATCAGCACAGGAAGGTGATCAGGTACTTTACCCAGTAAACTATCAGAGAATCTGCACAGACCAGGGATCAGGGCCTTTACCCATTGAACTATCAGTGAATCATCACAGACCCGGGATCAGTGCCTTTACCCAGTAAATTATCAGTGAATCATCACAGACGCGTGATCAGTGCCTTTACCCAGTAAACTATCAGTGAATCATCACAGACCCGGGATCAGGGCCTTTCCCCAGTAAACTATCAGTGAATCAGCACAGACCAGTGATCAGGGCCTTCACCCAGTAAACTATCAGTGAATCAGCACAGACCAGGGATCAGGGCCTTTACCCAGTAAACTATCGGAGAATCAACACAGACCAGGGTTCAGGGCCTTTACCCAGTAAACTGTCAGATAATCAGCACAGACCGGGGATCAGGGCCTTTACCCAGTAAACTATCAGAGAATCAGCACAGACCAGCGATCAGGGCCTTTACCCAGTAAACTATCAGAGAATCAGCACAGACCAGCGATCAGGGCCTTTACCCAGTAAACTATCAGAGATTCAGCACAGACCAGGGATCAGGGCCTTTACCCAGTAAACTATCAGAGAATCAGCACAGACCAGCGATCAGGGCCTTTACCCAGTAAACTATCAGTGAATCAGCACAGACCACGGATCAGGGCCTTTACCCAGTAAACTATCAGAGAATCAGCACAGACTGGGGATCAGCGCCTTAACACAGTAAACTATCAGAGAATCAGCACAGGCCGGGGATCAGGTCCTTTACCCAGTAAACTATCAGAGAATCTGCACAGACCAGGGATCAGGGCCTTTACCCAGTGAACTATCAGTGAATCAGCACAGACGCGTGATCAGTGCCTTTACCCAGTAAACTATCAGTGAATCATCACAGACCCGGGATCAGTGCCTTTACCCAGTAAACTATCAGTGAATCAGCACAGACCAGGGATCAGGGCCTTTTCCCAGTAAACTGTCAGATAATCAGCACAGACCTGGGATTAGGGCCTTTCCCAAGTAAACTATCAGTGAATCAGCACAGACCAGGGATCAGGGCCTTTACCCAGTAAACTATCAGAGAATCAGCACAGACCAGCGATCAGGGCCTTTACCCAGTAAACTATCAGTGAATCAGCACAGACCAGGGATCAGGGCCTTCACCCAGTAAACTATCAGAGAATCAGCACAGACTGGGGATCAGCGCCTTTACACAGTAAACTATCAGAGAATCAGCACAGGCCGGGGATCAGGTCCTTTACCCAGTAAACTATCAGAGAATCAGCACAGACCAGGGATCAGGGCCTTTACCCTGTGAACTATCAGTGAATCATCACAGACCCGGGATCAGTGCCTTTACCCAGTAAACTATCAGTGAATCATCACAGACGCGGGATCAGGGCCTTTACCCAGTAAACTATCAGTGAATCATCACAGACGCGGGATCAGGGCCTTTACCCAGTAAACTATCATTGAATCAGCACAGATCAGGGATCAGGGCCTTTACCCAGTAAACTATCAGAGAATCAGCACAGACCGAGGATCAGGGACTTTATCCAGTAAACTATCAGTGAATCAGCACAGACCAGTGATCAGGGCCTTTACCCAGTAAACTATCAGAGAATCAGCACAGATCAGGGGTCAGGGCCTTTAGCCAGCAAACTATCAGAGAATCAGCACAGACCAGGGATCAGGGCCTTTACCCAGTAAACTATCAGTGAATCAGCACGGACCAGGGATGAGGGCCTTTACCCAGTAAACTATCAGAGAATCAGCACAGACCAGGGATAAGGGCCTTTACCCAGTAAACTATCAGAGAATCAGCACAGACCAGGGATAAGGGCCTTTAGCCAGTAAACTATCAGTGAATCAGCACAGACCAGGGTTCAGGGCCTTTACCCAGTAAACTATCAGTGAATCAGCACAGACCAGGGATCAGGGCCTTTAGCCAGTAATCTATCAGAGAATCAGCACAGACCAGGGATCAGTGTCTTTACCAAGTAAACTATCAGAGAATCAGCACAGACCAGCGATCAGGGCCTTTACCCGGTAAACTATCAGTGAATCAGCACAGACCACGGATCAGGGCCTTCACCCAGTAAACTATCAGAGAATCAGCACAGACTGGGGATCAGCGCCTTTGCACAGTAAACTATCAGAGAATCAGCACAGGAAGGTGATCAGGTACTTTACCCAGTAAACTATCAGAGAATCTGCACAGACCAGGGATCAGAGCCTTTACCCATTGAACTATCAGTGAATCATCACAGACCCGGGATCAGTGCCTTTCCCCAGTAAATTATCAGTGAATCATCACAGACGCGTGATCAGTGCCTTTACCCAGTAAACTATCAGTGAATCATCACAGACCCGGGATCAGGGCCTTCACCCAGTAAACTATCAGTGAATCAGCACAGACCAGGGATCAGGGCCTTTACCCAGTAAACTATCGGAGAATCAACACAGACCAGGGTTCAGGGCCTTTACCCAGTAAACTGTCAGATAATCAGCACAGACCGGGGATCAGGGCCTTTACCCAGGAAACTATCAGAGAATCAGCACAGATCAGGGGTCAGGGCCTTTACCCAGTAAACTATCAGAGAATCAGCACAGATCAGGGGTCAGGGCCTTTACCCAGTAAACTATCAGTCAATCAGCACAGACCAGGGATCAGGGCCTTTACCCAGTAAACTATCAGAGAATCAGCACAGACCAGGGATCAGGGTCTTTACCCAGTAAACTATCAGAGAATCAGCACAGACCAGGGGTCAGGGCCTTTACCCAGTAAACTATCAGTGAATCAGCACAGACCAGGGGTCAGGGCCTTTACCCAGTAAACTATCAGTGAATCAGCACAGACCAGGGATCAGGGCCTTGAGCCAGTAATCTATCAGAGAATCAGCACAGACCAGGGATCAGTGTATTTACCAAGTAAACTATCAGTGAATCAGCACAAACCAGGGATCAGGGCCTTTACCCAGTAAACTATCAGTGAATCAGCACAGACCGGGGATCAGGGCCTTTACCCAGTAAACTATCAGTGAATCAGCACAGATCAGGGGTCAGGGCCTTTACCCAGTAAACTATCAGAGAATCAGAACAGATCAGGGGTCAGGGCCTTTACCCAGTAAACTATCAGTCAATCAGCACAGACCAGGGATCAGGGCCTTTACCCAGTAAACTATCAGAGAATCAGCACAGACCAGGGATCAGGGCCTTTACCCAGTAAACTATCAGTGAATCAGCACGGACCAGGGATCAGGGCCTTTACCCACTAAACTATCAGAGAATCAGCACAGACCAGGGATAAGGGCCTTTAGCCAGTAAACTTTCAGAGAATCAGCACAGACCAGGGATAAGGGCCTTTAGCCAGTAAACTATCAGTGAATCAGCACAGATCAGGGGTCAGGGCCTTTACCCAGTAAACTATCAGTGAATCAGCACAGACCAGGGATCAGGGCCTTTAGCCAGTAATCTATCAGAGAATCAGCACAGACCAGGGATCAGTGTCTTTACCAAGTAAACTATCAGAGAATCAGCACAGATCAGCGATCAGGGCCTTTACCCGGTAAACTATCAGTGAATCAGCACAGACCGGGGATCAGGGCCTTCACCCAGCAAACTATCAGAGAATCAGCACAGACTGGGGATCAGCGCCTTTACCCAGTAAACTATCAGAGAATCAGCACAGACCACGGATCAGGGCCTTCACCCAGCAAACTATCAGAGAATCAGCACAGACTGGGGATCAGCGCCTTTACACAGTAAACTATCAGAGAATCAGCACAGGCCGGTGATCAGGTACTTTACCCAGTAAACTATCAGAGAATCTGCACAGACCAGGGATCAGGGCCTTTACCCATTGAACTATCAGTGAATCATCACAGACCCGGGATCAGTGCCTTTACCCAGTAAATTATCAGTGAATCATCACAGACGCGTGATCAGTGCCTTTACCCAGTAAACTATCAGTGATTCATCACAGACCCGGGATCAGGGCCTTTCCCCAGTAAACTATCAGTGAATCAGCACAGACCAGTGATCAGGGCCTTCACCCAGTAAACTATCAGTGAATCAGCACAGACCAGGGATCAGGGCCTTTACCCAGTAAACTACGGAGAATCAACACAGACCATGGTTCAGGGCCTTTACCCAGTAAACTGTCAGATAATCAGCACAGACCGGGGATCAGGGCCTTCACCCAGGAAACTATCAGAGAATCAGCACAGATCAGGGGTCAGGGCCTTTACCCAGTAAACTATCAGAGAATCAGCACAGATCAGGGGTCAGGGCCTTTACCCAGTAAACTATCAGTCAATCAGCACAGACCAGGGATCAGGGCCTTTACCCAGTAAACTATCAGAGAATCAGCACAGACCAGGGATCAGGGTCTTTACCCAGTAAACTATCAGAGAATCAGCACAGACCAGGGGTCAGGGCCTTTACCCAGTAAACTATCAGTGAATCAGCACAGACCAGGGGTCAGGGCCTTTACCCAGTAAACTATCAGTGAATCAGCACAGACCAGGGATCAGGGCCTTTAGCCAGTAATCTATCAGAGAATCAGCACAGACCAGGGATCAGTGTATTTACCAAGTAAACTATCAGAGAATCATCACAGACCAGGGATCAGGGCCTTTACCCAGTAAACTATCAGAGAATCAGCACAGACCAGGGATCAGGGCCTTTACCCAGTAAACTATCAGAGAATCAGCACAGACCAGCGATCAGGGCCTTTACCCAGTAAACTATCAGAGAATCAGCACAGACCAGCGATCAGGGCCTTTACCCAGTAAACTATCAGAGATTCAGCACAGACCAGGGATCAGGGCCTTTACCCAGTAAACTATCAGAGAATCAGCACAGACCAGCGATCAGGGCCTTTACCCAGTAAACTATCAGTGAATCAGCACAGACCAGGGATCAGGGCCTTCACCCAGTAAACTATCAGAGAATCAGCACAGACTGGGGATCAGCGCCTTTACACAGTAAACTATCAGAGAATCAGCACAGGCCGGGGATCAGGTCCTTTACCCAGTAAACTATCAGAGAATCAGCACAGACCAGGGATCAGGGCCTTTACCCTGTGAACTATCAGTGAATCATCACAGACCCGGGATCAGTGCCTTTACCCAGTAAACTATCAGTGAATCATCACAGACGCGGGATCAGGGCCTTTACCCAGTAAAATATCAGTGAATCATCACAGACGCGGGATCAGGGCCTTTACCCAGTAAACTATCATTGAATCAGCACAGATCAGGGATCAGGGCCTTTACCCAGTAAACTATCAGAGAATCAGCACAGACCGGGGATCAGGGACTTTATCCAGTAAACTATCAGTGAATCAGCACAGACCAGTGATCAGGGCCTTTACCCAGTAAACTATCAGAGAATCAGCACATGTCAGGGGTCAGGGCCTTTAGCCAGCAAACTATCAGAGAATCAGCACAGACCAGGGATCAGGGCCTTTACCCAGTAAACTATCAGTGAATCAGCACGGACCAGGGATCAGGGCCTTTACCCAGTAAACTATCAGAGAATCAGCACAGACCAGGGATAAGGGCCTTTAGCCAGTAAACTATCAGAGAATCAGCACAGACCAGGGATAAGGGCCTTTAGCCAGTAAACTATCAGTGAATCAGCACAGACCAGGGGTCAGGGCCTTTACCCAGTAAACTATCAGTGAATCAGCACAGACCAGGGATCAGGGCCTTTAGCCAGTAATCTATCAGAGAATCAGCACAGACCAGGGATCAGTGTCTTTACCAAGTAAACTATCAGAGAATCAGCACAGACCAGCGATCAGGGCCTTTACCCGGTAAACTATCAGTGAATCAGCACAGACCACGGATCAGGGCCTTCACCCAGTAATCTATCAGAGAATCAGCACAGACTGGGGATCAGCGCCTTTACACAGTAAACTATCAGAGAATCAGCACAGGAAGGTGATCAGGTACTTTACCCAGTAAACTATCAGAGAATCTGCACAGACCAGGGATCAGGGCCTTTACCCATTGAACTATCAGTGAATCATCACAGACCCGGGATCAGTGCCTTTACCCAGTAAATTATCAGTGAATCATCACAGACGCGTGATCAGTGCCTTTACCCAGTAAACTATCAGTGAATCATCACAGACCCGGGATCAGGGCCTTTCCCCAGTAAACTATCAGTGAATCAGCACAGACCAGTGATCAGGGCCTTCACCCAGTAAACTATCAGTGAATCAGCACAGACCAGGGATCAGGGCCTTTACCCAGTAAACTATCGGAGAATCAACACAGACCAGGGTTCAGGGCCTTTACCCAGTAAACTGTCAGATAATCAGCACAGACCGGGGATCAGGGCCTTTACCCAGGAAACTGTCAGAGAATCAGCACAGATCAGGGGTCAGGGCCTTTACCCAGTAAACTATCAGAGAATCAGCACAGATCAGGGGTCAGGGCCTTTACCCAGTAAACTATCAGTCAATCAGCACAGACCAGGGATCAGGGCCTTTACCCAGTAAACTATCAGAGAATCAGCACAGACCAGGGATCAGGGTCTTTACCCAGTAAACTATCAGAGAATCAGCACAGACCAGGGGTCAGGGCCTTTACCCAGTAAACTATCAGTGAATCAGCACAGACCAGGGGTCAGGGCCTTTACCCAGCAAACTATCAGTGAATCAGCACAGACCAGGGATCAGGGCCTTTAGCCAGTAATCTATCAGAAAATCAGCACAGACCAGGGATCAGTGTATTTACCAAGTAAACTATCAGAGAATCATCACAGACCAGGGATCAGGGCCTTTACCCAGTAAACTATCAGAATCAGCACAGACCAGGGATCAGGGCCTTTACCCAGTAAACTATCAGAGAATCAGCACAGACCAGCGATCAGGGCCTTTACCCAGTAAACTGTCAGTGAATCAGCACAGACCAGGGATCAGGGCCTTTACCCAGTAAACTACGGAGAATCAACACAGACCATGGTTCAGGGCCTTTACCCAGTAAACTGTCAGATAATCAGCACAGACCGGGGATCAGGGCCTTCACCCAGGAAACTATCAGAGAATCAGCACAGATCAGGGGTCAGGGCCTTTACCCAGTAAACTATCAGAGAATCAGCACAGATCAGGGGTCAGGGCCTTTACCCAGTAAACTATCAGTCAATCAGCACAGACCAGGGATCAGGGCCTTTACCCAGTAAACTATCAGAGAATCAGCACAGACCAGGGATCAGGGTCTTTACCCAGTAAACTATCAGAGAATCAGCACAGACCAGGGGTCAGGGCCTTTACCCAGTAAACTATCAGTGAATCAGCACAGACCAGGGGTCAGGGCCTTTACCCAGTAAACTATCAGTGAATCAGCACAGACCAGGGATCAGGGCCTTTAGCCAGTAATCTATCAGAGAATCAGCACAGACCAGGGATCAGTGTATTTACCAAGTAAACTATCAGAGAATCATCACAGACCAGGGATCAGGGCCTTTACCCAGTAAACTATCAGAGAATCAGCACAGACCAGGGATCAGGGCCTTTACCCAGTAAACTATCAGAGAATCAGCACAGACCAGCGATCAGGGCCTTTACCCAGTAAACTATCAGAGAATCAGCACAGACCAGCGATCAGGGCCTTTACCCAGTAAACTATCAGAGATTCAGCACAGACCAGGGATCAGGGCCTTTACCCAGTAAACTATCAGAGAATCAGCACAGACCAGCGATCAGGGCCTTTACCCAGTAAACTATCAGTGAATCAGCACAGACCAGGGATCAGGGCCTTCACCCAGTAAACTATCAGAGAATCAGCACAGACTGGGGATCAGCGCCTTTACACAGTAAACTATCAGAGAATCAGCACAGGCCGGGGATCAGGTCCTTTACCCAGTAAACTATCAGAGAATCAGCACAGACCAGGGATCAGGGCCTTTACCCTGTGAACTATCAGTGAATCATCACAGACCCGGGATCAGTGCCTTTACCCAGTAAACTATCAGTGAATCATCACAGACGCGGGATCAGGGCCTTTACCCAGTAAAATATCAGTGAATCATCACAGACGCGGGATCAGGGCCTTTACCCAGTAAACTATCATTGAATCAGCACAGACCAGGGGTCAGGGCCTTTACCCAGCAAACTATCAGTGAATCAGCACAGACCAGGGATCAGGGCCTTTAGCCAGTAATCTATCAGAAAATCAGCACAGACCAGGGATCAGTGTATTTACCAAGTAAGCTATCAGAGAATCATCACAGACCAGGGATCAGGGCCTTTACCCAGTAAACTATCAGAATCAGCACAGACCAGGGATCAGGGCCTTTACCCAGTAAACTATCAGAGAATCAGCACAGACCAGCGATCAGGGCCTTTACCCAGTAAACTATCAGAGAATCAGCACAGACCAGCGATCAGGGCCTTCACCCAGTAAACTATCAGAGATTCAGCACAGACCAGGGATCAGGGCCTTTACCCAGTAAACTATCAGAGAATCAGCACAGACCAGCGATCAGGGCCTTTACCCAGTAAACTATCAGTGAATCAGCACAGACCACGGATCAGGGCCTTCACCCAGTAAACTATCAGACAATCAGCACAGACTGGGGATCAGCGCCTTTACACAGTAAACTATCAGAGAATCAGCACAGGCCGGGGATCAGGTCCTTTACCCAGTAAACTATCAGAGAATCTGCACAGACCAGGGATCAGGGCCTTTACCCAGTGAACTATCAGTGCATCATCACAGACCCGGGATCAGTGCCTTTACCCAGTAAACTATCAGTGAATCATCACAGACGCGTGATCAGTGCCTTTACCCAGTAAACTATCAGTGAATCATCACAGACCCGGGATCAGGGCCTTTACCCAGTAAACTCTCAGTGAATCAGCACAGACCAGGGATCAGGGCCTTTTCCCAGTAAACTGTCAGATAATCAGCACAGACCTGGGATTAGGGCCTTTACCAAGTCAACTATCAGTGAATCAGCACAGACCAGGGATCAGGGCCTTTACCCAGTAAACTATCAGAGAATCAGCACAGACCAGCGATCAGGGCCTTTACCCAGTAAACTATCAGTGAATCAGCACAGACCAGGGATCAGGGCCTTCACCCAGTAAACTATCAGAGAATCAGCACAGACTGGGGATCAGCGCCTTTACACAGTAAACTATCAGAGAATCAGCACAGGCCGGGGATCAGGTCCTTTACCCAGTAAACTATCAGAGAATCAGCACAGACCAGGGATCATGGCCTTTACCCTGTGAACTATCAGTGAATCATCACAGACCCGGGATCAGTGCCTTTACCCAGTAAACTATCAGTGAATCATCACAGACGCGGGATCAGGGCCTTTACCCAGTAAACTATCAGTGAATCATCACAGACGCGGGATCAGGGCCTTTACCCAGTAAACTATCATTGAATCAGCACAGATCAGGGATCAGGGCCTTTACCCAGTAAACTATCAGAGAATCAGCACAGACCGAGGATCAGGGACTTTATCCAGTAAACTATCAGTGAATCAGCACAGACCAGAGATCAGGGCCTTTACCCAGTAAACTATCAGAGAATCAGCACAGATCAGGGGTCAGGGCCTTTACCCAGTAAACTATCAGTCAATCAGCACAGACCAGCGATCAGGGCCTTTACCCAGTAAACTATCAGAGAATCAGCACAGACCAGGGATCAGGGCCTTTACTCAGTAAACTATCAGTGAATCAGCACAGACCACGGAGCAGGGCCTTTAACCAGTGAACTATCAGTGAATCAGCACAGACCAGGGATCAGGGCCTTGACCTAGTAAACTATCAGAGAATCAGCACAGACTGGGGATCAGGGCCTTTACCCAGTAAACTATCAGTGAATCAGCACAGACCAGGGCCAGGGCCTTTAACCAGTGAAGTATCAGTGAATCAGCACAGACCAGGGATCAGGGCCTTTACCAAGTAAACCATCAGAGAATCAGCAAAGACCAGCGATCAGGGCCTTTACCCAGTAAACTATCAGAGAATCAGCACAGACCAGGGATAAGGGCCTTTACCCAGTAAACTATCAGAGAATCAGCACAGACCAGGGATCTGGGCCTTTACCCAGTAAACTATCAGTGAATCAGCACAGACCAGTGATCAGGGCCTTCACCCAGTAAACTATCAGAGAATCAGCACAGACTGGGGATCAGGGCCTTTACACAGTAAACTATCAGAGAATCAGCACAGGCCGGGGATCAGGTCCTTCACCCAGTAAACTATCAGAGAATCAGCACAGACCAGGGATCAGGGCCTTTACCCAGTAAACTATCAGTGAATGATCACAGACGCGGGATCAGGGCCTTTACCCAGTAAACTATCAGTGAATCATCACAGACGCGGGATCAGGGCCTTTACCCAGTAAACTATCAGTGAATCATCACAGACGCGGGATCAGGGCCTTTACCCAGTAAACTATCAGTGAATCATCACAGACGCGGGATCAGGGCCTTTACCCAGTAAACTATCAGAGAATCAGCACAGATCAGGGATCAGGGCATTTACTCAGTAAACTATCAGTGAATCAGCACAGACCACGGAGCAGGGCCTTTAACCAGTGAACTATCAGTGAATCAGCACAGACCAGGGATCAGGGCCTTTACCCAGTAAACTATCAGTGAATCATCACAGACGCGGGATCAGGGCCTTTACCCAGGAAACTATCAGAGAATCAGCAGAGACCGGGGATCAGGGCCTTTTCCCAGTATTCTATCAGTGAATCAGCACAGACCGGGGATCAGGGCCTTTACCCAGTAAACAACAGAGAATCAGCACAAACCAGGGATCAGGGCCTTTACCCAGTAAACTATCAGTGAATCAGCAGAGACCAGGGGTCAGGGCCTTTACCCTGTAAACTATCAGTGAATCAGCACAGACCAGCGATCAGGGCCTTTAGCCAGTAAACTATCAGAGAATCAGCACAGACCAGGGATCAGGGCCTTTAGCCAGTAAACTATCAGAGAATCAGCACAGACCAGGGATGAGGGCCTTCACCCAGTAAACTATCAGAGAATCAGCACAGACCAGGGATCAGGGCCTTTAGCCAGTAAACTATCAGAGAATCAGCACAGACCAGGGATCAGGGCCTTCACCCAGTAAACTATCAGTGAATCAGCACAGACCAGGGGTCAGGGCCTTTACCCAGTAAACTATCAGTGAATCAGCACAGACCAGGGATCAGGGCCTTTACCCAGTAAACTATCAGAGAATCAGCACAGACCAGGGATCAGTGCCTTTACCAAGTAACTATCAGAGAATCAGCAAAGACCAGCGATCAGGGCCTTTACCCAGTAAACTATCAGTGAATCAGCACAGACCAGGGATCAGGGTCTTTACCCAGTAAACTATCAGAGAATCAGCACAGACCAGGGATCTGGGCCTTTACCCAGTAAACTATCAGTGAATCAGCACAGACCAGTGATCAGGGCCTTCACCCAGTAAACTATCAGAGAATCAGCACAGACTCGGGATCAGGGCCTTCACACAGTAAACTATCAGAGAATCAGCACAGGCCGGGGATCAGGTCCTTCACCCAGTAAACTATCAGAGAATCAGCACAGACGCGGGATCAGGGCCTTTACCCAGTAAACTATCAGTGAATCATCACAGACGCGGGATCAGGGCCTTTACCCAGTAAACTATCAGAGAATCAGCAGAGACCGGGGATCAGGGCCTTTTCCCAGTATTCTATCAGTGAATCAGCACAGACCGGGGATCAGGGCCTTTACCCAGTAATCTATCAGTGAATCAGCACAGACCAGGGATCAGGGCCTTTACCCAGTAAACTATCAGTGAATCAGCACAGACCGGGGATCAGGGCCTTTACCCAGTAAACTATCAGTGAATCAGCACAGATCAGGGGTCAGGGCCTTTACCCAGTAAACTATCAGAGAATCAGAACAGATCAGGGGTCAGGGCCTTTACCCAGTAAACTATCAGTCAATCAGCACAGACCAGGGATCAGGGCCTTTACCCAGTAAACTATCAGAGAATCAGCACAGACCAGGGTTCAGGGTCTTTACCCAGTAAACTATCAGAGAATCAGCACAGACCAGGGATCAGGGCCTTTACCCAGTCAACTATCAGAAAATCAGCACAGATCAGGGGTCAGTACCTTGACCCTGTGAACTATCAGTGAATCAGCACAGACCCGGGATCAGGGCCTTTACCCAGTAAACTATCAGTGAATCATCACAGGCCCGGTATCAGGGCCTTTCCCCAGTAAACTATCTGTGAGTCATCACAGACCAGTGATCAGGGCCTTCACCCAGTAAACTATCAGTGAATCAGCACAGACCAGAGATCAGGGCCTTTACCCAGTAAACTATCGGAGAATCAACACAGACCAGGGTTCATAGCCTTTACACAGTAAACTGTCAGATAATCAGCACAGACCGGGGATAAGGGCCTTTACCCAGTAAACTATCAGAGAATCAGCACAGACCAGGGATCAGGGCCTTTACCCAGTGAACTATCGGAGAATCAGCACAGACCAGGGATCAGGGCCTTTACCCAGTGAACTATCAGTGAATCATCACAGACCCGGGATCAGTGCCTTTACCCAGTAAACTATCAGTGAATCAGCAGAGACCAGGGATCAGGGCCTTTAGCCAGCAAACTATCAGAGAATCAGCACAGACCAGGGATCAGGGCCTTTACCCAGTAAACTATCAGTGAATCAGCACAGACCCGGGATCAGGGCCTTTACCCAGTAAACTATCAGAGAATCAGCACAGACCAGGGATAAGGGCCTTTAGCCAGTAAACTATCAGAGAATCAGCACAGACCAGGGATAAGGGCCTTTAGCCAGTAAACTATCAGTGAATCAGCACAGACCAGGGGTCAGGGCCTTTACCCCGTAAAGTATCAGTGAATCAGCACAGACCAGGGATCAGGGCCTTTAGCCAGTAATCTATCAGAGAATCAGCACAGACCAGGGATCAGTGTCTTTACCAAGTAAACTATCAGAGAATCAGCACAGACCAGCGATCAGGGCCTTTACCCAGCAAACTATCAGTGAATCAGCACAAACCACGGATCAGGGCCTTCACCCAGTAAACTATCAGAGAATCAGCACAGACTGGGGATCAGCGCCTTTGCACAGTAAACTATCAGAGAATCAGCACAGGCCGGTGATCAGGTACTTTACCCAGTAAACTATCAGAGAATCTGCACAGACCAGGGATCAGGGCCTTTACCCAGTGAACTATCAGTGAATCATCACAGACCCGGGATCAGTGCCTTTACCCAGTAAACTATCAGTGAATCATCACAGACGCGTGATCAGTGCCTTTACCCAGTAAACTATCAGTGAATCAGCACAGACCAGTGATCAGGGCCTTCACCCAGTAAACTATCAGTGAATCAGCACAGACCAGGGATCAGGGCCTTTACCCAGTAAACTATCGGAGAATCAACACAGACCAGGGTTCAGGGCCTTTACCCAGTAAACTGTCAGATAATCAGCACAGGCCGGGGATCAGGGCCTTTACCCAGTAAACTATCAGAGAATCAGCACAGATCAGGGGTCAGGGCCTTTACCCAGTAAACTATCAGAGAATCAGCACAGATCAGGGGTCAGGGCCTTTACCCAGTAAACAACAGAGAATCAGCACAGACCAGGGATCAGGGCGTTTACCCAGTAAACTATCAGTGAATCAGCAGAGACCAGGGGTCAGGGCCTTTACCCTGTAAACTATCAGTGAATCAGCACAGACCAGCGATCAGGGCCTTTAGCCAGTAAACTATCAGAGAATCAGCACAGACCAGGGATCAGGGCCTTTAGCCAGTAAACTATCAGAGAATCAGCACAGACCAGGGATGAGGGCCTTCACCCAGTAAACTATCAGAGAATCAGCACAGACCAGGGATCAGGGCCTTTAGCCAGTAAACTATCAGAGAATCAGCACAGACGCGGGATCAGGGCATTTACTCAGTAAACTATCAGTGAATCAGCACAGACCACGGAGCAGGGCCTTTAACCAGTGAACTATCAGTGAATCAGCACAGACCAGGGATCAGGGCCTTTACCCAGTAAACTATCAGTGAATCATCACAGACGCGGGATCAGGGCCTTTACCCAGGAAACTATCAGAGAATCAGCAGAGACCGGGGATCAGGGCCTTTTCCCAGTATTCTATCAGTGAATCAGCACAGACCGGGGATCAGGGCCTTTACCCAGTAAACAACAGAGAATCAGCACAGACCAGGGATCAGGGCCTTTACCCAGTAAACTATCAGTGAATCAGCAGAGACCAGGGGTCAGGGCCTTTACCCTGTAAACTATCAGTGAATCAGCACAGACCAGCGATCAGGGCCTTTAGCCAGTAAACTATCAGAGAATCAGCACAGACCAGGGATCAGGGCCTTTAGCCAGTAAACTATCAGAGAATCAGCACAGACCAGGGATGAGGGCCTTCACCCAGTAAACTATCAGAGAATCAGCACAGACCAGGGATCAGGGCCTTTAGCCAGTAAACTATCAGAGAATCAGCACAGACCAGGGATCAGGGCCTTCACCCAGTAAACTATCAGTGAATCAGCACAGACCAGGGGTCAGGGCCTTTACCCAGTAAACTATCAGTGAATCAGCACAGACCAGGGATCAGGGCCTTTACCCAGTAAACTATCAGAGAATCAGCACAGACCAGGGATCAGTGCCTTTACCAAGTAACTATCAGAGAATCAGCAAAGACCAGCGATCAGGGCCTTTACCCAGTAAACTATCAGTGAATCAGCACAGACCAGGGATCAGGGTCTTTACCCAGTAAACTATCAGAGAATCAGCACAGACCAGGGATCTGGGCCTTTACCCAGTAAACTATCAGTGAATCAGCACAGACCAGTGATCAGGGCCTTCACCCAGTAAACTATCAGAGAATCAGCACAGACTCGGGATCAGGGCCTTCACACAGTAAACTATCAGAGAATCAGCACAGGCCGGGGATCAGGTCCTTCACCCAGTAAACTATCAGAGAATCAGCACAGACGCGGGATCAGGGCCTTTACCCAGTAAACTATCAGTGAATCATCACAGACGCGGGATCAGGGCCTTTACCCAGTAAACTATCAGAGAATCAGCAGAGACCGGGGATCAGGGCCTTTTCCCAGTATTCTATCAGTGAATCAGCACAGACCGGGGATCAGGGCCTTTACCCAGTAATCTATCAGTGAATCAGCACAGACCAGGGATCAGGGCCTTTACCCAGTAAACTATCAGTGAATCAGCACAGACCGGGGATCAGGGCCTTTACCCAGTAAACTATCAGTGAATCAGCACAGATCAGGGGTCAGGGCCTTTACCCAGTAAACTATCAGAGAATCAGAACAGATCAGGGGTCAGGGCCTTTACCCAGTAAACTATCAGTCAATCAGCACAGACCAGGGATCAGGGCCTTTACCCAGTAAACTATCAGAGAATCAGCACAGACCAGGGTTCAGGGTCTTTACCCAGTAAACTATCAGAGAATCAGCACAGACCAGGGATCAGGGCCTTTACCCAGTCAACTATCAGAAAATCAGCACAGATCAGGGGTCAGTACCTTGACCCTGTGAACTATCAGTGAATCAGCACAGACCCGGGATCAGGGCCTTTACCCAGTAAACTATCAGTGAATCATCACAGGCCCGGTATCAGGGCCTTTCCCCAGTAAACTATCTGTGAGTCATCACAGACCAGTGATCAGGGCCTTCACCCAGTAAACTATCAGTGAATCAGCACAGACCAGAGATCAGGGCCTTTACCCAGTAAACTATCGGAGAATCAACACAGACCAGGGTTCATAGCCTTTACACAGTAAACTGTCAGATAATCAGCACAGACCGGGGATAAGGGCCTTTACCCAGTAAACTATCAGAGAATCAGCACAGACCAGGGATCAGGGCCTTTACCCAGTGAACTATCGGAGAATCAGCACAGACCAGGGATCAGGGCCTTTACCCAGTGAACTATCAGTGAATCATCACAGACCCGGGATCAGTGCCTTCACCCAGTAAACTATCAGTGAATCAGCAGAGACCAGGGATCAGGGCCTTTAGCCAGCAAACTATCAGAGAATCAGCACAGACCAGGGATCAGGGCCTTTACCCAGTAAACTATCAGTGAATCAGCACAGACCCGGGATCAGGGCCTTTACCCAGTAAACTATCAGAGAATCAGCACAGACCAGGGATAAGGGCCTTTAGCCAGTAAACTATCAGAGAATCAGCACAGACCAGGGATAAGGGCCTTTAGCCAGTAAACTATCAGTGAATCAGCACAGACCAGGGGTCAGGGCCTTTACCCCGTAAAGTATCAGTGAATCAGCACAGACCAGGGATCAGGGCCTTTAGCCAGTAATCTATCAGAGAATCAGCACAGACCAGGGATCAGTGTCTTTACCAAGTAAACTATCAGAGAATCAGCACAGACCAGCGATCAGGGCCTTTACCCAGCAAACTATCAGTGAATCAGCACAAACCACGGATCAGGGCCTTCACCCAGTAAACTATCAGAGAATCAGCACAGACTGGGGATCAGCGCCTTTGCACAGTAAACTATCAGAGAATCAGCACAGGCCGGTGATCAGGTACTTTACCCAGTAAACTATCAGAGAATCTGCACAGACCAGGGATCAGGGCCTTTACCCAGTGAACTATCAGTGAATCATCACAGACCCGGGATCAGTGCCTTTACCCAGTAAACTATCAGTGAATCATCACAGACGCGTGATCAGTGCCTTTACCCAGTAAACTATCAGTGAATCAGCACAGACCAGTGATCAGGGCCTTCACCCAGTAAACTATCAGTGAATCAGCACAGACCAGGGATCAGGGCCTTTACCCAGTAAACTATCGGAGAATCAACACAGACCAGGGTTCAGGGCCTTTACCCAGTAAACTGTCAGATAATCAGCACAGGCCGGGGATCAGGGCCTTTACCCAGTAAACTATCAGAGAATCAGCACAGATCAGGGGTCAGGGCCTTTACCCAGTAAACTATCAGAGAATCAGCACAGATCAGGGGTCAGGGCCTTTACCCAGTAAACAACAGAGAATCAGCACAGACCAGGGATCAGGGCCTTTACCCAGTAAACTATCAGTGAATCAGCAGAGACCAGGGGTCAGGGCCTTTACCCTGTAAACTATCAGTGAATCAGCACAGACCAGCGATCAGGGCCTTTAGCCAGTAAACTATCAGAGAATCAGCACAGACCAGGGATCAGGGCCTTTAGCCAGTAAACTATCAGAGAATCAGCACAGACCAGGGATGAGGGCCTTCACCCAGTAAACTATCAGAGAATCAGCACAGACCAGGGATCAGGGCCTTTAGCCAGTAAACTATCAGAGAATCAGCACAGACCAGGGATCAGGGCCTTCACCCAGTAAACTATCAGTGAATCAGCACAGACCAGGGGTCAGGGCCTTTACCCAGTAAACTATCAGTGAATCAGCACAGACCAGGGATCAGGGCCTTTACCCAGTAAACTATCAGAGAATCAGCACAGACCAGGGATCAGTGCCTTTACCAAGTAACTATCAGAGAATCAGCAAAGACCAGCGATCAGGGCCTTTACCCAGTAAACTATCAGTGAATCAGCACAGACCAGGGATCAGGGTCTTTACCCAGTAAACTATCAGAGAATCAGCACAGACCAGGGATCTGGGCCTTTACCCAGTAAACTATCAGTGAATCAGCACAGACCAGTGATCAGGGCCTTCACTCAGTAAACTATCAGAGAATCAGCACAGACTCGGGATCAGGGCCTTTACACAGTAAACTATCAGTGAATCAGCACAGACCGGGGATCAGGGCCTTTACCCAGTAATCTATCAGTGAATCAGCACAGACCAGGGATCAGGGCCTTTACCCAGTAAACTATCAGTGAATCAGCACAGACCGGGGATCAGGGCCTTGACCAAGTAATCTATCAGTGAATCAGCACAGACCAGGGATAAGGGCCTTTACCCAGTAAACTATCAGTGAATCAGCACAGACCGGGGATCAGGGCCTTTACCCAGTAAACTATCAGTGAATCAGCACAGATCAGGGGTCAGGGCCTTTACCCAGTAAACTATCAGAGAATCAGAACAGATCAGGGGTCAGGGCCTTTACCCAGTAAACTATCAGTCAATCAGCACAGACCAGCGATCAGGGCCTTTACCCAGTAAACTATCAGAGAATCAGCACAGACCAGGGATCAGGGTCTTTACCCAGTAAACTATCAGAGAATCAGCACAGACCAGGGATCAGGGCCTTTACCCAGTAAACTATCAGAAAATCAGCACAGATCAGGGGTCAGTACCTTGACCCTGTGAACTATCAGTGAATCAGCACAGACCCGGGATCAGGGCCTTTACCCAGTAAACTATCAGTGAATCATCACAGGCCCGGTATCAGGGCCTTTCCCCAGTAAACTATCTGTGAGTCATCACAGACCAGTGATCAGGGCCTTCACCCAGTAAACTATCAGTGAATCAGCACAGACCAGAGATCAGGGCCTTTACCCAGTAAACTATCGGAGAATCAACACAGACCAGGGTTCATGGCCTTTACACAGTAAACTGTCAGATAATCAGCACAGACCGGGGATAAGGGCCTTTACCCAGTAAACTATCAGAGAATCAGCACAGACCAGGGATCAGGGCCTTTACCCAGTGAACTATCGGAGAATCAGCACAGACCAGGGATCAGGGCCTTTACCCAGTGAACTATCAGTGAATCATCACAGACCCGGGATCAGTGCCTTTACCCAGTAAACTATCAGTGAATCAGCAGAGACCAGGGATCAGGGCCTTTAGCCAGCAAACTATCAGAGAATCAGCACAGACCAGGGATCAGGGCCTTTACCCAGTAAACTATCAGTGAATCAGCACAGACCAGGGATCAGGGCCTTTACCCAGTAAACTATCAGAGAATCAGCACAGACCAGGGATAAGGGCCTTTAGCCAGTAAACTATCAGAGAATCAGCACAGACCAGGGATAAGGGCCTTTAGCCAGTAAACTATCAGTGAATCAGAACAGACCAGGGGTCAGGGCCTTTACCCAGTAAAGTATCAGTGAATCAGCACAGACCAGGTATCAGGGCCTTTAGCCAGTAATCTATCAGAGAATCAGCACAGACCAGGGATCAGTGTCTTTACCAAGTAAACTATCAGAGAATCAGCACAGACCAGCGATCAGGGCCTTTACCCAGCAAACTATCAGTGAATCATCACAGACCACGGATCAGGGCCTTCACCCAGTAAACTATCAGAGAATCAGCACAGACTGGGGATCAGCGCCTTTACACAGTAAACTATCAGAGAATCAGCACAGGCCGGTGATCAGGTACTTTACCCAGTAAACTATCAGAGAATCTGCACAGACCAGGGATCAGGGCCTTTACCCAGTGAACTATCAGTGAATCATCACAGACCCGGGATCAGTGCCTTTACCCAGTAAACTGTCAGATAATCAGCACAGGCCGGGGATCAGGGCCTTTACCCAGTAAACTATCAGAGAATCAGCACAGATCAGGGGTCAGGGCCTTTACCCAGTAAACTATCAGAGAATCAGCACAGATCAGGGGTCAGGGCCTTTACCCAGTAAACTATCAGTCAATCAGCACAGACCAGGGATCAGGGCCTTTACCCAGTAAACTATCAGAGAATCAGCACAGACCAGGGATCAGGGCCTTTACCCAGTAAACTATCAGAAAATCAGCACAGATCAGGGGTCAGTACCTTGAACCAGTGAACTATCAGTGAATCAGCACAGACCCGGGATCAGGGCCTTTACCCAGTAAACTATTAGTGAATCATCACAGACCCGGGATCAGGGCCTTTCCCCAGTAAACTATCTGTGAATCAGCACAGACCAGTGATCAGGGCCTTCACCCAGTAAACTATCAGTGAATCAGCACAGACCAGGGATCAGGGCCTTTACCCAGTAAACTATCTGTGAATCAGCACAGACCAGTGATCAGGGCCTTCACCCAGTAAACTATCAGTGAATCAGCACAGACCAGAGATCATGGCCTTTACCCAGTAAACTATCAGAGAATCAGCACAGACCAGGGATCAGGGCCTTTACCCAGTAAACTATCTGTGAATCAGCACAGACCAGAGATCATGGCCTTTACCCAGTAAACTATCGGAGAATCAACACAGACCAGGGTTCAGGGCCTTTACACAGTAAACTGTCAGATAATCAGCACAGACCGGGGATAAGGGCCTTTACCCAGGAAACTATCAGAGAATCAGCACAGACCAGGGATCAGGGCCTTTGCCCAGTAAACTATCGGAGAATCAGCACAGACCAGGGATCAGGGCCTTTACCCAGTGAACTATCAGTGAATCATCACAGACCCGGGATCAGTGCCTTTACCCAGTAAACTATCAGTGAATCAGCAGAGACCAGGGATCAGGGCCTTCAGCCAGCAAACTATCAGAGAATCAGCACAGACCAGGGATCAGGGCCTTTACCCAGTAAACTATCAGAGAATCAGCACGGACCAGGGATCAGGGCCTTTACCCAGTAAACTATCAGAGAATCAGCACAGACCAGGGATAAGGGCCTTTAGCCAGTTAACTATCAGTGAATCAGCACAGACCAGGGGTCAGGGCCTTTACCCAGTAAACTATCAGTGAATCAGCACAGACCAGGGATCAGGGCCTTTAGCCAGTAATCTATCAGAGATTCAGCACAGACCACGGATCAGTGTCTTTACCAAGTAAACTATCAGAGAATCATCACAGACCAGGGATCAGGGCCTTTACCCAGTAAACTATCAGAGAATCAGCACAGACCAGGGATCAGGGCCTTTACCCAGTAAACTATCAGAGAATCAGCACAGGCCGGTGATCAGGTACTTTACCCAGTAAACTATCAGAGAATCTGCACAGACCAGGGATCAGGGCCTTTACCCAGTGAACTATCAGTGAATCATCACAGACCCGGGATCAGTGCCTTTACCCAGTAAACTATCAGTGAATCATCACAGACGCGTAATCAGTGCCTTTACCCAGTAAACTATCAGTGAATCATCACAGACCCGGGATCAGGGCCTTTCCCCAGTAAACTATCAGTGAATCAGCACAGACCAGTGATCAGGGCCTTCAGCCAGCAAACTATCAGAGAATCAGCACAGACCAGGGATCAGGGCCTTTACCCAGTAAACTATCAGAGAATCAGCACGGACCAGGGGTCAGGGCCTTTACCCAGTAAACTATCAGAGAATCAGCACAGATCAGGGGTCAGGGCCTTTACCCAGTAAACTATCAGTCAATCAGCACAGACCAGGGATCAGGGCCTTTACCCAGTAAACTATCAGAGAATCAGCACAGACCAGGGATCAGGGTCTTCACCCAGTAAACTATCAGAGAATCAGCACAGACCAGGGATCAGGGCCTTTACCCAGTAAACTATCAGAAAATCAGCACAGATCAGGGGTCAGTACCTTGACCCAGTGAACTATCAGTGAATCAGCACAGACCCGGGATCAGTGCCTTTACCCAGTAAACTATCAGTGAATCGTAAACAATTTTACAACACCAAGTTATAGTCCTGCAATTTTATTTTAAATTCACAAGCTTTCGGAGATTTTCTCCTTCCTCAGGCAAATGTTTCAAGATCTCCTTGAAGCCTACGCATTTATACATATTGAACAATAATAAATGGTGTTTACAGACTGCCCCTGCAACTGCCCGTTGCCAAGGCAATCACCGTGTTCAGACAGAGAGGTGTTACCTGCAGAACCTCCGAATACACATTCAATAAAAAAACAAACAGGGAAAAAAAAACAGAGAAAAAAAAACACAGAGAGAGGCAGAAACATCCGGAAGGCAGAGAGAGCCAGCAAATGACCCATTATATTAAAAACAGATAACATTTGTTCGCTGGTGGGGTAACGTGTAGCGTGACATGAACCCAAGATCCCGGTTGAGGCCGTCCTCATGGGTGCGGAACTTGGCTATCAATTTCTGCTCGACGATTTTGCGTTGTCGTGTGTCTCGAAGGCCGCCTTGGAGTACGCTTACCCGAAGGTCGGTGGATGAATGTCCATGACTGCTGAAGTGTTCCCCGACTGGGAGGGAACCCTCCTGTTTGGCGATTGTTGCGCGGTGTCCGTTCATCCGTTGTCGCAGCGTCTGCATGGTCTCGCCAATGTACCATGCTCTGGGGCATCCTTTCCTGCAACGTATGAGGTAGACAACGTTGGCTGAGTCACAGGAGTATGAACCATGCACCTGGTGGGTGGTGTCATCTCGTGTGATGGTGGTATCTGTGTCGATGATCTGGCATGTCTTGCAGAGGTTACCGTGGCAGGGTTGTGTGGCGTCGTGGACGCTGTTCTCTTGAAAGCTAGGTAGTTTGCTGCGAACGATGGTCTGTTTGAGGTTGGGTGGCTGTTTAAAGGCGAGTAGTGGAGGTGTGGGGATGGCCATAGCGAGGTGTTTGTCCTCATTGATGACATGTTGAAGGCTGCGGAGAACATGGCGTAGTTTCTCCGCTCCGGGGAAGTACTGGACGACAAAGGGTACTCTGTTGGTTGCGTCCCGTGTTAGTCTCCTGAGGAGGTCGATGCGATTTTTTGCTGTGGCCCGTCGGAACTGTCGATCGATGAGTCGAGCGTCATATCCCGTTCTTACTAGGGCGTCTTTCAGCGTCTGTAGGTGTCCATCGCGTTCCTCCTCGTCTGAGCAGACCCTGTGTATTCGCAGGGCCTGTACATAGGGGATGGCCTCTTTGACGTGGTTAGGGTGGAAGCTGGAAAAGTGGAGCATCGTGAGGTTGTCCGTGGGCTTGCGGTAGAGTGAGGTGCTGAGGTGCCCGTCTTTGATGGAGATTCGTGTGTCCAAGAAAGAAACTGATTCTGAGGAGTAGTCCATGGTGAGCTTGATGGTGGGATGGAACTTGTTGATGTTATCGTGTAGTCTCTTTAGTGATTCCTTGCCGTGGGTCCATAGAAAGAAAATGTCGTCGATGTATCTGGTGTATAGTGTTGGTTGGAGGTCTTGTGCAGTGAAGAAGTCCTGCTCGAACTTGTGCATGAAAATGTTGGCGTATTGGGGTGCGAATTTGGTCCCCATGGCTGTTCCGTGTGTTTGGGTAAAGAACTGGTTATCGAAGGTGAAGACATTGTGATCCAGGATGAAGCGGATGAGTTGTAGGATGGCTTCCGGAGATTGGCTGTTGTTGGTGTTGAGTATTGATGCTGTCGCAGCGATGCCGTCATCGTGGGGGATACTGGTGTAGAGTGCCGAGACGTCCATCGTGGTGAGAAGTGTTCCTGGTTCAACTGGTCCGTGGGTACTGAGTTTTTGTAGGAAGTCTGTAGTGTCGCGACAGAAGCTGGGAGTTCCCTGTACGATAGGTTTCAGGATGCCCTCGATGTATCCAGAGAGGTTCTCACACAGGGTTCCGTTGCCTGATACAATGGGACGTCCGGGTGTGTTGGCTTTGTGTATCTTTGGGAGGCAGTAGAAGTCTCCCACGCGGGGATTACGTGGGATGAGAGTGCGTAGGATGCTTTGAAGGTCTGGATCGAAGGTCTTGATCAGTTTGTTGAGCTGGTGGGTGTGTTCTTTGGTCGGATCTGCGGGTAACCGTCTGTAGTGTTCCTGGTTGTCCAGTTGTCGGTATGCTTCTTTGCAATAGTCTGTTCTGTTCTGTATGACTATGACTCCTCCTTTGTCCGCTGGTTTGATGACGATGTTGCGGTTGGTCTTGAGAGCGTTGATGGCGTTGCGTTGTGCTCGGGTGACATTCTGGACTGTCTTCTGAGTGCGGCTGATGAATCTGGCATTGACGCATTTCCTGACAGCTTGAGCATACATGTCCAGCTGAGGGCAGCGACCCTCCGGAGGAGTCCAGTTTGACTCTTTCCTCTTCGGTTGCTGTACCGCGGATCCCTCTGTCTGCTGTTCCGGATCGTCGATTGTCTCATTGGGTTCGCTGCTGAAATCTTGGGGTTTGTGGTAGAATTCCCGGAGCCTCATTCTCCTGATGAATTCCTCTGTGTCCGCCGCGAGACTAGTGGGGTCCATTTTGGTAGTGGGGCAGAAATTGAGCCCTCGGCTGAGAACTTCGATTTCGTCTGGTTGAAGGGTGTGGTCGGATAAATTGACAATAGACTTCCCTGTGGTTGCAACCGTGGTACCAGGGGAAGCTTGGTCGTTGCTGGTGGTGATGCTGAGTTTCTCAAGCTTCCTGCTCTTGGTTTTCATGTAGGCAGCGTAGTTCCGTTGCCTCGTCTGTTTGGCGGTATAACGTAGCTGGTCTGCTGTGTCCTGAGTACAGGTTGAGAGTATGGACTCTATCTTGATTTCGAGGTTGTGGCGTCTGCTGT
This sequence comes from Heptranchias perlo, assembly GCF_035084215.1. Lineage (NCBI taxonomy): Eukaryota > Metazoa > Chordata > Chondrichthyes > Hexanchiformes > Hexanchidae > Heptranchias > Heptranchias perlo. The sequence goes on along the minus strand of NW_027139612.1, from coordinate 6,355,450 downwards.
AGAGTTGGTGTATGAGATGGTTGCGGAGTGTGCAAGAGGTACGGCGGCAGAGTCTCTCAGCGTAATCCGAGTTGTATGTGGACCTGAGTGGGTTCGTGATCTGGAGTCCTTTCGGGATCTTGTCTGCTTTCTTGCAGCTCTGTAAAAACTTGATGTCTGTGTCTAAATGCGCGATCTTCTTGGATATCCTTTCCACTGTGAGCCGGCAGTTTGTGGTGTCGATGGTAGTCATGATGTGGAGATGCCGGTGATGGACTGGGGTTGACAATTGTAAACAATTTTACAACACCAAGTTATAGTCCAGCAATTTTATTTTAAATTCACAAGCTTTCGGAGGCTTCCTCCTTCCTCAGGTAAATGTTCAGGAGCTCCTCGAAGCCTACGCATTTATACATATAGAACAATACATGGTGTTTACAGAATGCCCCTGCAACTGCCCGTTGCCAAGGCAATCACCGTGTTCAGACAGAGAGGTGTCACCTGCAGAACCCCCGAATACACATTCAACAAAAAAACAAACACGAAAAAAAAACAGAGAGGCAGAAACATCCGGAAGGCAGAGAAAGCCAGCAAATGACCCATTTTATTAAAAACAGATAACATTTGTTCGCTGGTGGGGTAACGTGTAGCGTGACATGAACCCAAGATCCCGGTTGAGGCCGTCCTCATGGGTGCGGAACTTGGCTATCAATTTCTGCTCGACGATTTTGCGTTGTCGTGTGTCTCGAAGGCCGCCTTGGAGTACGCTTACCCGAAGGTCGGTGGATGAATGTCCACGACTGCTGAAGTGTTCCCCGACTGGGAGGGAACCCTCCTGTTTGGCGATTGTTGCGCGGTGTCCGTTCATCCGTTGTCGCAGCGTCTGCATGGTCTCGCCAATGTACCATGCTCTGGGGCATCCTTTCCTGCAACGTATGAGGTAGACAACGTTGGCCGAGTCACAGGAGTATGAACCATGCACCTGGTGGGTGGTGTCCTCTCGTGTGATGGTGGTATCTGTGTCGATGATCTGGCATGTCTTGCAGAGGTTACCGTGGCAGGGTTGTGTGGTGTCGTGGACGCTGTTCTCTTGAAAGCTAGGTAATTTGCTGCAAACGATGGTCTGTTTGAGGTTGGGTGGCTGTTTAAAGGCGAGTAGTGGAGGTGTGGGGATGGCCATAGCGAGGTGTTTGTCCTCATTGATGACATGTTGAAGGCTGCGGAGAACATGGCGTAGTTTCTCCGCTCCGGGGAAGTACTGGACGACAAAGGGTACTCTGTTGGTTGCGTCCCGTGTTAGTCTCCTGAGGAGGTCTATGCGATTTTTTGCTGTGGCCCGTCGGAACTGTCGATCGATGAGTCGAGCGTCATATCCCGTTCTTACTAGGGCGTCTTTCAACAAAATAGTAGCAGTAAGACAACAGTTTTACAGTAAAGATCAACCAGATCCTTCTTGGAAAAGAAAATAATAAATAATTCACAAATACTATACGAAACTGTGACCGAACTTTCGAACATCCTGGTTCTTTGTTATCTTTCTGTCACAAACAATGGAAGCTGTCGACTTGATGAACATGCTCAGAGATTTCGAACAGACTCACCAGTTTGAAAAAGACAGGCTGATAACCCCGTACATATCTTTGTCTATATTTTACATAGAATACAGCACGGCACAGAAAGAGGCCATTCAGCCCATCTGGGTAAAGAAGTTCCCCTGAATTTCTTATTTGACAACAACTTCTGGAGTAGAAAATATAATACAATATATAATCAAATATTATATGTATATATATTTAACATCGAATGTACAGTACAGCACAGTGTCCATTCGGCCCGACTACTATTTCTGTTTTACAACAGCTACTTCTTTTATATAAAATACAATACAATATATCTTTATATAAATATTACATATAATTCAGCACGTCACAGAAACAGGCCATTCGGCCCATCCAGGTCAATAAAATATCCCACAGTGTTCCCACAGTGACCAAGTGATCCCACAGTATACCCAGTCTTAGTGTCCCACTGATCCACAGTGTCCCAGTGATCCCAAAATACCCCAATGAACCTGCTGTGTCCCAGTGATCCCACAGCAACCTGTGACCCCACAGTGCTCTCATTGATCCCACGGTGACCCAGACAAAACTCACGTGAGTCTCATTGGGTGCAGCCTGTGTTAAAGGCCTCGGCCAGTGCCTTGTGGAGAGAAAGCCTGCAGTTTGTGGTCAACTTACAGTTTGTGGCTTTTTCCAATCAGCCAAAGATTTCAAACAAATTCATGACATTTAAAACAGCCAAAGCAAAACTTTTTTTAAAAAAAACCTAACACACAAATATGATCCCTCACTCAGTTACAGGGACAATCTCTCAGCAACATTAATTTTCACAGAAACAAAGCCCAGTTTATAAAGGAGAAGAATCTAAGCAGTAAAAGATTGAGTGACAATCTTTATCGATAACAATTTGTATTTATATCTTACAGCAACTACTACAACATCAATTTGCACATATACATATATATGTATTTGCATAATACAATTACTATTACAAAGCCTCCATAAAGGATGTGGGGAAAGAGCAAAGGGGGAAATGGGACGAATTCGACAGCCCTTTCAAAGAGCTGACACAGGCACAGTGGGGCGAAAGGCCTCCTCTTGTGCCATCGTTACCATGAAACCTTAAATCTATGAACAACAACTTCAATGTCATGATCCTGAAACAAAATGGACACCAGTAAGGCAGTCATCTTACTGAGTGGCAAGCTGGACATCTTACTGAGGGGCAAGGCTGCATTTAACTGAGGGGCAAGCTGGACATCTTACTGAGGGGCAAGGCAGCAATTTAACTGAGGGGCAAGGCGGCCATTTCACTGAGGGGCAAGGCAGCCATTTAACTGATGGGCAAGGCTGCCATTTCACTGAGGGGCAAGGCGGCCATCTTACTGAGGGGCAAGGCTGCCATTTAACTGAGGGGCAAGGCGGCCAAGTTACTGGGGGACAAGATGGTCATATTGAACTAATTGTCCGCCATGAAGCTTAAACAAAATGGACGCCTTGATCCTGAAACCTAATGGCCACCTATAAGGCAGCCATCTTACTGAGGGGCAAGGTGAAGTGAGCTGTGTTGTGAGACACGGAGAGGGTTCATTTGCTGATCCTGTTAAATCACTGTTGAACTATAGTTAAAGATACAAACGGAGTGAGACTGGCACCAGCTGGTGTTTAACACAAAGACAGCGGAGCAGTGAGGGAATCAAGGACCAAAATGTGAACTTCTGCAAAAAAATAGTTTAACATTTGGTTATTTGGACGGAATGCTTATGGAGAAGGAAAGACCCGACATTCGGAGGAAAAGTCAAATGAGCCATTTTGTGTAGTGTTTGCAATTCTAGCTTCTATCAAATAAATCAGAGTAAAATTGGACTCAATCTGAATACAGTTCTGATCTAGGATTTGGTTCATTTCTCTATTATTCATATTTTTCTTTAACCTGAAACAATAACAGTATTTGTAACAGTAACAGAACAGGAGAGTGCTGCGGGACCCTGCCCAGTTTAGTAAGACAGCAGATGGGGTAAGAGTACATTGTGATTTATTACAGAATCCAGCAGCTCACTGGGAAAGTTACACATGGTACAGATGGAGGAATAAAATGGTGCAAAATGATTTTACACTTTAATTTGGGGCAGTGCCTTTTTATCTCCAAAAGTTTAAAATTTATGTTTAAATAATGGGCTCTTTATCCTAAAGAAACTTCAGGCACAAACCATGGCTTTATGAACAAAACAATCGTTTATTATTCTTAATAAACTAGAAAAATTTACATTAGAATTTAATCAACATCTGGGGATTATACCCGATTTAGAATTGCTTTAACACCAATAAAACTACACATTCTGAATTCCCAAAATGCATAACCGTTTGGAAATCCAATGTCTATCTTAGACTAAGCTGATAACGATAGTTATATCCTCATGGTTGACTCAAGCTTGCCTGTAAGATTCCAGGCGTTTTGATGGATACCATTGTAGTGTAGCCTGTCTTTCTCTTGTATCCAGGTCATCTGCTTCACAGGCAATCTGTAAACCAGCATCGAGGCATCAAGCTGGGAGGTTGCGAGCAGTCATGAAGATTCCAGGTGAGGTGGTGCTGCCAGGAAGCGAAAGGTGATTTTGGAGCAGCAGTGGTGGATCTGCGTCTCTCCCCACTCAACTTCTGCCCAGCTTCTTTGTAACATAGAACCACACCTCTGGGACGTTAGCTTATCAAAAATAGGTTCCTACAAATACAACCCACGATTGATTGACATTTCACTTGTTTTCTCTCAGTGTCCACAACGTAACCAAGTCAAGCCGGCAGGAGTTCAAACCATCTCCAGCCCTCCTGGAATCGTTCTTATTGCTATGGTGATCTATCCTCTGCTGTGTGGTCTTTCACAACGTGTCATTAACAATCCTTCTAACAGCCATTCCTCCATTTAATCGTCCTTTTCCGTCAGACATGCTGAAGCGGATTTAGTCTCAGGCTTTCGTTTATCAGATGATTGTTTACTACACAGAGCAGCTGGAAAACTCCTGCAGTAAGTAATGGTCAGGGTCAGGTGCACAAGGCTGAGTGACTTTATTGTGCAGCCTCCTGGCATCATCTCTCTCTTTGTTTCTCTCTGTGGATCTACTTTTCCCTTTTCCTTCTTTCTATCTGTCTCTTCCTCCTTCCCTTTACATCTGTCTTTATTTCATTCTGTTTGCTTCTCACTCTCTCCAGCACTGCTTCTGTCTCCTTCTTTCTCTCTGTTTCTATTTGACTTCTCGAACTCTTCTTTGCATCTGTTTCTGTATTTCATTCCATCTTTCTCAGTCTCTGTTTTAATATTTGTATTTCTCCTCCTCTCTCCTGTTTTCTATTTTCTCCCTGCTTTCTGTTCGTCTTTTTCTCTTTCTCTTTGTCGATTTATGTCTGACATTCTCCTGCTCTGACTCTCTCTCAGTCTCTAGTTATTTTGAATTGATTTCTTCTGTCTATTTACCTCTCGTCTCCTATCACTTTGTAATTATTTGGCAGTGTCTCTCTCTCTCATTGTATATATATACATATATATATATATATATATATAGATAGTTAGATATGCTTTCTTTCTCTCTTCATTTTTCTCTCTTGTCTTAATAATTTACTCTTTATTTCTCTCCGTCTCTGAGTAACTCTCCTTGCCCTTCTTTAATTCTGCACTTTTCTAATTGGTACATATATTTTGTCCTTATGTTCTCTCTCTGTCTGTCTCTCTCTGGCTCTCGTCTCTCTCCCTCTGCCTCTCTATCTATCTCTTTCTCTCCCTCTCTGTCTCTCACTCTCTTTGTGTCTCTCTCTCCCTGCCTCTCTCTTTGTCTTTCTCCTGGTCTCTATCTCTGTCTCTCTCTGTGCCACTCTCTCTGTCTCTCTCTCTCTGTCTCTCTCTTTCCCTCGCTTCCCTCTCTCTATATCTCCCTCTCTGTCTCTCTGCCTCTCCTTCTTTCTCTCACTCTCTCTCTCTCCCACCCTCTCTCCCTCTCTCGCCCTTTCCCTCTCTCTTCCCCTTTGTCTCTCTTTCTCTGTCTCTCTCCAACTCTGTCTTTGTCTCTGACTCTCCCACTCTCATTCTCTTTGTCTCCCTCTCTCTGTCTCTGTCTCTCTCCAATTGCCTCTCCCTTTCTCTCCCTCTTTCTCGCTCCCTCACTCCCTCTTTCTCACTCTCTCTCTGTCTCCTGTACTCCCCCTCCCCTCTCTCTCTCTGTCCGCCGTTCTCCCCCTCCCCTCTCTCTCTCTCTGTCCTTCTCTCTGTCTCCCATTTCTCTCTCCCTCTCTCCCTTCCTCTCTCCCTCTCTCTCACCATTTATGTGAAGTACACACATCCTGATCACGTCCACAGAAGTGACTTTGATTTCCAGCTTTGCCCATTTTGCCTTGCGGTCAGTTAATTAAAGTCCAGCTGTGCTCTTTAGTGCTGCCATTTTAAAAAACAATTCACGGATCACCTGCAAAGCAAATCCCGCCACGATAGGTCAGATTATCAATAAAATATAATCTCAGAATTTGATTTAAGATCATTTCATATTTCTGTGCTGCTAATATAAAATGTCCTTTCCATTCCCTTGGAAGGGTCGGGGATGGAGTATGAAATGAGATTTAGTTCTAGTGCTTGAAACCCTTCAGCTCTTTCTATGATTTCACTAATTTAACAATTAGATTGAATGGGTATTTCAGCGCGTTCTTCAGCTCCTCTCTAAATTTAGTCTGAGTCAGGACATAAATACACGTGTTTGTGCAGGAACTGAGAAGCTGCAGCATCTTTGCTGTGTGATTTGAGATATACACAGGGTCAGCCACAACAGTATAAAACTGCCCGATATACTGAAGAGTAAAATGATGGATTTCTTTCGGTTCTCCATCTCGGGATCACTCTGATTCTCTCCATTGCTGCGGCCCCGGAGTCCCCTGCGGACTCGACTGGACACTAAAATACGCCTGACTGTCAGAACATTGAGCAGCAAAATCAGACAGAACGGGACACACGGGGTTAAAATGAAGTTAAACATGTCAAATGCGGCCCATGTGGGGGAAGAACGGAAGCTCGGTTTACTCACACAAAACCAGGGAACATTATCAATTATATATAAAGGTTGATATGTAAAGTACCAGGGGACATTCACCAAACAGCCCAGCACACTCACTGTTCCCAGAACCACAGCCGCCGTTCTCTCGGTGCAATATTTAGTTTTCAGCTTCTCACAACAAATGGCCACAAATCGATCAAAGGTGAAAGCGACTGTGAACCAGACAGAAACTACGATGACTGCAGTACTCAAGGAGGCAATAAAACTACATACAGGAGTAATGAGCAGGAATGGCCATGGGCTATATATCGCATTAATTACCACCAATATCACACGAATGATAACGACCAGGAGATCGCCCACTGCCATTCCCACCAGGTAGACACTGATACATTTGGAGAGACCGCACTTTCCTCGGGACAGGATCACAATCGCCACCAAGTTAACTGTAAGAGAGAGAAAAGGAAGCAGAGAAATTACTGATCAGACCTGGAGCCAAAGCAGCAGTTTGAGAGGATCTGGGGTGAAATTTCCAGCTTTGTTGCTGCATCGAAGGGTGGAAAGTGATTGATTGACCTGGGCAGCGCTTTCGGGCAGAGAGATGTTTTTAAACACAATGATCAATAATGAATTGGGAGATGGATAGAGAAAGTGAATAAAGTGAGCACCGGATCCACTGGAAGGGCTGAGTGAGGGCTCGGTGCCTGTCGGGGAGGGAGGAATGGTTTTACACACCTGGAATCCAGCAGATTAAAGCCGCGTTTGGCCTCCAGACGGACGGGGAAAGAAAGGGAAGGGTGGAGAAGGTGAGGAGACAGGGAGAAGTGCAGCTTGTGTGTTGCTCTGTGTTAAGACAGCTGACAGTGAGTGAGGTTGGGAGGGAGACAAGGAAAAGAGTAGTTTATATAAACGTGTCGGAGCTGGAGGGGAATGAGGGGCAGGTAGTTTGGGAAAACGGAAAAACTGAATGAATGGATAAGGAGACAGAAGACTCATTGCAGTGAGAGGAGAGGCTGGGATTCATAGGCAGAGACTGCAGCAGAGTGTGAGAGGAAATCTCATCTCTTGGTCCCACGAACACAATGCAACTAATACATTCAACAGTTCATTTCTATTGTTATTGTTGTCAGGAAACTTGTTGAGTATAACATGTCTTACATTAATTTAATTTACACATTCAATTAAACTTAAATTGAAAAGTTTTAATAAAATCAACCACGTTGTTATTGAATTCAGCCGAGCTTTGAAAATACAGAATCCGAATAATTCATTATGATCATGAAATTTCTGATTCTATTCTTGAAGTAAATTTTAATTATGTTTAGTGTTAAGTTGGAAAACAAGGAACATTCACAAAAACAGACTGAGGTCCTGACAGGGATATAAACATAAGGAGCGAGTCCCACAATAAAAACTCACCCAATCTGACAACATCATAATAACACCTTTAAATCACATTTTCTCTGTTTAATTTTACTGGAAGTTTCAGCAGTTCATTCTGATGAATTATTCACATCATAGCCTCTCGCTTTCCCTCTCAGTCGCCCTCTCTATCACTCACTCTATTCTCTTTCTCAAGTCCATTTTCATTTCCGATTAAATCCTATCATCCTGTGTCTGCATTCTGTTCACCAGCCCCGTGTTCCACCGATCCTGTTCTCAGTGTTCGTTTGTTAAATAGTGAAGCCTCTGTGTAATAGTTTAATATTTCTACAGATCATTCAATTCTGCACCTGTTAACCTACACTGTTCACTTCTTCCACAAATCATGGAATAAACTGAATCAAATGCCTCTTCCAGACAGATCGCAAAATCATTGAGATTCCTTCACCCGTAATTATAAAGTAAAGTGATAGATGGCGGGATTGTTCAATTAACAAAACGCCAAGATCACACTTACAATCGAAAGATACATAGAAGGGCTCCTGATTCCAAAAGGGACAGTGCAAACTGAAACATCATAACATCAAAACATGTCTTTCTACAATTAAGTCCAGTGACAGTCAATGAATTCATCCACAGTGAAGCAGAGGAGGAGATGTGAAATAATCAGCAGAAACCTCAGTTCAGTAACCAGAGATCTGAAGCGGCGTCAGATGCACAGATAATGAAATAATATTTCATAACAGTGATAACTAATTGAAATCCCTGTTAAACTGAAGCTTGTTATTTGGGAGGGAAGACACTGCGCTCCCTCCTTGTAACACTGAGACCGTGAGCTGTCTCATTATCAATCACTGAAAACACATTGATGAAAACATATTCCAGGACCGGTGAGTTCCACACGATGAAATTATTAACAGCTTCTGATGGTCTGATAGCAACTCTTAGACCAGACAACTGACTCCAATACATTCAGTACAGTAATTATTCCAATAACAATGCCGTGCTTGGATATAGAAAGGGCACTACAGATAAAATGTAACTCCTTCAAGACCGAATTTTTAGAAGATAAGGACATACCATTGTTCAACAATACATTCAGTACAGAGAATAATCCAGTAACAATGCGAGGATTGGATACACAAAAATCATTCCGGATATAATGCAGCTCCTGCAAGATCGAAAGAGACTTAACACATTCCATCATTCAACCAATAGAACAGAAGAGGCGATTGTGTAAAACATGCAGGGAGAAAATATAATTTGCAAAGTACAGCAACAGAGTTAACACCGATTTACACCATTACCAGCTGGGATAATGGCTTACCTGGCACTCCAAATGCTGCAAGAACAGGATAATAAATTCGTTCTATCTGATAGATTACTGGATATTCCATTTCTGTGAGAAGCACTGACTTCTGTTGGCCTGGAAGCCAAAGCTCCAGCAGGCACTCTGAGCTGATCCATTCCAACAAGCCCTGATTTATACACGGGATAAGTCTCCACTGACACGGTTATACACCTGACCATTGCTATCAGTTGCAGTCAGTTTAACAAACACATTATATCAGCAGCTTTGACTCTGATGTGAATAATGTGGTGGATATAATACAAACATCTCAAAGTCCAGGTCATTATCTTAATCAGATCTCTCTCAGGAATAAAGTTTAAATCTGTTCTCATACAGGACTGATCCAATAATAATGAGCGGCTCCATTTACAATTTTTATATAATTTTATTGACCATGTTCAATCCTGGTGATTCATTTATAAATGTAACCGATTCTCCGCAGTATAGACTGAATCCAGGGATACGAGCAGACCCGTTTCACTCTATTCCTGCAGCTTCCCAGTTAAAATATGAATTGTGAGTCTCTGACACGGGCACAGTTAAAGGGCAGATTGAGGATTGCAGCCTAGAAAAGACTGTGGGTGATATTAGGGGACGGATACTGAACGTATCCCATTGACATTCCTCTCTCCGCTATTTTACTGCAGATGTTTACCCGTTTATTCTATATTGGTTAACGGCTCCCGTAGAATTGTTCCCGTGTCAAACCGAGCTGAGCTCATGACCCGAAGTGACCTCAATCACAAAGCCCCGTGATTCCCTCATCCGCCTCCATTCCTTCCTCAGCCCATTGCCATTGAAACCCTCATCAATACATCTTTCCTCTCCAGACTCCATCACTCCAATGCACTCCTGGCTGGACACCCAACCTCCACCTTCCAAAAACATGAGCTCGTCCAAAACTCTGTTGTCCGTGTCCAACCAGCACCAGGTCCTGCTCGGCCTCATTGACCCTCACTGGCTCCCAGTTCCATATCCCTTAAATTTATAATTCTCATCCTTTGGTTTAAATCCCTCCATGGCCCACCCCTTCCCATCTCCACACCGACAGCTAACCCACCAATGACCTCATTCATCGGACACTGGCCTCTTTTGTTCGGACTACACTCACTTGGTTCCACTCAGCTTTCTGATCAGAACCAGGAGAAGCTTCTCTTCCCACCCGATTACCGTTATCTCTGATGTTTCTAAAGGTTCGATCCTTGGCTCCCTCCTCTTCCTCATCTACATGCTGCACTTTGGTGACACAGTCCACAGACACGGACCAGCTTTCAGATGGACGCTGACAAAACCACCGCCTCTCTTGACCCTTCCAATGTCTTTGTGACGTCAGACCCACATCCTGTTTGAGTTGAGCCTCAATACCCTCCAGTTAAAAATTGTCCAGTCCTGATCTGTGGCTCCACATCCTAGCTACGAATTCCACAACAATCCCTGTTTTATTGATTGTTGAGTCGTTCACCAATCACCCAAGCCCTTTCTGAACTGCATTGAATTCCAGTCTCATCATCCTGTAGTTTATTTGTATCCTTTCTTAAAACTTAAAATCCATCAGAACCCCACCCCTCCCTATCTCTGTCACCTCATCCAGTCCGACAGCCCCTCCCAACCATTCTGCTCCTCCACCTGTAGTCGCTTGTGCATCCGCAGTCCATTTGCCTTACTTTTGACAGCTGTGCCTTCATCCATGTCCACCCTAAGCTCCTCCATCTCCCGCTCCTCCTTTCAAGTGTCAGCAGTGGCTCAGTGGTAGCAGTCTGACATCTGAGACAGAAGATTGTGGGTTCAAGTCCCACTCCAGAGACTTGAACACATAATCCAGGCTGACACTGCAGTGCAGTACTGAGGGAGTGCAGTACTGTCGGAGGGAGCACCGAACTGTCGGAGGGTCATAAGTACATAAGACATAGGAGCAGGAGTGGGCCATACGGCCCATCGAGCCTGCTCTGCCATTTAATAAGTTCATGGCTGATCTTCGACCTCAACTCCACCTTTCCACCCAATCCTCGATTCCATTGGAATCCAAAAATCTATTGATTTCAGTCTTGAATGTGTTAAATGACTGAGCATCCACAGTCCTCAGAGGTAGAAGAAATTCCTCCACATCTCAGTCCTAAATGGCAGACCCCTTATCCTCAGACTATGTTCTCGACTCTCGAACCAGGGGTAACGGCCTCTCCGCATTTACCCTGTCAAGCCGTCTAAGAATTTTATACCTTTCAATGAGATGACCTCTCATTTTTCGAAATTACCAGAGAATATGGAACCATTCTTCTCAATCTCTCCTCAGATGACAACCCTCTCACCCCAGGAATCAATCTAGTGAACCTTTGTTGCACCGCCACTAAGGCAAGTATATCCTTCCTTAGATAAGGAGACCAATACTATACACAGTAGTCCAGAAATGGTCTCACCAAAGCTCTGTACAAAGGTAGCCAGACTTCCTTGCTCTTGTACTCCAAACATTTTTCAATAAATTCCATCATACCATTTGCCTTCCCAATTGCTTGTTGTACGTACAAGTCAATTAACTTCCTGTGTTTCGTGGACAAGGACATCAAAATCTCTCTGAACACCAACATTTTATCGTTTCTCATCATTTCAAAAACATACGTTTTTTTCTATTCTTCCGACCAAATTGAATAACCTCACATTTCTCCACATTATACTCCATGTGCAACCTCTTGCCCACTCACTGAACCTGTTTATATCGCTTTGCGGACTCTTTATGTCCTCCTATCAGCTTACTTTCCAACCTAGCCTTGTAGCGTCAGCATAATTGGATGCATTGGTAAGTACTGAGGAAGCGCAGCACTGTCGGAGGGTCACTACTGAGGGAGTGCAGTGCTGTCGGAGGGTCAATACTGAGGGAGCACAGTGCTGTCGGAGGGTCACTACTGAGTGAGTGCAATGCTGTCGGAGGGTCACTATTGAGGGAGGCAGTGCTGTCGGAAGGTCAGTACTGAGGGAGCGCAGTGCTGTCTGAGGGTCAGTATTGAATGAGCACAGTACTGTTGGAGTGGCAGTACTCAAGGAGCGCAGTGCTGTAGATGGGTGAGTACTGAGGCAGCACAGCAATGTCGGATGTACCGACTTTTGTAGGACACCTGAAAGCGAGGGCCCATCTGCCCTCTCAGGTAGGTGTAAAAGATCACCCGGCAATATTCAAAATAGTGCAGGGGAGTTCTCCCCGGTGTCCTGGCCAATAATTATCCTTCAACCAACATTACTGAAACTGATTTTCTGGTCATTTATCTCAGTGAATTGTGTGGGATCTTGCTGTGTACAAATTGGCTGTCACGTTTCCTACATTACGAGAGTGACTACACTTCACAATGTACTTCATTGACTGTTTTGTGACGTCCTGAGGCCTTGAAAGGCGCTATATAAAGGCAAGTTCTTTCCTTCTTTCAGACCTCCCGTGAAACCCATCTCTTGCTCCAAGCTTTTGTCATCCCTCCTAATATCTCCTTCTTTCGGGGCTTCTTTCGGGCACTATCGGGTCCTACTCTCCTCTGTCAAAGCTCAGTATTCCAGGATCACCCTGGAATGCTTCTCTTCTCCACCACAAACCATCTTCTCCAACCCCTCTCCCCCGCCCGCTCCATCCTCACCTTCAACGTAAAGTGTGAGGAGCTCATGGAATCCTTGTCACTGAGATTGAGACCATCCGTTCAGCTGCCTCCCTTCCCTCAGCCCACCAAGCCAAATTTCCGCTCCGGCTCCCCCTGCCCTAGACCTGAACTCACATCTTTCTCTTGTTTCTCTCCTGTCTTCCCTCATACCCTCTCCGTGCTCATCTTGACCATGAGACCCACTTCCTGCTCCCTCGACTCTATTCCCACTAAACTGCTGACCACCCAACTTCCCTTCCCGGGCCCCATGTTTGCTGATATTGTAAACGGTCCCCTCTCCTTAGTAACTGTCCCCCTCCACTTCAAATCCGCCGTCATCAAGACTCTCCTCAAAAAAATACCTTGACGCTTCTTTCCTTGCAAACTACCGCCCCATCTCCAAACTCCCTTTCCTCTCCAAACTCCTAGAACATATTGTCACCTCTCAAATCCGTGCCCATCTTTCCCGCAACTCCATGTGTGAATCCCTCCCATCAGGTTTCCGTCCCTGCTACGTTACTGAAACGGCCCTTATTAAAGTCACAAATGACATCCTATGTGACGGTGACGATGGTAAAATATCCCTCCTGATCCTTCTCGACCTGTCTGCAGCCTTTGACATGGTTGACCACACCATCCTCCTCCAACGCCTCTCCTCCATCGTCCAGCTGGGTGTGACTGCGCTCCCCTGGTTCCATTCTTATCTATTCAGTCGTAGCCAAAAAATCACCTGTAATGGCTTCTCTTCCCTCTCCTCCACCGTTACCTCTGAAGTTCCCCAAGGATCTATCCTTGCTCCCCTCCTATTTCTCATCTACACGCTGCCCCTCGGCGACATCATCCGAAAACACAACGTCAGATTCCATATGTACAATGACGACACCCAGCTCTACCTCACAACCACCTCCCTCGACCCGTCCACTGTCTCTCATTTGTCACACTGCTTCTCCGACATCCAGTACTGGATGAGCAAAAGTTTCCTCCAACTAAAAATTGGGAAGACTGTAGCCATTGTCTTTGGTCCCCGCTGCAAACTCCATTCCATAGCCACTGACTCCATCCCTCTTCCTGGCCACTGTCTGAAGATGAACCAGACTGTTCACAACCTTGGAGATCTGAGATGAGTTTCTGACCACATATCTGCTCCTTCACCTGTTTCCACCTCCATAACATCGCCCGTCTCCGCACCTGCCTCAGCTCATCAGCTGCTTGAAGCCTCATCCATGCCCTTGTCACCTCTAGATTTGACTATTCCAATGCTCTCCTGGCCGGTCTCCCATCTTACACCCTCCATATGCATTACCTCTTACAAAACCCTGCTGCCCATATCGTAACTTGCATCAAGTCCCTTTCACCCATCACCCCTGTGCTCGCTAATCTACATTGGCTCCCGGTCGGGGAACGCCTCAATTTTAAAATTCTCATCCTTGTTTTCAAATCCCTCCATGGCCTCTCCCCTCCCTATCTCTGCAAATACCTCCACCCCTACCACCTTCCGAGATCTCTGTGCTCCTCCAATTCTGGCCTCTTGTGCATCACTGTTTTTAATCACTCCACCATTGCCTGACGTGCCCTTAGCTGCCTCGGCCCCAAGCTCTGGAATTCCCTCCCTAAACTTCTCCGCCTCTCCACCTCTCTCTCCTCCTTTAAGACGGTCCTTAGAATCTACCTCTTTGAACAAGCTTTTGGTCACCTGTCCTAATATCTCCTTGTGTAGTTCGGTGTTAAATATTGTTTGACAATCGCTCCTATGAAGCACCTGAGGACATTTTACTACGTTAACGGCGCTATATAAATGCAAGTTGTTGTTGTTATTGATCATGGTTGATCTGTATCTTAACTCTATCTACCTGCTTTGGTTCCAGACCCTTTAATACTCTTGCCTAACAAAAATCTATCAGTCTCAGTGTTGAAATTATCAATTGACCCCCAGCCTCAACAGCATTTTAGGGCGGAGAGAGTTCCAGATTCCCACTACTCTTTTTGTGAAGACGTGCTTCCTGACGTCACCCCTGACCGCCTTGCCTCTATTTTTAAGGTCATGCCCCTTGTTCTGGACTCTCCATCTACCCTAATTAAATCGTTTAATCATCTTAAACACCCCAATTAGATCAACCTTTAATCTTCTATGCTCAAGGGAATAAAATACTGGTTTATGCAATCTGTCCTTATAATTGAAACCTTTTAGTCCCGGTATCATTCTGTTGAATCTGTGCTGCACCCCCTGCAAGACCAGTCTATCTTTCCGGAGGTGTGGTGCCCAGAACTGAACACAATACTCCAGATGCTGTTTAGCCAGAGCTCTGTACAGCTGTAATATAACTTCTACCCCTCTGCATTCCAGTCCTCTCGAGATAAAGGCCAACATTCCCTTAGCCTTTTAATTTTTTTTTGTACCTGTCCATTAGCTTTTAGTGATTTCTGTACTCGGACCCCGAAATCTCCCTGCTCATCCACAGTTCCGTGCTTATTACCATTTAGAACATTCTCTGACTGTCTTTCTTAGGTCCCACGTGAACTCTATCTGCAACAGTTTTGCCCACTCACTTAATCTATCAATGTCCCTTTGCAACTTTCTGCTCCCATCTGCACTATTTACTGTTACACCTCACTTAATTTCATCAGCAAACTTAGATATACAGCTGTTCCTTCACCCAAGTCGTTGATAAATATAGTGAAAAGCCATGGTCCCAGAATAGATCACCAAGTCACATCCTGCCAATTTGAGAATATATCCATTATTCCTATTCTCTGTCTCCTAATTAATAATCAATTCCCCATTCAAGCCATTAGGTTGTCTCACGTTCTATGTGCTCTCACTTTCTTTAACAGTCCCTTATATGGAACCTTGTCGAATGTTATCAGCATGATCTGTAAAAACTCCCACCAAACTCCCGCCTCCTGGGGGAGTGAGGCCTCCACATTGAGCAGCCTCCCACCTCGCTTTGACTCTGAAAAAAACTCCAAGCCAGGCCAGCCCGGCAATTGACTTGTGGGCTCCTTCAAATATGTGGCCCCATGAACGGCCACTGCAAGATCATGCGGGGAGGTATAACCATTTCTCTGAGGCTGAATTTGATAAATCTACAGCATTGACTATTTTACATGATGTGAGCTCTAAGGTTGGTTCAGTGAGAGCGCATTTCATTCAACGAGAATGCTGAGAGTGACGTCATTGCAAGCGGTCACTAACGGAGCCGTAGCTTTTAAACACGCGCTGAGAGTGAAGTCATCAGGTGGCACGGCGCATGTGACGTCACGGGTTGAACACAAACCGGAAATATCCGCATTGTCAATAATCACTCCCATCAAACTAAAGAACAAAAGAACGTTAGATATAGGAGCAGGGGTGGGCCATACAGCCCCACGATCCTGCTCCGTCATTCAACCAGATCATGGCTGATGTTCGACCTCAACTCCGCTTTCCCGCCCAACCCCCACATCCCTCAATTCCCGAGAGTCCAAAAATCTATCGATCGCAGTCTTTGATATATTCAATGACTTAGCATCCACAGCCCTCTGGGGTAGAGAATTCCATATATTCTCAACGCTCTGCTTGAAAAAAATCCTCCTCCTCTCAGTCTTAAATGGCCAAACCCTTATCTTAAGACTAAGCCGCCTAGTTCTAGACTCTCCAGCCATGGAAAACATCTTCTCAGCATCTATCATTTCAAGCCTTCTCAGAAACTTATATGTTTCAATGAGATCACCTCTCCTTCTTCTAAACTCCAGAAAGTATAGGCCCGTTCTACTCAATCTCTCCTCATCGGACAACCCTCTCATCCCTGGAATTAATCGAGTGAACCTTCGTTGCACCGCCTCTAAGGCAAATATATCCTTCCTTAGATAAGGAGATCAAAACTTCTCACAGTAATCCAGTGTGGCCACACCAACGCCCTGTGCAATTACAGCAACAGTTACTTACTCTTGTACACCAAAGCCTTGCAATAAAGGCCAACATATCATTTGCCTTCCTAATTGCCTGCTGTAACTGCATGTTAACTTTCTGTGTTTCATGCACAAGGACATCCAAATCCCTTTGAACACCAATAGCTTCTAACCATTTGAAAAATATTCCGTTTTTCTATTTTTTCTCCCAAAGTGAATATCCTCACATTTCCCCACATAAAACTCATTCTGCCACCTTCTTGCCCACCCACTGAAGCTGTCT
Source organism: Heptranchias perlo (assembly GCF_035084215.1). Classification (NCBI taxonomy): domain Eukaryota; kingdom Metazoa; phylum Chordata; class Chondrichthyes; order Hexanchiformes; family Hexanchidae; genus Heptranchias; species Heptranchias perlo. Next base: position 6,338,363 of record NW_027139612.1, on the reverse strand, counting down.
ATATCTCTTAGCAGACTCTTTGTGTCCTCCTTGCAGTTTACTTTCCCACCGAGCTTTGTATCATCAGCAAACTTGGATACATTACACTCGGTCCCTTCATTTAAGTCATTAATATATATTGTAAATAGCTGAGGCTCAAGCACTGATCCTTGCATCACCCCAATACTTACATCATTCCAACCTGAAAATGACCCGTTTATCTCAACTGTCTGCTTTCTGCTCTTCAACAAATCCCGTTCCCTCCGCTTCTCCGCTGCTCCCTGCTCCTCCCCTGCCGCCTGCTTCTCCCCTTCCCCCTGCTCCGCTCTTTCTCCCTGCTCCTCCCTTCCCCTGCTGCTCCCCTCCCCTCTTCCTCCTGTTTCTCCCTTTCCCCCGGTCTCTTCTCTCCTCCCGATGGTTCTTCCCCCTTCCCCCTGCTTCTCACCCCTTCCCCCGGCTTCTCCCGTTCACCGGCTTCTCCCCTTCACCTGCTCCTGCCCTTCTCCTCTTCTCCCCGTTTCTCCCCTTCTCCCCGTTTCTACCGTTCTCTCTGATTCTCGCTTTCCCCCTAGCTCTGCTCTCCTCTCACTGCTTCTCTCCCCTTACCCCTGTTTCCGTCCTTTCCCCTGCTTCACCCCTTCCCCCTGCTTTTTCCACTTCCCTCTGTTCCCCTTCCCCCTGCTACTCTCCTTCCCCACTTCTTCCCCCCTTCCCCCTTTCGCTCCTCCCTTCTCTCCTCTCCCTCTATGCTTCCGCGCTCACCTGTTCCGCCTCTTTCGTCTCCCCTGTAGAGTGTGTGCGAGTGTGTCCGGTTAATCTACGAGATAATGTAAAGCATAACAAGCTGTTTTCATCTCGTTCATAACAGTAGAACCAGAGGACAG